>NC_139625.1:650000-1047500 GCF_964638095.1 Poromitra crassiceps
CTGAATCTATCAGTTGTGTCATGAAGCAGGGAGGGTTCATGGGAATCAAACAGGTAAACAGAAAGAGGCTAATTTGCCCACAACACTAACATAACTCATATGAATGAATCAAAGAGGTAATACAGAAAGAGGCTAATTTGCCCACAACACTAACATAACTCATATAAATGAATCAAAGAGGTAATACAGAAAGAGGCTAATTTGCCCACAACACTAACATAACTCATATGAATGAATCAAAGAGGTAATACAGAAAGAGGATAATTTGCCCACAACACTAACATAACTCATATAAATGAATCAAAGAGGTAATACAGAAAGAGGATAATTTGCCCACAACACTAACATAACTCATATAAATGAATCAAAGAGGTAATACAGAAAGAGGATAATTTGCCCACAACACTAACATAACTCATATAAATGGTAAACAGACCTCGGAGCAAAGAGTATCCTCTAGGTGATGATCGATTATATCTTAAATTGACGCTGTGTGACATTCATCTCACTGGGTGACTTATAAAAGTTGTAATGCGAAACAACTTTTATCTTCATGTACATGCAGGTATGCTGTTATGAGCTGATATCAGCAGTTACCGCTACTAGTTTGCACAGGAGTGGAGCTGTTCCTCACCTTGCGCTTGTGATGTTCAGGCCTCACAGTATTCTTAAAGGAGGAATAAAAACACAAACAGTATAATGGCAGACAGCCTACATCTTACTCTTAATCAGGCGTTGGGTTGCAACACAGTCTCCCAAAAAATTGTGAAATTGAAACGTTTGTCCACAGCAAAAATGTTTCTATTTCTATTTTTTTTTTTTTGTCAATCTAACAATTCTAAAATTGTTCGATGGTAACGTTTTTTTATGGGAGTTTTGAGAGGGGTGGGAGAGGTTAGGTTTAGGTGTGGGGGGTGGGAGAGGTTAGGTTTAGGGTTGAGGTAAGGGGTTAGGGTTAGGCGTGGGAGAGGGGTCCCCGACCAGTGGGATGGCCAAAGGGACCCAGACCCCCCGACTCGACCACCTCACACCCACTAACCCTAACCCAGACCCTAACCCTAAACCTAACCAAAAACCCACACACACAAAAACGTTACCATCTAACAATTTTAGAGACAAACTTGTTAAATAGAAAAGTTTTTGGCTGTCTATTTCACAATTTTTTGCAGACTGGGCTTTTTCTTACTGTGTATTGCTTATACTACGGTATCTACGTATACACTCTGAACACTACATGCAAATCAAACACTTTCCTTTTCAGGTCAGCTACTGTATACTAACATCCCAAGATATCAGAAAGCGAGTGAGACTGTTTGCCAGAAGCCTTAAAGTTCAGTGAAACATCAGCCAGGAGTCTGTTGAAATAGCAGCTAATAAGCCACTGAGCACATCTGACAAAGTAAGAGGCCAGGAGCGCTAAAGTCTCAAAGAAAGGAAAGAGGGAACACTAATGTCCAACAAAATGATGCTAATGTGCTAACTTTCTCTCAACTTTACACACACAAAAACAAAAGGACGTCTGAGTTTCATCTGTCCCACTGCCACATGCGTTGGGGGAAGGCAAGGGAGAATAACCATCTACTACTGTACCATGATGACTAGGCCTAAAAAAAAATGTGTTCGGTTCCGGTTTCCGACCGACCCTGTCAATTTACGTGCGACCCAAATTTATTTTATGAGCTTGTTGATTTGACGTGGCGCTAAGGGGCGGGGTTTGCCACTGCGCGAAGGTGCTTTTCACTACGGATACTTTAAAATGAAAATGGCAGGGAGCATGACGGACATGTGCTTTGTGTCGCTTCTTTGCCCATGCAGCACTAGCGTGCCAACCAAAATTGTGAGATTGGGGTTAAGATCATTTGAAAACGTGCTTCAGGAAGTTAAACAGTGCCGTTGTATATTTGTATCAGCAGCTGGCAAAGTGGACACAGCTGACAAATGGACGGATATCGCCAGCGATGTGGTGTCGACCCCCACTCAGCAGCTTGGTTCGCTCGTCAGTGGCGTCATGGCTTTATTTCAATTCAGGTATTTAGCACTGAAGTGCACGGCAGAGCTAGAACCTGTGCCCTCGACGGCTCAAAAAACGTGTGTAGAGCCCAGTGGTAGAGTACATGTAGGCTATGTTATGAAAAAAGTATCCATCGCTGCTGTCATTTTAAGGAAAATAATCTATCCCTTGCTGCCAGTGGAAAAAAATAAAAATAAAAATCCCTACCGACCCATCACCTCAACTGACAACCAACAGGAACCAAACTTTTTGTTTTTTTTAGGCCCTAGTCCAATATAGGCTAACCATCTACTACTGTACCATGATGACTAGTCCAATATTTCAATGCTAATTGTAGTAGTCTGGCAACATGTGACCCACATATAGATGGCAGGCACTGGACGACAATACGCCTGTGGCAGCCTGGAGCTCTACCACACAGCCTAGTTTTGTCTGCCAGCCAGTAAAATGCACACCCCATATGCCCCCTTCTTATTAATATTCTCATCATATCAATGCCCTGTGTATTGTTTGACACAATACACTATGAACCTGATATAAAGCTATACATAAGATACATGTAGGCTATATAAGTCATTCCATTCCCATCAGGCAATATTGGGTAGCAACTAATTAAGGCTGAAATTAAGACTAAAACATGACTTAGGTTATATCCTGCTGATGCAGCCTTCATGTCTGCACTGAATAGCACAAGGCCTAATGAACTGAACTGAGATCAGTGTGAGTGTCACTTGTTAACACATTTAACAAGTGACTATTTTTTTTCAAGTTTTGCTGTGACGTCAGTATCGTTTAGTAGCCTATGCTCCTTAGAGGCTACAAGAGTTATTTTTAAGGCTGAGGAGTGCAAAGTAATAAACATGTAGCCTAGTGACCGTGTCAAAAAGGGGGCATGTTGTACGTTTGGTCGAACCAAAGTAAACAGCTGAGCATCGTATTTTTGTTTTTAAGCTGATGGAAATGTGCTCCCTCCCTCTCTATGTAGCCTATTAATAGGAGCTGGGTTGGTGCAGAAAGCGGTCACAGTGTATCTGGGCTAATGCTAAATAAGAAATAGCCTAAAGACAGGACAGCCCTACCTTGGTTTCCTGCTGGCTGACGCTTGTCGTCGGGGACAGGGGCGTCTCGTTCTGCTCCCGCTCGTCCTCTTTGCCCCGACTCTCGTCCTGGATCATGTTGGCCGGTGGGATCATCCTCGTTGTCCGGGAACTGTTGCTCTGTACACTTTGCGTTCTCCCCGAAAATGTCTACATCGTTGCCATGCCTCTGTGGTCACCACGACCCGAGGAGAGAAGTCATCCTGATCCACCGCTGAGCTGCGAAGAAGAGGAGAACCAGCGAGTCTCAAGCAAACTACAGAAGACAACTTCAAGCGGCTGGGAAAGTACTAGTGCTGCTTCTTGTCAAATCTCAAGTTCAACGTCGGTCGAGTTGAGCTTCAAACTGTTGTGTCCGTCTAAAGGAGACTTTTGCGTGGGTCGTGTCGTGCGTAATGCTGCCAAGACCTCTCCATGTCCATGCTGTGCGCCGTGCGCCTCAGACGCTGCCACTGCCACTGCCAGCACTCATGCAAATGGGCGGAGAGCTGCTTGGCTTGGCAGGCGGCTATGGAGGGAAGGAAGGATGGGGAAGAGGAAGGAGGAGGGATTACACAGATCCCTCTATTCATGTGTCAGACGTATCAGTAGGCTATGATACGAGATAGCCAAGTGATGCCCCGCCTGCCCACATTCGCATAGCCTGCAACGTCTACAAACAAATTGTTTTATGTTAATTAACGTTATTTAATGTTCATGTTGTCTTACTTTCCTTAAAGGAAGTAAAAACATATTATTGTGCCAGTGTGATTAATGTCACCGGTTGCATGTCTCCTCCACTCACTTAATTATTTGAAGGAAATTAGATTTCCTATTTGAAGGAAATAAGACAGGCATTCTTTTATTCATTAAAACACTATTTTGTTGCTTCCTATAGTGAAACCCCACCACCAACATGAGACAAATAATGCTCAGCAAAGTAGGCTATAGAAACAAAAGGACAATGTATATATATATGTATTATATCAAATGTTCCTATATTTAGTGACATACAGTAAAATGATTAAGCTACTTTATTTCTCTCCCCTCTCTTCCCCTTTCCCTCTCTCTCACCCTGTGTGTGTGTGCGAGCGTGCGTGTGCGTGCGTGTGTCAACAACACAACCCCAGCACCTTAAAGTATGATGCATCATCATAAGACCCTTTCCTCATGACCGGATGATAAATTTCACCCTGCCAGGTACTGAGGTCTCTGTAATTGCCCTGTGACTCCTGGGCTCAGAGAGACATCTATTCCAAATAGATTTGATGGTACACTTTCGAGCAATTGGACCAAACCCCATGAGATTTGGCATAATTAATATGTGCTCTAAAATGTATTTCTGTTTGAATCCATTTTTCTAGCTTTTCTAGAGAGAGTTACACCAATATGGGAATAACCCCATAGTAACTTTATGGGATATAGGGTCTATCAGTATATATAAAAGGGAGCATGCAGCAATGTTTGTTTGTTTCAATTTTTGTCCCACTGATGATGTCATCAATGATGTCATAGAGTACTGGAGTGATGTCATCAGTGATGTCACTTGAGCAATTGTGCATTGTGACATCATTGATGATGATTTAGGCATTGTGACATCATCAGTGATGTCATAAGAGCAATTGTGATGTCATCAGTGATGCAAAGTTGTGACATCGTCAGTGATGTCATAAGAGCAACGGTGCCTGCACAGCACCATGATGGGATAGGTGTTCTCCTCACTGTAGTGATACAGCACCATGCCTCCATGGCCCTGCAGGCTCCCTGCGATGTGATGTCCTTGTCCTTGAAGTTATATTGCAGCGCGACAGAGCGGAGGGAGGCAGCAGACTGCAGCCTCCTCCTCACTCTGACTGGAATGCAAACACCAACACAGTGCCAAGGAGGAGTCCACATATTCACTCAGTATCCAACCCAGGTTCTAGACAAGAACAGAAGGGATTCCCTCCAAAATAATACATACCGGTATATGCCTTAGAAGAAAACATTACATCAATGCTCATTATATTAAAACAAACAACCGTGTCCTCTAAAATATGACTATTTTGTAACTAAAGGGATCACGATACAGATAAGGTCAAGAATACTGAATGTGGAGTTTTACTTTAATGCTAGATTTTTTTTAATCAAGTGACATAATTATCTTTCAAACTGTGGGTATCTTATTTTGAAAGCATTCCATTCTGCTCTGTTAGCCTACTTGTGAAGCACAAGGTCTTTGCTGTTTACAACTTTAAGGGATCAAATCAACAAACGCTATTCAGGGACCGAGAAAGGTTAGAGAGCCGTAAATCAGAACTGTCAGAGATACATGACGGATGATTTGTACGAGCGGGTGACACAGCAGCTTACAGTATATCCACTGTAAATCACTGCTTGAAGTTTGGCTGCAGGTTGTTTGCACTGATATTACACTGTGTTAGTTCAGTGTAAACAAATCGGCTGTTACTCATCCACTGCTGGTCAGGCTTTATAGGGGAACCTGAACCATATCTCCAAAGACAGTACAGTGGTTCTCAAAGTGGGGTCTCAGGACCCCCAGGGGGGGACTGTTTTGGTCATGGGTTTCATTCAGTAATAAAAAAAAAAAAAAAAAAACCTAGGGGTCAAAATTGATGTTGACTTAAAACTGGATAGCCAGATTAAGGCAGTGGTTAAATCCAGCTTTTTTCAATTAAGATTCAAGATTCAAGATTTATTAAGTGTCCCAAAAGGGCAATTTGGGTTGCAAAAAGCGTAGTACAAAGTACATACATAAAAACAAATAAGACAATAAAAACATTATAAAAACAGTCTAGAGCAGCAGTTTAAAGTGCAACACAACAGTTAAAGTGCAAATGACAACAGTAGCAACGATCTAAAGTGCACAGTAGAGATATAAAGTGCATAGTAGCAAAGTGCAGTTCACTCTCAGCAGCACATTTATATAACAAGAAAGAGCTACAATGTATCATTGTATTAAAGCACAAAGGAAAACCTCGGTCCAGACCAAAGGGCAGACAAAGTATATAATACAGATATACTGTACTGTACCCCTAAGAATAAATAAAATAAATAAAATAAATAAAATAAATAAAATAAATAAAATAAATAAAATAAATAAAATAAATAAAATAAATAAAATAAATAACAGCCGATGGGGAAACATTACATTTGTACCCCAGCAGCATTCATCGCGAGCACATTTCCCCCATTTTAGCCTCACTCCACTGGCTGCCCGTGCATTTTAGAATTAATTTTAAAGTTATTTTATTTGCTTTTAAAGCCCTAAACGGCCTCGCCCCCCCCTACCTCTCTGAGCTGCTGCATGTTCACGCACCTTCCCGCTCCCTCAGGTCAGATGACCAGCTGTTCCTGGCAGTGCCTAAAACCAGGCGATCGCTCCTTCTCTGTAGTGGCTCCTAAACTATGGAACGGCCTACCGCTGCAGATTAGGCAGGCCTCCTCACTGTCCCACTTTAAAGGCCTCCTCAAAACGCACTTTTTCTCCTTGGCCTTCGCTGCCATGTAGGATGCTGATTTTATGACCCATGAGTTGCTTTTATGTTTTTATGCATTCTACTATTTTATACTATTTATTTTGTTTTTTATGCATTTTATTGATTTTGCTTTGATATATTTTACGTAACGTCTTTTATTATGTTTATTCATTTTATTGATTTTATTGATTTATTGTTTTTAGCTGATTGCTCTTCAGTACTCTGTACAGAACTTTGGTCCTCCTGTGGTTGTTTTAAAGCGCTTTATAAATAAAGTTGGATTGGATTGGATTGGAAAATGTCTAAAGGGCTCTTTCATAACCTGTGGTAGGCTGTGTGTGTCTGAGTGTGTGTGCGTAACCGACCACTTAAAAAAGTAACTGACACTCATATTCGCGCTCCTAATGTCAGTTTGCCTATTTTAGAGACCCCCACAAAGCTCAGATTATAACTCGAACCCTGTGCATCAGTGAGGAGGCAGAGAGACTTGGGCTGCAGCCACTCTGAGCCATGGTGTCTGTAGGCCTATGTCTCTCTCCGTTCAGTTATCCGTTCACTTCAATTCATTTTCAAAGACAGCTGTCAGTTCTCTGTGCAGTGCTGATGACGCGTACGTCTCCAACACATTTACATACCTTTTGATGGACAGAAGTTCAAGGGGGTTAAACTTTTTGTGGATGGATGGATTCGTCACCGTCCATTTTAGCCAATCAGAATTGAGGAGACATAGCCCACTGGAGAAAAACAAGCCAACAGACAGAAATCTATACGTTTATAATTCTGTCCATTTTCTGATGGATAAGTGTGCCTGCCTGCCGCCTAATCGTCTGAAGGTGTTCTTAAGCCCAATGAGTGCACCGGCCCAGGTGCACCCAATCAGCCTATAATGACCGAAACACCAGGCTCCTGCAAGACATGGCCAGGAGAGTGGGAGGGTCAGACGGGGCTCAGTGGTCTAATTTGTGTACATTTAAGGGTCCTTGACATGAACCACTGTCCAAAGAAACTAAAGCAGATCTTACATTGTTTCAGGATGATACATCGATTTTGTCACTTCATTCTCTAAAAAAACACAATCAAAACATGGTGTAGAAATTAATTAACTGAAGCAGATGTAGCCATAGTGCCTTTATGTCCTAACTGAAGCATATATAGCCATAGTGCCTTTATGTCCTGCTCCTACAGTCTTTAATTTGTAGGTGCTTGTAACTGAAGTTGCCGTATTATACAAGTACGAACAGAAATAAACAGTAAACAGTAAACAGTAAATACAGTAATAAATAAATATCAGTTGAAATGTTGATCTACAAAGTTAATCATTATTCAGCCCAGTTAGGGTCTGTCCTATGATCTTTAATTTGTCACATGGTACAAATTAGTTTTCTTAATAAAAACAAGTTTATGTTAAAATTAAAACTGATGTTCGTTCGACATCACAAAACCTTTCTCATCAGAATCAGAATCACTACCACAGTTTAGGCAATCAAATGACATATGAGGAATTTGACTTAGTGTAAGTATGCAGCATATCGCTCACATCAATAGTCAGAAGACAAAAAATATAGAAGACAAATCACAATAAATCCAAAGTGCAGTCTAACAGGGTGTTAGGGTGTTAGTTCTATGTTGTTGAGCCAGCTGTGCTCAGGGGATATTGGGGTGGGGGGTGTTAGTTCTATGTTGTTGAGCCGGCTGTGCTCAGGGGATATTGGGGGGCGGGGGTGTTAGAGTCCTTAGTCGTGGGGGCTTTCAAGTCTTGTTGATGGGGCCGATGACACTTGAGCCCTTTTCCCACATGCGCTTTGTACCGCAAAATGACCGGAACGTGGTGTAATGCCTGCATGTGGGAAAGGCGCCGTGCCGGTATAAGCGCGACCCCGTCGTCGCGGAGATTTCACCACTTTCGAGCCAGTCAGAAGAGCGGTATGCGCTTTAGCGGATACTAGTGAGAAACGGGTGCAGTCATTTTCCGCGACACTCTCATGGGCGAGGTGTACACACGTTGCTTAATGTTCCAGCGGGCATAATCTAATCATTCGCGCACATTAAAGCAAACTGGCGAAATTATCTTGTGATAAGAGCAGTAGCCTATGTCAGCTTCATGTGTGGGTGTGCTGATTTTCCCCTCTCCTCTCTGCTCGCTCTCTAGCCACAGTCCGTCCTCCTCCTTCAGTCACAGCCCGACAGGGACTAAGCAAATGCACGAAGCAAAATGTGGAAGTATTTTGCTTACGTTGCCGACAGCGAAGGCAAGCCCGGACACATCAAACGAAGCCAGTCTGTAAAAAGTGCTTCAACGCGACGCAGGTGAACGGATAAACAAGCAAACTTATTTCACCATTCGGAGTTTTGCCGACACGTCACTCCCCACTCGCTCTGCAGTGCCGCCCCGCCCCCCAACATACAGGCAATTTGGCTGGTAGATTCCGACATGCGAGAGGAGAGGTGTGAAGGGAAATGTCCGATATTGACTTACAGGTAATTTTCCGGTACGCATGTGGGAAAACGGCTTTGGGAAGAAGCTTCAGTGACGAGAGGTTTTGGTCTTGACAGACCTCAGTTTCTTGCTGAGGGGGGGCATTTCAAAGAGATTGTATCCGGGGTGGGAGGGGTCAGCCATGATTTTCCAAGACCGCTTCATCGTCCTGGTGATGTGCAGGTTCCTGAAGGGATGGCAGGTTTCATCCGATCACCTTTTCAGCACAGCAGATGATTGGTCACAGCAGGTTACAGGACAACCCACCTCCTCCAGTCCGCTCAAGAACGCCACTCAAGTCAGAGAGTGAGGCAAGCAGAGCGTGAGTCAATGTTGCATTTGTGTGTGTGTGTGTGTGTGTGTGTGTGTGTGTGTGTGTGTGTGTGTGTGTGTGAACCATGTTATCACTGAAACAGCCAAATGCATGACCAGCCTCACCAGGCAGGAAGGAGGGAGAGAGGGGGGGACAGAGAGAGAGAGAAAGAGTGTGTGTGTGTGTGTGTGTGTGTGTGTGTGTGTGTGTGTGTGTGTGTGTGTGTGTGTGTGTGTGTGTGTGTGTGTGTGTGTGTGTGTGTGTGTGTGTGTGTGTGTGTATGTGTGTGAGAGAGAGAGAGAGAGAGAGAGAGAGAGAGAGAGAGAGAGAGGGACAGTGCGAGAGAGGGAACATTATAATTTCTTGTCTCAGCTGCTGGTCGTCATGAAGGAGCACAGGAGTGGAAGGAGGGTGTGAAAAGAGGAGTAGAGAAGATGGAGGGATGGAGAAAATGGAGGAGGGCAGGAAAGAGGGAGGGGAGATGGGGGTTAATTATGCCAAATAAAAGGTTCCATCAAAGCATCACTGAGAAGCCGTGTCATTCCATGTCTCACAGTCACTGGTTCTCCTTTATCCTCTCTTGGCCAAGGATCATAAAAAAAAGGATTAGACCTATGCTATGGGTAAGACATCAATAGTTATATCATTTAAAACATTGTGTCAGAAAACAAGCCAACATGGAGAACAATAGTTATATTATTTAAAACATTGTGTCAGAAAACACATTCCATCCACGCAACATTTAAATGTTCAGTTTTGTTATTATAACTATAAATGTTCAGAGAAAAGAACTGATGGCCATTAGCTCCATGCTATTGAGTCTATTACAGATGAGCTTGTAGCTTTGTGGGTTTGTGGGTTAGGGGTTGGGCTCTGTGGGTTAGGGGCTCTGTGGGTTAGGGTTAGGGGCTCTGTGGGTTAGGGGCTCTGTGGGTTAGGGGCTCTGTGGGTTAGGGGCTCTGTGGGTTAGGGTTAGAGGCTTTGTGGGTTAGGGGCTCTGTGGGTTAGGGGCTCTGTGGGTTAGGGTTAGGGGCTCTGTGGGTTAGGGGCTCTGTGGGTTAGGGGCTCTGTGGGTTAGGGTTAGAGGCTTTGTGGGTTAGGGGCTCTGTGGGTTAGGGTTAGGGGCTCTGTGGGGTAGGGGCTCTGTGGGTTAGGGTTAGATGCTTTGTGGGGTAGGGGCTCTGTGGGTTAGGGTTAGGGGCTCTGTGGGTTAGGGGCTCTGTCGGGTAGGGTTAGGGGCTCTGTGGGTTAGGGGCTCTGTGGGTTAGGGTTAGGGGCTCTGTGGGTTAGGGGCTCTGTGGGCTAGGGTTAGGGGCTCTGTGGGGTAAGGTTAGGGGCTCTGTGGGGTAGGGTTAGGGGCTCTGTGGGTTAGGGGCTCTGTGGGTTAGGGTCAGGGGCTCTGTGGGTTAGGGTTAGAGGCTTTGTGGGTTAGGGTTAGGGGCTTTGTGGGTTAGGGTTAGGGGCTCTGTGGGTTAGGGTTAGGGGGTCTGTGGGGTAGGGTTAGGGGCTATGTGGGTTAGGGTTAGGGGCTTTGTGGGTTAGGGGCTTTGTGGGTTAGGGGCTCTGTGGGGTAGGGTTAGGGGCTCTGTGTGGTAGGGTTAGGGGCTTTGTGGGTTAGGGGCTTTGTGGGTTAGGGTTAGGGGCTTTGTGGGTTAGGGTTAGGGGCTTTGTGGGTTAGGGTTAGGGGCTCTGTGGGTTAGGGTTAGGGGCTCTGTGGGTTAGGGGCTCTGTGGGTTAGGGTTAGGGGCTCTGTGGGTTAGGGTTAGGGGGTCTGTGGGGTAGGGTTAGGGGCTTTGTGGGTTAGGGGCTCTGTGGGTTAGGGTTAGGGGCTCTGTGGGGTAGGGTTAGGGGCTTTGTGGGTTAGGGGCTCTGTGGGTTAGGGTTAGGGGCTCTGTGGGGTAGGATTAGGGGCTCTGTGGGTTAGGGTTAGGGCCTCTGTGGGTTAGGGGCTTTGTGGGTTTGAAGCAGTGAAAACACAAAGGAGGTGTGATGTCCTGCTGTAATTGGGTTCCTTATGTGGCTGAATTCATACAGGCAAATACACAGACAAACAAACATCATCATACATCTAGACTGCTGGATCTTCTTCAATAGGCCTACATGTACAATCACCAAAAAAGGTGAGCGAAGGAGTCAGATCCACATCAAGCCAATTCAAAGCCTTAGCGAGTGTGTGTTGCTGTGTGTCTGGTTTACAGTTCTCTCTTCACAGAGTGTGTGTTGCTGTGTGTCTGGTTTACAGTTCTCTCTTCACAGATCGCCTCATTCCTCTCAGGCTTCATCCAGCCAATAACACTACTCTGCTCCTGACCATTCCTTCATTACAGGACCACTCAGCACGGATATAGCAGCAGAATTGGATGGTCAGGATTTGGGGTTCCACATGATATTCCAAATATGTAGTGTGTATGCCACAAAATGTCACAGATAGATTTTTTAATTGATTGGATTTCAATTCAACTGCATATCTTCATCTGAAAAACCTTCTATTACATTTGCAGAAGCTGGAGTTTGTAATAAAAAAAGAGTATGCAGTAACGCTCAGAAAGTGCACAACATACCGTATACCTCTAGATACTCCAACAAAATGAATCAACATCTATTTACTAAACTGTAACATTGTCAGTATCACACCTTGATTTTCAGATGCGTGGCAGGCTGGTTTATTTTGGGATGTGCTGAAGCATCTACGGATATATGTTCTGGAGTAATTGTGCCTCTCTAGCTGTTTGCAGGTTGTTGCCACAGAGTTGTGAATTATATTTTTCCAATACCTCACTGCATATTTAATGACTTCACACATAAATGTGCTGTATTTAAACATGTTGCTGTTTCTTGGAAGATTCCTGGGAAAATTAGAAAGATCTCCAGCCTTGGGCGACCAAATACAGCACCAGGTTCATTCAAACAACAATTATGACTCAACTTGTCTGAATTCTGTCTGATTTTGCTCATTGTTTAGAGGGACTTGGATATATACAGTATATATATATATATATATATATATATATATATATATATATATATATATATATATATATATATAATATATATCCAAGTCCCTCTAAACCTGTGGAGATATCTTTGTTGTATTATTGTTTTGTGAGAAGTCACAAGTTTTATTGACTTGATTTATTACACGTTTCTGTGTAATAACACCAACATTGTGAAAATCAGAATGTGATTGTGATTGATTATAACATTGCTGTCATATGATCAAGACACTTTCATATGTAATGGAGGCACTGAACTGAAGCAGGTGACTTTTCCATTGAAACAGTAGCTACATGGATGGATCATTCTGTCTGGAGTAGCAGGCAGGATGTTATTCAATCCCTTCTGACACTTTTCAAACTCGCTCACACTTGCATGTGCCAAACTTAGCATTTCCCTCTTTGTGGTTTTTCAGCGCCTCCGAGAGACTAAACATGTCAGCCAGTTATTCTTAGTGTTTACTCACATGATGGTGTCTGCACCGTCTGCTGGTGCCAACATGGCATGATCCTATGCTGCTGACAGTATTGCATGCAGTATAAGTATAGGTCCATTATGCTATTGTATGGCATATATATGGTAAATGTAGGTATATCCATCTGTATTGTCATTGCAGTCCTGTAGAATTACTACAAGTGACTTAGTATGGAATGAAAGATTATTACAATCATTCTTTTAATTGAGATTCTGTACCAGGAATCGCTTCTGATTTGAACACACAAGTCTCTATCATGTATATAGATCATAAGGCATTGCATAGCTTTTCTGTAGATAACTGTAAGTGGATACATTTCAGAGATGAACAGCATGTAATTGTGTCATAATATCAAATATCCTTCACCAAAGCAACAATCAAAATGGTACATACAATCAATTTATCCATACACACATGCTTATTTGAATCAGACTAGCTTGATAGATATTGACTGCTTGAAGGCATATACAATATAAACCATATAAAGTGGTTTAAGTACATCTTTAGCGCTTGTCATCTTTAAATATAAGGCTTGTTAATTCCCAGCTCAAACTGAAACCGAAAGTTATCATACCAATTACTGAACCCCCCCCCCCCCACACACACACACACACGCACACACACATCCCAGCATGTGTTACAGTAATGGGCAAATGTATTCCCTAAGAACCAAGGCTAATTAGGCCAGCTTATTATGAGCTTATTATGAGAGATCCAAGGAATGGTCTCTGCAGGGTAGGCGACAAAGTAATGATATGAGTTGATGATGCATGCATGTGTGTGTGTGTGTGTGTGTGTGTGTGTGAGTGAGAGAGTGAGTGTGTGTGTGTGTGTGTGTGTGTGTGTGTGTGTGTGTGTGTGTGAGAGAGCGAGTGAGTGAGTGAGTGAGTGTGTGTGTGTGTGTGTGTGTGTGTGTGTGTGTGTGTGTTTGCGCATGCACGGTGCGTGTGTGAGAGAGAGTTCAGAGAAACATGAGAAACATACTTTTTAGCAAACAGACAGATGAAAGTTGATGCCTTTACAATGACGATGTATGGTTGATCTCTCTCCTGACATACATGTACTGTAGTATGTCACATGTATGTCATGTATGCAGCAGGCAGACCAAGTGACTGGTCTCCAGCTGGTCATTTCTAAATCACTGGGTGCAGCCAGCAGGCGGGGCTAATGAGACAGACAGCAGAGGCTAAAAACAGCTCAGAGCAGCAGCTGATCTCTGTAAGCATCACAGCTCTCTGACAAGAAGAGTGAGGCATCACTGTACAGAGTCGGTATGCAATATACAGTAGGAGACAGATTTCAAAGTAACCTGCAGTCAAATTTACAGTAAACGATTAAGCTCTTTGTGCCGTATCCAAGATACTTTCATTTCATTTCATTTATTGAGTTTAAAATTACAGGGACAGTGCACATTAATAAACATTTCTGTAAATGCGCCAGTTTAGCCAGCTTGGCTAATTTTCAACCGTAGTCCCTGAGCAGTAAGATGGTAAAAACTGCTAAAACAAAAAGTACATTCAAACCGGAACAGCAATACTGTACCTATAGTGCCACATCACATACAATAACATAAAATACATATACAATAAGGAATAATACATAAAAACATAAATCAAAACACGTCATGTTACACGGTATGGTCACACACTTGATTGTCTCTCAACCAAGATTTTAAGTTGACTTTAAAGGAGCGGTAAGTGTCACAGTCTCTAACCTGTAGTGGGAGACTGTTCCATGTGTGAGCTGCTCTCACTGAAAAGGCTGCCTGTCCGAAGGCAGACCTCCTCAAAGGAATTAAACAATCGCCTCTTGCCACAGACCTGGTGCGTCTGTTATCCATTGTCTTTTGCTTAACAAAAGCACTAAGGGGGGGAGGGGCCAAGCCATGCAGAATCTTATAAACAAGACTGGCGTTTGTGATTTTAATGAAATTATCCCAGCTTAGTAGATTTTGATTTCTTAGGCAATGACAGTGATGATGGGTGTTTGGCTTCCTGTCAAGCACTTTAAGAGCCTGGTGGTATACTGACTGTAAAGGTTTGAGTGCTGTACAGGAGGCCTGAGCCCAGCTAGTCAAGCAATAAGACAGATGTGACATGATCATGGCATGAAAAAATAGTGTTGCTGCCCTGCTATTTAGACAGTTCCTAATATGGCGGAAATTGGACAGGTTGAACTTCACTATGTTTGTCACATTCTTAATTTGCTTTTTAAAGGTCAGATTTGAGTCAATTGTCAAACGAAGATATTTTATATCAGTCACTACTGTCAGCTTTTCCCCCGCAGCATAGACATCAGGTGTTCGATCATCTGTTTGTCTCTTTGTAAAGAACATACAGACTGTCTTCTTGGTGTTTAAGTGAAGACAGGAGCTATTAAGCCACTCTGTGACAGGGGCCATCGCTGCCGTGAGTTTACATGCAGCTTGTTGTTTGGTTGCTGCGTGTACATAAATGACAGTATCATCTGCATACATTTGCATATCAACATCATTACATACAGACGGAAGATCATTTATGAAGAGACCAAACAACACAGGACCCAATATTGAACCCTGAGGTACACCAAAATAATAACTGAGGGCTGATGACAGCTTCCCATTTATCTTTACCCTCTGTGTTCTGCCTTCCAGATAAGATTGCATCCATTTGATGGCTTTGGGGGAGAGGTTGAACCTTGAAAGCTTGGCAAGTAGAACAGCATGATCCACTGTGTCAAATGCTTTCTTTAGATCTAGAAATACGGCTCCAACAACTCCCCCCTTATCTAGCTTAGATCTAATATTCTCCAGGAGAAAGCAGGTGGCAGTCTCTGTAGAATGGTTTGATCTAAAACCAAACTGCATGGGATGCAATCTAAAAGGGCTGTTGTTAAGGTGGTTAGTAAGTTGTTCTGCTACATATCTCTCAGTTATCTTTGATACAATAGGTACAATACTAATTGGTCTATAGTTGGATACCTCTGAGGGACTACCTGATTTGAAAATAGGTGTTATGATAGATGTCTTCCATGCTTGCGGATAGACTCCTTCAATAATCGATCTATTCATAATATTTGTCAATGGACCAGACAGACACTCACTGAATGTTTTCAGGAACATTGTGTCTAGTCCATATACATCTTTGGCTTTGGAATTCTTTAGAGACTGTATGATCAGTCTTACTTTTGTTTCATCAGTTTCCCTAATCTCAAACAGAGGTTGGTTGTAATCAGTAGGCATCATACTCAGATTGGTGGAGGGGGTCTGCATCAGTGACCTTACTGACTCCACAAAAAAAGAGTTGAAAGTTGCTGCTATTTCAGCTTCGTCCTGTGTGATGGTACCATTCACACAGATCTCAAGGCGTTTTTCATTGCCTGTATGATGTTTCCCTGTTAATTTCTTTAAGTTCTCCCAAATCAATTTGGAATTTCCCTTTGCTTGGTCAATAATATTAATAAAGAAATTGGCTTTTGCTTTCCTAATTTCTTTTGTTACCTTATTCCGTAGTCCCACAAACTTTAATCTGTTAGTGACTGATTTTGATTTTAGAGCTGCTTTCAGAGCCACATCACGTTCCCTCATTAATTTGTGTATAACACAACTTAACCATGGAAGAGTGTTTTTTTGTCTGCGGCCAGGTTTAATTTCCCTCAGAAAATCATTCATTATATGTTGAATTGTGGACTTAGGAGACCATAGACCTAAATTCCTCTAACTGTCATCTTTGGGATCCAGTGTGAAGACTATCTCCTCCCTACGACACAGTCAAACTGTATTGCTGAGTCCTGAGTCCTTATGAGAGTGTGACCTCTTAGCCAGGAGACTCATTTGACTAAATTGGAAGCAGGCTCCTCCTCCTCCTTTTAAACATGGAGTCAGAGATACACTACAATCTTTGAAGCTAGAAAAGATTACATTTGCTGTACGAGGGATCATTTCAACAGTATATGGCAACCCTTTATTACGTATCTGCTTGACCAATTGTGTGAGGGAGCAGTGTTTGCTTTCAACAGAGAATTGGTTTATTTTGAGCCGTATACTTGTACGCACACACATCTGTCTATTATTGTTACTGTTGTTGTTTTTGTTTTGCTTTTTGTCTTCTGTTTGAGGCAAATTTGCTGAAATTCCATCAAGGTGTCCCTCAGATATCGCGTTAACGAACATTGTACGTACGTACGGACCTACATACGTACGTACAACCCGAATAATGCCTCCAGCAGCATAAAAGCAACTGGTAATGAGTGACAATATTTCTCCATCATTTATTTGCAGTAGTAGGATCCGGGTGCAAACAGCACAGTCCAGGACTAATTTCCCCATACCTGCCAACACTCCTGATTTTGGCAGGAGTCTCCCTATTTTTAGCCCTTTCTCCTGCTGTGCTCCTGATTGGTAATTTCTCCTGATAATCTCCTGATTTGATAGTGATACAAATCATATGGCTGTAGTGGGCTTAGTTTTAACATCAGAATTTAGTTTCTGGTATCAAAATTTTGGCCAGTAAAAAACTATTTTCAAAGGGGTCCCTTGACCTCTCACCTCAAGATATCTGGATGAAAATGGGTGCTATGAGTATTCCCCTTTACAGATAAGGTATAATTCTTCGACAAGGCAGCTACATTAACAGAATAACAAATCACTTCACTGACGGAGTTTCGACACGGCCATATGTTGGACTGCAAAGAAACAATGGTCTCATAACCTCAAAATGAGCAAATGTATGTTTCCAGCACTGAGGCATGGATGGAAGAAATTATGTTCTCATCTCATGCATACGTGAAAATTATGGAGAATATAGCTTTTGACATGCATGTTGAACAGGTCTTTACACTTGGTATAGCTAGTTCACTTGAAATGAAATATTACATAAAATGCTTTTTCCGCAATCTTTTTTTTATTCCTTAACTGTTTCTTTATTTGTGCCCAGTTAAATGGACCATGAGCCATTATATGAGACAAAATAAATAAAGTTTATTATTAACATGAGACGTTATTTCATTTATTTTTTAAAGATTATTTTGGGGCATTTTTGCCTTTATTCAGATAGGATAATAGGCAGACAGGAAAGGTGGGGAGAGAGAGGGGATCACATGCGGCAAAGGACCTCGGGTCGCATTCAAATCTGCGTCGGCCACGCGAAGGACCGAGCCTCCGTCGTATGCATGCTACCAGGTGAGCCACCAGGACACACAATCTGATGTGTTATTTCAATGGAAAGTTGATTACTGCCTAATATACACATCACATAAAAGGATAGCAAGCATGCACGTTGTGTGGAATGATTAGTATTTTAGATTTTTTTTTTACATACACAGTCTTGTTTGAGATACACAATGGGTCAGCTCTGCCAAGCAATCAGATTAATCAAAGATGGGTTCCAACCATGCAGTTAATTCTCATAAAGCATAGCTAGCCATGCTTTATTGGTTGCTATGCCAACTCTTGTAGCACCCAGGGAGCTAGTTAGTGGCCTCTCTCCTTTCCTTCATATGTATTTACACTATTATGAAAACACGTATAAGGCCCTGGAGGACCTTGAGGATTCTCATACTGCATTTATGAGCACAATTGGCTGTGTCTGTCATGTTATCCTTATCCTCGGAAGTGCAACCTATCTTAAAAACCCATCTTGAACGTGAAAAGGACAGATGTTAAGGACATTATCAGGACAGACTCTTATCTTGTTTTCCTGCAGCGTGGTCTTGCTCGTGGTTTTCTTTGGACCGTTTGTTTAATTTCTGGTTATAAATGTTTACGCAACAAAATATGAAACATTGCAGATTCATCTGCTGGGTCAGAAGGTTACTTCTAAGCCATGCTACTACACTGAAATTATGAGAAGTGATGCCACTGTAACCGAAGTGAATGAGCGTTGATTCCCTCATGAGTCCAGTGTGGTAGCGAGTGGATTGGTTAAACTCACTCCCCAAGTATAAAGGCACGTTAATCTGCTCCACCAAGGGAGCTAGCTCTCTTGGTTCAGTGGTTAATGTGTCTTGACTCCCAAGCCGAAAGTCGGCGGTTCGTACCCACCCCTGGGCAAGCCCTTAACATGGGCTGCTGCAAGTACCACCTACACAACGCCGTTACTCCACCAAACGTATGAATCACCTCTGACCATAAAATTACTTTTGTTCTGGTGCGAGAAATACTGTATATTTGATTCCTCACCGCCGCACCGCGGTGGCTGCTATTCATACTGGGCTAAATTGGTTGAATGGGGTGAGCAGAGATGACTGAATAAAAGGTGGAGAGAAAGCACTGAAGCTGAAAAATCATCAGCCATGAGCTGTACAGCCCCTGTCATTGTTTCTTCTTTAGATACCTTTTTCCTATCAGAGGCTGTTTCAATGAAACTCTTGTTCCCTTCCACATTCTTCTCAGAAGGTAGCTCAGAGGCCTAATCACATATTTCTGCTTTAACCAGATTTCGCCCCCTCACCCTTTTTTCCCCGAGGCCATGATCAAAGGCAGACATGATGCCTAAACCCAATCACACATCAGTTATTATCAGGAAGCACTCAATACATTTCCATTGCTATCCATTTGAAACTTCAAGCATGTGTTACGGACATAAAGACCTGGATGACTTGCAATTTTCTGCTTCTAAATTCAGACAAACCCGAAGTTATTGTGCTTGGCCCTAAGCACCTTAGAGAAACATTATCTAATGAGCTATTCTGGATGGAATTACCTTGGCCTCCAGCTCCAATGTAAGCAATTTGGGAGTTATCTTTGCTCAGGATTTGTCCTTTGTCTCTGTTGGTTCTTCCCGTTAACACAGTGGTTCTCAACTGGTCTAGGCTCACGACCCACATTTTTCCTAGTCATTAAGTTGCGACCCAAATTTCAGATTCCTCAATGACTTTATGCTTTTTAAACAAGTTTAAAGCGGTGATGGTCACAGCAAGCATGACCTGTTTGGTAACAATGGATGCCTTAGGCCTTCTAGTTTCAGAGGATACCAGTATCTTCACTACAGCCTCTGAAAGACAGCAATGTTGGACGTGGACACCGGCGTTCTCAAAGAGTAGAAGGACTTTTCTTTCTTTTTTTTCATACACACATCCACTCAAAACGGCCCCACCTCTACCAAAAACTAATGCTCTGAAAAGGACGGTAATGTATAGAGCAGTTGATTATTGGAATAAGATACCTAGTAATATAACGATGGCAAGTAACACATTTTTGTTAAAAAAAAAAGTTAAAACATGCAGTGATGAATAATTAGATAGTTTTAGGTCATTCATTATTGTATACATTATGTTGAATTGTATTGTATTGTACTGCATTGTGCTATGTTATATTATATAACACTACATTATATTAATTCATACACTTTCTGAAATATATGATATGTAATAGCTGATTCACTCTCTTTTTGTCTTTGTTTGTTATAATTATCAACTTGTCGACAAAGTTATTGTATTATGTTTTTATGTTATGTGTTTGGACCCCAGGAAGAGTAGTCTCACCCTGGTGTAGACTAATGGGGATCCGCAATAAACAATAAATAAACAATACAGTATCACTGTATACACTGTACTGCACTCTTATTCTACCATATCTAATCTACTGTGTGGAGGTGTGGGGAAATACCTACAAGAGCACACTTCAGACAATAAGCACCATGCAAAAAAGAGCAATTAGAATAGTGAACAATGTAGGCTATTATGAACACACCAATGACTTATTTTTAAAGTCACAGACATTGAAATTTAGGGATCTAGTGGATTTCAAAACTGCACAAATAGTGTTTAAAGCAACACAAAATCTACTGCCAAACAACATCCAAAAAATGTTCAATGATAGAGAAGGGGGATATAACTTAAGAGGGAGATTTAATTTAAAACAGCCGATTGTGCACACCACTAAGAAAAGCATGTGCATTTCTGTCTGTGGGGTGAAGTTGTGGAATGGTTTACCGGAGGAGTTAAAGGAAAGTAAAAATATTGTTCATTTTAAGAGAAAGTTGAAACACTTTATACTGGAGAAATATAGAACTGATGGTTAACTGTCTTTCGATGATGTATAGTTCAAATGCTAAAAATGTATATATGACGCATAGATCAAATGCTTAAAAAAAAAAAATTGCTTGCTGTTTTTGTTAATTTGTTTGTTTGTTTTTTTGTAATTAGACCATATGGAAAGTTTGTAATTTATAAGATGAACTGGGTTAGGGCATTTACAAGCTTATAGCTTCAGCCCTAACCTTTTCGGCCAGCATTGTATGTTTGTTTTGTTTCGCATGTTTGTTTTTTTGTGATGTGGCGCGAAATAAACTTTATTCATTCATTCATTCATTCATTCATTCATTCATTCATAAATGTGCACACTTTGGGAGCATATGCGATTTTTGTGCCTTTTGCTAAAGAAATCCAATATCAGTTATGACTGCTTGGTGTCTGCCACGTTGTCCAAGTTACTGAGGGACCATCTGTGACAGACAAACCCATTCTCCTCTGTTTCTAATCAAAATGTGACTCTGAGCCATGATGGGGACTTGGACTTGCATCTTGGACTCAAGTCAAACACACAGTGACTTGAGACTTGACTTGAGACTCATCTTCACAAGACTTGAGACTCAACTTGGACTCAGGATTTGGGACTTGTGAACAATCTTTATTATTAGGGGTCCAAGCACGAAGTGCGTGGATCCCTATTGTATCTGTTCCGTTTATTATTATTATTATTATTATTATTCCGCCCTAAAACAGCATGCACGTCAAAAACTGTAAGGGCTACAGTAGCCAGACCTTGCACATAGGTTGGAAATGTGCCCCACTACTCAGAGACAAAAAAATTGCCATATTGGCCAGATGGTGGCGCTATAACAGACCCTTTTGCGTATTGACCCATAACTGCTGAACCGTGAGGCGTAGAATCAAAATTCCACATCTGCTGGATTCCCTGGATCAATACGCATCTATCCATATAGACCACGCCCATTTAAGTCTGCTAGATTTTCCGCCATATTGGACTTTCTCAAAAAAAAAAAAAACGAACTCGTCCTAGGCCATTTGCCCGAATAAGCCCAAACTTTTTGTGTGTCATCTCTGGACTTCCCTGATCTAAAATTGTATAAAGAATTTGGATACGTGCAACCGTCTTGAAATGATAAATGTTTAAACTTTTGATAAACAAACTCGTCCTAGGCCATTTGCCCGAATGAGCCCAAAGTTTTTCTGTGTCATCTCTGGACTTCCCTGATCTAAAGACTTACAAATAATTTGGATACGTGAAACCGTCTTGAAATGATAAATGTTTAAACTTTGACACTATGTCATCACCGATGACAGTCTTGTGACATCACTGATGATGTCATCTATGATGTCATCTATGATGTCATCTATGATGTCATCCTTCCTCTACATAACATCGCACACACACACACACACACACACACACACATGCACACACACACACACATGCACACACATATACACCTATACACACACACACACACGCCACACACACATACACACACACACACACACACACACACACATATACACATACACACACACACACACATATACTCACACATATACACACACATATATACACACACACATATACACACTTACACACATATACACTAACACTACTATTACTACTGCTACTACTGCTTGAACCCGGTCAGGTCACCAAATCTCAACCAAACTTTGTGCACTTGTGCACATACCAACTCTGACTAAATGTGCAATTCAGTGTCTATATTATCTGACATACACCCCCCAAGTCACCGGAAGCTTGGACCCCGCATCGCCGCTTGCGGCTATATTTATTATTGTTATTACTAGTGCAGTGCCCATTCCCCCCCCCCCCCCCCCCCCCCCCCCACACACACACACTGCACTCCGTCAGGTCCCCCTAAGCGCACTCCCCAAGTTTGAAGTCGATCCGACAAACTGTTCTCAAGATACGCGAAGGACAAACATACAGTCGATCGGATGGACAGTCCTGGAAATACGTGAAAGCTGTGATCTTATTGATTTTATTTTATTTTATTTTATTTTATTAATTCATGCTTGCAGTGGAGCCAAGGCCCCACTGAAAAACTGCAGAACTTTACAGAGAATCATACATTACAAAAAGATAAACTACATAAAAGATAAGCTACATACAAAACAAATTTTAGGTTAAGAGTATTTCAGGGCAGCAAAGCAAGGGCAGGTAGCAGTTCATGGTGGTCATGCTGTGTTATTTTTCATTGTCATTGAACAGTCTGACTGCAGTATGCAGGGTTGAATTTTTCAGCCTGCTGGTCTTGGCCTTGGGTTCAGCCAGCTTGTGTTGGTTCTTCAGTGTCCTGGCAGTGCAGCTGCCTTGTGTTGGAGGGAGCAGGTCATGCAGAGGATGTTGCTCATCCTGCATGTTCCTGACCAGCTTCACTGCAGCCTCCTCCCTTCTGGTCTGGAGTGACGGCAGGGGTTGTGAGATCTCACCAGCTCTCCTTCTGATGATTTTACAGGCACGTGTCTGGACTCGCTCTAGCTCTGCCTGTTGTTTTTTAGAGCATCCCACCAAGAGCACTGAGCTGTATTCCAGACACGGCCTGATGAGAGTGGTGTAGATGGTGATGAGGTCATCTGCAGGTAGACCGTGTCTCGCCATGACAGTGAGATAGTGCAGCCGCTTGGAGGCAGTTTTTATTGCTTTTTCGATGTGCACATCTCCAGTCAGCTTTTGATCCAGGTGGTATCCGAGATACTTTGTTGTTTCCACAACAGGAACTTCCTGTCCCCCCAGCATCAGCGGGGGAGGTTGTGGTGGGTCCCGGGCAAAACATATGCGCAGCTCAACGGACTTTTTCCCGTTGAGCGTCATTTTGTTCTTTGCTGCCCACTCGTCCAGCCTTTGTGCCTCCAGGCGCATTGATGTGTCTGACATGATGTTGGATATGGGAATGGCTCTCGACAGCCCGATGTCGTCTGCATATCCCACATCAAGGGTGTCCTCAAACACAGCATGTCGGGTGGCCATATAGAGGAGGAAGACATATGGGGAAGCTACCCCCCCTTGTGGCACCCCAGATGTGACTTCAATCCAGGGGCTATGAGCCCCATTTGCCACAACTCTTTGTCTCCTCCCTGTGATGTAGCTGTTGAATTTGGTATTGGTTGAATTGCGTGAAGTTTAACATTGCAATTTCTTGGGTTCCCAGCAACGCACCCCTGCCAAGTTTGAAGTCGATCGGACGAATAGTTCTTGAGATTACCCCCTTTTTGTGTTGCCAGTAGGTGGCACTATGTCAAATTGCATGAAATTCGGCACTGCACTACGTCGAGTTCCCAGCAGCACACTCCCCAAGTTTGAAGTCAATTGGACGAACGGTTCCCAAAAATGACCTGTAAAGCATTTAGACAAAGACATTGGCTGAATGTTTTCCTAAAAATCACAGGTGTTGAAGTGGTGTCCTCTGATACAAATTTGTTGGGTGATAAGTTATTTAGGCCTAGAGCCCATATGTTGCACAGGTCGGCCCCTTTTCTCCCGCCCCCTCTCCATATGCATAGGCTGATTGGTCTATCCATCCAATCATGCTACAAACTGTCACCTTGTGCTACAAACGGACACATGTCACATATAGAAGAACATGTAGCTGATCAATGCCAATCATCACCCATGAGAAGCTGGCAGGGCAAATCAAGGCCATGATGATGTCATGCTCCAAACACTCAATGCTGTCCCAGTACAGGTCCCACAAGCAAGCACAGCTCATCTGGAATCCCTCTTTGCCATTCCCTTCTCCTCCATACTCATTCTACTCTACTTGGACATATTGGAGGTTACAGTAAACAGCAATGTTAGGAAAGAGGTGGAAGAGGGGTTTAAGATTCAAGATTCACTTTCATATCCACAGTAAGTAATCAGATTATAAATGAGGAATTTGTCTTAGTGCAAGTAACACATCCAAGACATTTGAACCAATAATCACCTGGTTCATTTTTTGTCTGTGTGATATAAGTTTGTTTTTGTTTATTGGTGGAATACAGATGTATTTTAATTACGGTGAATATGTTGATCTTAAACGCACTCTGAAACAGCAGTGACAGGTTCAGCTCAGCTATAGCGATTCATTTACTCAAATGGTAAATGGTCTGCATTTATATAGCGCTTTTATCCAAAGCACTTTACAGTCAGTAGGTGGCCGCGGCCAGCTGCACACGCTCCACCAACAGGAGCAAACTGGGGTTCAGTGTCTTGCCCAAGGACACTTCGACATGCAGACTGGAGGAGCCGGGAATCGAACCACCGACCTCTTTTATCCAAAGCGATTAGTGGATGACCCGCTCTACCTCCTGAGCTACAGCCACCCCACTCAAATAAGTGCTACCACAGTTCCATTTATGGACACAATTTACTTTGCATCACAAAACAATCATGCTTAGAGGACAAAGGCCCTAATAAGGTGGAGCCATGGAAATAGCAACAATGGAACAAATTCAATAAAGCAGGAGTAAAGCTGTGAGTCATAAGTGCTAGTTTTGAGTCTTGATGACGTCGGTGGGTGAGGCCGAGGGAGGGTTGAGGGGGAGGCAGCAGATGCAACACTGGTGTTCCCCAAGAAAATTGTCATCCGGCCGCTACAAAATGACAAAGGAGATGACACCCTCTGTAAATGCATGTGCGCACGCACACGCGCACACACACACACACACACACACACACACACACACACATACACACACACACTAAGTTTGTACACATCCAGGGGAATATGTTGTGATGGAACAATTTGAATGTCTTGCCTTGCAACCTCTGACACAAAGAGCATTATTTATTATTATATTATTATTTTAAAGCCAGAGCTTCATGGAGTCAAACCAGTGGCATTTTACAGTGAACATCTGGTCAAATAATGTTAGTATTCTTCAACCTGGACCCTATTTTCATATTTCTTTATTTATTATAACTAAGTAATGTGAAGAGAAATCTTTGAAATTGATGTATGTCACAGGGAGAGGCAGCCTCCACTTCTCTGCACTGCGTGCCATATGGTAACAGGAAAGCCCTTATATATGGCAGCCTCCACTTCTCTGCACTGCGTGCCATATATGGTAACAGGAAAGCCCTTATATGGCAACACCAATCATGTAACACCAATCATCCAATTTGATGGGCACCAGGTGCTATAAATAGGAGTTCTCACAGAACCCCCATTCTCCTGGCTGCACTTGGTCGTTACCCTTGCCTCCTGCGGATTGTGCCCATGCTCCTGCCTCGTTGGTAGTACATCCGTTGCAGTGAGTCCTTGGCTGGTGGCCCTCTGCTCGTTTGGCGGTTGCCACTCCCTGTGCGTATGACTGTGGTCAGCTCAGTTATATCTGGTTCTGCCCGTTGGTCGGCAGGATCCAGATTGTAAAAGCAGAGACGTGTTTCCTCTTTCTTTTGATACCAGTTGGTGTAAGGCTGTTTGTATGTATGGTAAGCATTTCACTGTTCTTAGACTGTTGTATTTTAGTGTTTGGAGAGGCAAAACAGCAGCTGGTGTGTGGAGGACCCAGGAGAGCTTCACCCTTCAAGCCACGGTGCTGTGGACCTGAGAACATCACCACGCATCTATTTTGTCTCCTATTTTCCCAGTTAACTTGGTCAGTATGGCCGAAGAGCTGTGTGAAGCTGGAAGAGAGTAGACGGGCTGAGGAGAAGCTAGCGAGGTGTTGGCGTGCCTGCCTTTATGTGTGTCTGTCCGCTCGTTAATAAAGAGTTTGATAAGCCAAGGGATCTGCCTCGGTGTGCGCCTCATTCGGCCACATTGGTGTCAGAAGTGGGATCGTTTTGGCTTAAAAATCAGGCTCGACTGAGCGTTAGCAGTTAGCCGTTTCTAGCTAGCTGCCATGGACGACCACAGGGGAATGGCACGTGACGGAGCACGCCGGGAGTTGACGATAACTCCGGAGCACAGCTGGTGGTCTGCCAACTTGGGGAAGATGGAAGCCCGTTTGTTGAAGGGGGTCATACAGCTGTTGGAGGCTACGCCTGCCTGGGCAGAGAAGTTGATGCAGCTAATAAAAGAGGCCACTCTGCACGGTGAGCAGCGGCCGGAGCCAGCACGGACAGCTTGTTGGACTTGTGGGAGAGTGGGTCACTTAGCAAGAGGGTGCCACTACGGTTCCAGGAGAGGGACCAGACCCAGGGAGCAGAGGTTTTGGGCACGTCCAGGTGTCTGCTGGACGTGCGGGACATGTGGACACTTGGCCAGAGTGTGCCCCGACGCTTCCCGAGATCAAAGGACAGTGCGAACGGAGGGAGGTCCGCCTGGAGGAAGGGTGAGGCTCTGTTGGACGTGCCGTTCGCCTGAGCACTTAGCCAGAGAGTGCACTGAGACTGTGGGGAAGGTGAGCCACCAGAGGGAAGAGCCGGCCCAGTCACACTGCTCCACACCCCCCGCTGGTGCTGTGCGGAGGCCCGGGGTGGAGAGTGAGATGGCGTCCAATTGTGTTCCCACCATTGTCCTGAGCACGCCGCCCCCTGGGGGAGGGGGACGGGAGGACGAGCGAGTGCAAGAGGTGGAGGAAGACGAGGGGGACTGTTCAGATGTGGACCTAGAGGACAACTCTGCCGAAGAAGGTGAGCTGTGGGTCGTCCGGCCTGAATCGCAGGGTGCCCCATCACCGTCTGTGCACTCATGTCCCCCCGTACAGGCGGGCCCCCTATCCACCATCCCGGTGGTGGAGGACCAGCCAAGTACCACCACCCCGGTGGCGGAGGACCAGCCAAGTACCAGTGACATGGCCATGCGAAGAACCACCCGGGCCACGGCGGGAAGACATCTTAATGTGCACCACCTGCCTGAGTCAATGGGGAGTAGGGTAGGAGGGGCTACGAACTCCCGGGTACCTGGGTCTGCTAATGCTGTTTCTGTTGTCTTTAGGCCTTGGACTTAAGTGCATCGTCGGGCCGACGACGAAAAAGCTGGGGAAGATTGTGACAGGGAGAGGCAGCCTCCACTTCTCTGCACTGCGTGCCATATGGTAACAGGAAAGCCCTTATATGGCAGCCTCCACTTCTCTGCGCTGCGTGCCATATATGGTAACAGGAAAGCCCTTATATGGCAACACCAATCATGTAACACCAATCATCCAATTTGATGGGCACCAGGTGCTATAAATAGGAGTTCTCACAGAACCCCCATTCTCCTGGCTGCACTTGGTCGTTACCCTTGGTATGTAGACTGCTACAACTGACAGTTCATGTTTAATGTGTTTTATTGGTGTTTTAATGCTTGTTGTTTCTGCAGCCTCCTGCTGATTGTGCCCATGCTCCTGCCTCGTTGGTAGTACATCCGTTGCAGTGAAGTACTGTTTAATCTCAATATCAATCTGTAATGCAACTGTGACTGTGATTTAGTCATGCTACAATGTTTGTATTTTGTTAATTTGTTGTAGTCCTTGGCTGGTGGCCCTCTGCTCGTTTGGCGGTTGCCACTCCCTGTGCGTATGACTGTGGTCAGCTCAGTTATATCTGGTAAGCAGGGTGATTAACACGTTGAGTGCCAAGGACGAGATATCTCGTCTTACATAATCCAACCGTTGAGTGCCAAAGACGAGATATCTCGTCTTACAGCTTTTTCAGTGGTTTCCACTAGCTGGCGCCCTTGGGCAATATGTGAATGTGGATCCGACCTCTCCCGCTGCCCCGGAAGTACTCTAACAAAGATTTCTATATAAGGAAGGCGGGCTCCTTTGATCGCCGTGGGTTGAAGTAGGTTGGTAATAGATAGAGACAGACAGCATTACATAGCGATTTATACATAGAGAATTTCAGCAATTTAGCGTCAGATTTAGAGCGAGTTGGTTAGCGTAGTTGATTTAGTTTGTTAGTTGTTAGTACAGTAGTAGTGTTTAGTATAGTCTTTATAGTAGACTTAGTTTAGATACTTAGTTAGCGGGTAGTTACAGTTAGTGTTCATTGTAGTTAGCTTAGCACATTTAGCGTTAGCGTCAGTTCATTTTAGTATTTAGCCTTTATTCTAGTTCAGTTTATTCTAGTTCAGTTTGATCGAGTTGGTAGCCGGTAGATTAGCCTTATTTCAGTTCAGTTTGATCTAGTCGTAGCAGTAGTTGTTTTATTTCAGTTTAGTTGGGAGCGGGTGGCGTGTTTGTGCCATGCCGGCCAAACGCAAGCGGTCTTCGGCGGCCACACGCAAGTGATCGGCCGATCAGAGATCACTGCTGGATTTCTTTTCCGTCCGAAACGAGCTTGTGCCGGAGACCGATTCCGAGGTCTCGGATGATGAACGGGGTGAGCCTCTGCATGTCGCGGCTGCGGCTGCAGGGCTGACTGAGTCCGAGTCGAGTGACCTCACGTCTTCTCCAGACGCGGAGGATTCTGAGGAGGAGTGGGCCCCGTCGAGGAGCGAAGCTCCAGAGAGCAGTGGTAAGACGATGTTTGAGATGACTTGTGTAACTTGTGGAAATGTAATTACTATGACTATACAAAAGCCAGCAGTCAGTCAATTCATTTTACTTTATTTCAGACTCTGAACAGTCTGAAGATGAGCCTGTAGCAGCCAGCTGTAGCGGTACTGGTGCCACAGCCTCTGGTGCCAGGAAAATGGGTAAGAGCACACTTCAGAATCAGGTTTATTTTCACATCACAGGTTCCAGCCAGCATTCAGTACCACACATATAAAAAACACTATTTTATGGTAATTATGTATTTCTATAATTTGCAGATTGTGGCAGTGGAGCTGGAAGTGGGAAACGGCCTGCAGGTCCAGGCTGGAGTGACGTTGACTGGGAGCCAACCCACATCCCCTTCACAGCAGAACCGGGTCCTCATAGTGGTGGTGCTGCTGCTAAACCAGTTGACTTCTTCCAGCTCTTCCTGGACGATGAGCTGCTCCAGGCCATTGTAGTCCAAACTAACTTGTATGCACACCAGTGCATCAGTCAGGTCAGTGAGGCTCTGCCACATTCAAGGCTTGGGAGGTGGAAGGACACTACAGTGGCAGAACTCAAGAGCTTCTTGGGACTATACTTCCTCACTGGGATCGTCCAGAAGCCTAAACTGGCCATGTACTGGTCCACAAATGAACTGACTGCTACCCCCCACTTCAACAAAACCATGTCTCGCAACCGCTTTCAACTGCTAACACGATTCCTCCATTTCAGTAACAATTTTGATGTTGATGGTGCAGACAAGTTGTTCAAGGTCCGGCCAGTTTTGAACGACCTGTTAGAAAAGTTCAGAGCCATGTTCACACCGAGTCAAAACATCAGTATTGATGAGGGGATGCTCCTGTGGCGTGGGCAGTTGGCCTTCAAAGTGTACAACCCACAGAAACCCATAAAGTATGGGATAAAGTCCTACATCCTCTGTGACTCCCAGACAGGTTACTGCTACAGCATGAAGCCGTACTGTGGTGAGCGGTCCACCCTAGGCGAGACGGTGGAGTTCCTCCTCGGGGACTTGGCAGGGCAGGGTTACCACCTATACATGGACAACTACTACAACTCTGTTTCAATGTGTGCACAGCTGCTGGAGTGTCAGACACATGTCTGTGGCACTCTGAGGAGGAACAGGGGCGAGCCACCTGCTACCATGGTCACCAACCACACCGTGAAGCTGGGGGAAACGGTCATGCGCCACAATGGTGGCACCATGGTTCTGGCCTGGCGAGATAAAAGAATCGTGAAAATGGTTTCCACTCTGCACGACGACACGATGGAGACGGTGCAGGTCAGGCAGAAAGGCAGCAGAGAGAGGGTCCCACACACAAAACCCAAGTGTGTTGTAGACTACAACAAGTACATGAATGGGGTCGACAGATTGGACCAGAACATCGCGTACTATCCGTTTGCCAGGAAGACATCCAGGTGGCCCTTCAAATTTGTCATGTACATGTTTCAGATCTCTTTTTATAACGCCTTTGTTCTGTACAAAGCTAAACACCCAGCTAAACGCCAGAGAAAGTGTGAAACATTGCTGGATTTCATCCTGAGTGTTGTCGGTGCATGGACCAGACCTGTGGTGGGGGGTGGCGGGGAGGAGGTGGGGGCTGGCAGGGAGGAGGTGGGGGCGGGGGGCAGTGACCAACCTGCAACCATGCCCCGGCGACCATACCTGGACCCTCAATGCAGGCTGGAGGTCAATCTAGCGGGCCATGTAATGGTCCTCATACCAGCCACACCCAAAAAAGATGCCCCAACGAGGAGGTGTAGCATTTGTGCAAAGAAAGATCTTAGAAGAGAGACACGCTACATGTGTGTCAAATGTAGGGTCTCATTACACAGGGGTAGCTGCTATGAGGAGTACCACTCAGACAAGAACCTTGCTCAGCGGCGCTGAGTAGGCATGGGTCGTAAAAAAAAAAAACCTGCCAGGGATTGTTTTTGCTCTTTGTTTGATTGTTTGCTAGCTAGCAGGAATACATAAAAAGTACCTGCCGATTTTCATGTAACTTTGTGGATGGGTGTAACATGGGCCAAGGAAGTACCCATTACATTTTGGAGCAGTTCTGGATTCGGTGTACGAGCCCAAACCGGTTTGATCACTAACCGAAAAAAACTATAAAAAAAAAAAAACTATAAAAAAAAAAAAATCTGAGTGACCTGTGGTCTGCTCTTGTTTTGTATTTATTTTGACATTTATTTATTTTATTATTGTATTATTCCTCCATTATTGAAAACAACTATTGTTCAGATGTCTGATGTCTCACTGATGCCAAAAATAAATGGTTAAAGTGACTGTTCTGCCTGTTTGATTGAATTTCACAAAACTGCATTTTTCTCAGCTTTCCTTCTCAGACGCTGAAACCATGCTGTATTCAACGGCTAATATCTACATAACTACTAACTCTACAAACTAACTCTTTTAGACAGAGAAAGCACACATTATATTAGTTCTTTTTAGATGATTGGTGTTCACGAAGTCTTAACAGAAAAGAATCCTCGGCTCTTGTAAAATGAGCCAGAATCCTCAAAAAAAAACCTGGCACAACTTACCTACAGCATTGAAAAAACGGCTGGCACTCAATGTGTTAAGTATCTCGAAGTAAGTTTCCTACTTTCGATCAAACATGGAACTTAACATCGTCCTCTTATACTTTGTAGGTTCTGCCATGCTGCTGTTTTGCCTATATTAGAAATTATCATGGTTACTATATTGTTGCATTTCCTTGTTGTGGCCTTGTTGTAAACCAACTGGTGTTTGTCTTTTAGGAGCTCTTCCTCTAGTGACCTACACTGGAGTGAGTGCCAACAAGTTAGGGGTTAGCTTTCCCCTCACTGTATGCTGAACGGTGCCGCGTCTATGTGCCGACAGGCCGCAGTGCCGACAGGTCGCAATGCCGATAGCCCACAAGCAGAACCAGCTGAGCGAGGCGGCGTGCAGCGTGTCGGTGGAGCTATACCTCTCCCAGCCCCCACGCCAAACTTAACCTCCCCCCATGCCTAAACCTAACCTCCCCCAGACCCTAACCCAAAACCTAACCTCTCCCAGCCCCCACGCCAAACCTAACCTCCCCCCATGCCATGCCTAAACCTAACCTCCCCCAGACCCTAACCCAAAACCTAACCTCTCCCACCCCCACGCCTAAACCTAAGGTCGGCATTGCGGGTGGTCGGCATAGCAGGTGGTCGGCATAGCGGGTGGACCCCATGCTGAACACCCTAGTTTTCTCTGCCCTGGTTGAAGTAAGTTTGCCGTGGGTTGCTGTGTTTTTGCGGTGTTCCCTAGTGTGAGAATTGCACCCCCTGGGCTCTGCCTATTTATCTACCTCTTAACTACATTGGCCCTCACCCACTGCAGCGTTACACTATTTTATTTATGCTCCGTTCCTTGTGCTAGTTTTTATCCATTGTCTATTGTTAATCCCACTTTGGGAAATGATTAAAAAGAGTTTGTGCTGTAATAAATATAACGTTCTATAATCAGTTTATGACTGTGTTATTACATGCCTAACTCTTTTTCCGCAGCTCCTTTTATTTTTGATCAAATAAATTCTTGGTTTTATGGAGAAACATGTCTCTGTCTTCCCTGGTAACTGAATCTGTGCTATTTGGTTTTAAGTCAGTGGTATTCCTGGGGTGCATTTATCTGCTGGTTCTCATCCCTCTGTCAAAAAGACAAGAACAGACTGCAAGGTGTTGTCAACCTTAGCTCTAAAATTATAGGCAAAACACAAAGATCCCTAGTACAGTTTAATAGTGCACAAGTGCTCAAGAAAGCGCACAAGATAATCAATGACTCCACACATGTCCTTCATGTCTGTTTTGACTTAATGCCATCAGGAAAGCGCTTTAGACAGCCTGCCTGCAAAACAAACAGAAGGAAGTTTGGTTTTGTTCCAGAGGCCATTCGACTGGTGAACAGCCACAGTACAAGAAATGGTCAGTTTATCTAGACTAAGTCTGCACCTTGACCTTTTGATTTGAACCCTTGAACAAGTCTAATATGCACTTGGATTGTATTGACTGAATTTAATTTGTATTGATCTGACGCCTATATTCCTTTGTGGTGTTGGATACATTGTAATCAGGGATCTTGCTTTATCAGTGGCATTTATTGTATTTATTGTCTTGTTTTTTGTATTGTTTTTGGATGTGTACAAAGTACAGCTTGTTTGCAGTATTCATGCCTTAAATTGCCCCTTGCGGGACTAATAAAGTTTTTTGAATTGAATTGAATTGAATTGAACTCCCCAGGTGGCGTTGTCGAGTATATTGACTTGGTCACATTCTGGCGTTGTCGGCAGGACATTGACCTGGTCACATGTAGTATTGGCCAAGATCGCTTCAGTTGCCAGCTGTTTTCCCCACATGCCCCTACTGCACTAAATGAGGTTTAGTGCAGTTTTATTTTTTATCAGACAGGTGTTTTTGGGTCATTAATAAACGAGATTGATTGTTATTTTTCTATAATTTTTTGGGGGTAGTGCTATTTTACATTGAAGTCAACAGGGAGAGGCTTGTGTTTCCCCCCCGAAAAGGGGGCGAGGCCTAATTGCCGATCTGATGTATGCACGGACATCACTTTCCCACCGGAACACACCCCCTCAATCGGGACTGAGTGGCAAAACCTATGGGCAAAGCATTCAGCAGGTTCCTCTCTGCTGTTTGGAGCAGCAGGTGTCATTTATCTAGGCCAGGTATGGGCAACTTTGATGATAGAGGGCCACACAAAAATTCCCTCGCTACCAGAGGGCCAGATTGTGACCGTGCACTTCCACCAGTAGCCTACTGTAACACCATCACTCCCAATTATAGCTACTAATTTAATGAAAAGGAGTGGTAATCAAAGTTTATTATACCAACATTTATATGTTTCATATTCAAATAGACTAATTCTTCAATTCAGATGACACCAGAAACTTTGCTTTAAAACAGCCCGCTACAGCAATTTGATGGGGTACATCACTCAAATATGTGATATTAATCACATTAGTAATGTTGCATGTGCAATGTGCATCCTGGATATAGTTGGATACATATGCATACATATGCTAATATTAAACAGTATTTGGATGGACAATGCTAACACCATTAGCACCACGTTCTGGGATGTACAGTAAAATAAAAACAGAGATTTGGGTGGTCTAACCAAACACGTCCGCCTTGTAATTTTTTATTTTTGGGGAGAAATTGACGCAGGGGCCACACTGAGTGAGGTCAGGGGGCACAGGGGCCACACTGAGTGAGGTCGGGGGCCGCATGCGGTCCGCCAGTTGCCCACCCCTGATCTAGGTTGATTACTACATTCAAAATCAGTCTTGCTGCCACTCAGTGGGCGTGACCACGCGGTGACTTCTGCTCTGTGACGTCACGTGCACACCCTCTATACTGAAGGTCACGAGTGGCATCACTGCTCTCTGTTAAAGGTTTGATCCATCATGTCTACGAGATTAGCTCAAAAGTATGGACTTACATTACATTACATTACATTGTAATGTAATGTAAGTATGGACTTCTGCACTTTGAGGCACTGACCTGCTGAATCACCTCAACAACTAAAAAGTAAAACATGATACTGCCACAATAAGATAATTTCCATTTGATCCTTTGCTCGTCCTGCATAAATGGTAGCTGTGACCTTCTTTGGTTTTGTTTGACTTGAGAATGCAAATGAAACGGCAATTTGAGATGTGACGTGAGCCATTAATAAAAGCATTGGGATACACCATCGGGACATTTTATTGTCAGTTCCAGGGTGAATCTGCCAATAAATCCCTTCTGTGGTACATTTTCTCCAGCACCTGCTGTACTGCTCTGCAGTTTAGGAGAATGATAGCTGCTCCCTGGTTTCACTTCAGCTCAGAATTACCCTCCCCTACTGTGGTGCAATGCCTCAATGCATCAATGCCTCAATGCCTGACAGATAGATTAATCAAAGCAGTAACAATGTTCTTGCCCAAAAGTTAAACTTCATCACTGATGCAGCACAAGGGAGTTCTCGGTCCATGAAGGGAAACATTTCCCATTGACAACTAAACAGCGATTCCTACAATCACATTCTACAAAGTAACTGCAAGAGGGCAGCAAGAGAAAACTTCTACTAGGACATTGGAGAGAAGTTTGTTTGTTTGCTTATAAAGAGCTCCCAGCACCCTAAGGAGACAGTGATGGAAAACTCTGAGGCTAAGGGTGCTCCCCGGTACCTGCAATCCATGGTCAGGTTCCAAACCTCTCAGCGCTCCCTTCGCTCCTCCACCAGTGCAGGTCGCCTCGCCCCTCCTTCGCTACGGGGGCTCAAAAGTCGCTCATCCCGATCTCGACTCTTCTCGTCCCTGGCACCTCAATGGTGGAACGAGCTTCCACCTTCGGTCAGGACAGCTGAATCACTGCCGATCTTTCGGAAAAGACTAAAGACACACCTTTTCAGGCTCCATCTGGGCCCTTCTTGATCTAACTTTGTTCTCTCTCTTTCTTTAAAAAAAAAAAAAAAAAAAAAACTAACCAACCTTGTACCACTAACCTAAACTTGTACCACTGTTCCTTCAGAAGTTGTAGTTGTCATAGACTGTGCTCCATAGTTGATTGCTCTATTGCTGACAAAAATGTGTTATTGTAAGTCGCTTTGGATAAAAGCGTCTGCCAAATGACGTAATGTAATGTAATGTAAAAGGGAGATGGAGCCCCACTGACCTATTGGCATGTTTGCTGCTTCACTGCCACCTATCATCACAGGGTAGGAGCCTGGCCTGGAAACGCTGCCCCATGTGGTGGTTTTTGGAGATGACACAAGATAGAGACGCTGCTAATGAGGTACATCTCATTTGATTTGACTCAGGAAATCCAGACCTAAGTAAGCCTGGATAGGATAGGCTCAAGCATCCAGACCTAAGCCTGGATAGGATAGGCTCAAGCATCCAGACCTAAGTAAGTCTGGATAGGATAGGCTCAAGCATCCAGACCTAAGTAAGCCTGGATAGGATAGGCTCAATCATCCAGACCTAAGTAAGCCTGGATAGGATAGGCTCAAGCATCCAGACCTAAGTAAGCCTGGATAGGATAGGCTCAAGCATCCAGACCTAAGTAAGCCTGGATAGGATAGGCTCAAGCATCCAGACCTAAGTAAGCCTGGATAGTAGGGATGCACCGATCGATCGGCACGTGACCGGAAATGGCCGATTTTCACGTGATCGGCCTCGATCGGTGATCTGCGCCGGTCACTCTAAAATGTCGATTCTGTGAGCCGATTTTCAAGTGACGTGCGCGAACCCAAAAGCAGCGAGACAGAGACGGATGAGTTGCAGCCAAAACAAAAGCTGCCACTACACAGTACACACATGCCACAGCATGTCTTCGTCGGTGTGGAGCCGCGGAGGGGCCGGGTAGGTTGGAGTCCACAGTCTCCAGTCTGAGCGGCTCGCTTCACCTCACCGTCCCCTCTTCCCCGACCAGCCTCCACATCACCGCTGCCTGCTGCTGCTGCTATCTGTCAGTCACGTTGTAACCCTAACCCTAACGTGTACAGCCAGGAGAGCGACTTTTGTTTCGTATTGCGAATAGAACGACGAACATAATAATAAAACGCATCGGACCAGTGTGCAAGGTTTTCTGTGAGATGATTTTTTTTCGAATGGCGGATAATAAAAAAAACGCGCTCTGTGTGTAAACTACGATATTCAAACTGAGTCAACTCAAACTAATTTCCTCATCTAGGCTACTCAATAACAGCCAAATCCACAACTGTAGAGTGGGCATGGCTTCGAAGGTCTCTGGGCTCCAGAGCTATAGGCTATAAACTCCTTGTCCATGGATAACATTTTGACGTTTATTTATTTTATTTTATTAGTTTATTTGGCAGGGACATAGGCCTATACAAAAAAACATTAAACCCCATAGGGGAAGAGATGCTTTGTAACAGATGTAGCTATAGGCTACTTTCCATCTGAAGCCCCTGTTCTGTTGCACCTTTTTTCTTTTGGAAAAGTAAATGCATGATAGCTGTGGGATATACTGGAATTAATTGTTTTATATTCATTGTATTTACACAAAAAAGAAAAGCTCTGTCCAGTAACCTGGAACACTTTTATTTTTAGATGTTTTTGAGTGAGATCGTCCTACCTCATGCAAATGATAAGAAATGTGACATGAATGTTAATTTTCTATTAAAGCAAAGTTAAAAAGTAAAAAAATAACCCGCCAATTATTGTTCTTAGAAAAAAAATCGGAATCGGCAAAAATCGGTATCGGCAAGTCAGACTATTCAAAAATCGGAAATCGGAATCGGCCAACAAAATCGCATTCGGTGCATCCCTACTGGATAGGATAGGCTCAAGCATCCAGAACTAAGTAAGCCTGGATAGGATAGGCTCAAGCATCCAGAACTAAGTAAGCCTGGATAGGATAGGCTCAAGCTCTCTCGGGCCTTATGGCTATTACAAATTCTATAAGTCACAAACACGCATTAGCCTGCTTCAATCCTTTAATGCATGTCTCCCCATGATGAAAATGTGTCAATGTCACCTTAGACTAATGGTCGATATATTTATAGTTTTAACAAATCCCCATTTTGACACAAAGCCCTATTAATTGAACTCTCCACAGACATCTCCCTGCATCTAAAATAAGTAGGAAGTCCATGCGATGGTGGAGGTGAATAGGGACAAAGTAGGCCAAGGACTCGCACAGAAAATAGATTCACTGAGGGGCCGGATCATCTTGGGCGTTCGAGATAAAGAACAGAAGGAAATGAGAATGTGGGTTAACAATAATCCAAGGAATTACAGGCCTAGGAAAACAGGCCCAGGAAAACAGGCTCCCCACAGTGTGAGGAAGGCCTAGGAAAACAGGCTCCCCACAGTGTGAGGAAGGCCTAGGAAAACAGGCTCCCCACAGTGTGAGGAAGGCCTAGGAAAACAGGCTCCCCACAGTGTGAGGAAGTGGAGATGTTTTATACACTTGGTGGCTTGATATTCCAGGGAAAATGTATGTGGTGATGACTGACCTTACATGAGTTAGCCTCACATGGTCTTACACCCCCATCCTACTTTGTTTATGTCTCTTTATGGGCTGTTATTTGACCTCTGCATCATGTACATCAAATGTACTGACAATATAATAATATGCCATCTTGATTCATTCATGCAGAAAATGTAGTGCATGTTATGACAAGCAAAACAGCTCCATTCTCTCTCTCTCTCTCTCACACACACACACACACCTTTTGTAGGGGATACAAACAGCATGCAAAAAGTTACCCATTCATTACCTCATATCAAAATATTACACAATTTCTTTGGTGCTCCTGCATTGCCACCCTATGGTAATTTGCTGGTACTGCATGCAGAGGTGAAAAGGCAAGCTGCACTCAATGCAAATTAATCAACTGTCCTCCTCGCAGTCCAAAAACAGCTATGATTTCAAAACATCAGCCCATCTTTATTTACAGTTCCTAACATGACAAAACGTATGGCAGGACACATACAGGTGCTGGTGAGCTCAACCCTACAGAAATGTACTGGGGTGAGAGTCTCACAAGAAAAGAGAAATGGTAGAAATGCGCAAAAAAAAGTTCTGTGAAAAATCCCTATATCGACTCTTGTTTTTCTCAGTTTAGTTGCAGGGCTAGTGCTATCCAGTTGCTAGTCTCCGGTTCCACATCTCACCTCTATACAGACGTATCCTCGTACAGTGAATCATGTCTATGGGCTATCTTGACATTTAAAACAGCAGCATACATCTAAGACCAACGCAGATAGAGGGCCGATTCTGACAACACCACAGAGTGAAAATCAGACGGACAGATGGGCACATTCTTGTTTTCAATCCAGATCACTTGGCAGTAATGCCTCTTTCACACTGCAAAACTACAGTCAAAGGATTCTGTTTTCTAAGCAAAGACATCATTCAGACAAGAGTTACAGTGAAATGGTGGAACTAAAACTCACATGACACTCGCAATTCTTGCAATGACAAAACTAGTTCACTTATCAATGTCAGTGTTTCCCACAGGATTTTGAGTATTTGTGGTGGGGGACCGCAGACCCCCTAGGGGGGTGCGGTCCCCCACCATTTTAAAAGTAAAATGCATGAATTTGGTGTACTTTGAGAAAGCTTAAGAGCAAAATTAAAAGGCTAGATCTATGAAGAACATGTCATCATTACTGTGCTGTGGGTTTACAATGACAAACTAAATTTATCAGGGATACTCAACTTGCTTTGCCCGGGGGCCACTTTCGTGAAATGATAAAGGCGAGGGGCCAGTTAATAACCAAACAATATACATTTTTCTGTAGCGGATTGTAGTTTTTTGGGGTGTCAGCCGGAGTTTATGTGGTGCACACCGGATAGTTAGTTAGGTTAAGTTAGTTGGGTTAAGTACATACATAAGTGCCTGGGTAGCGAGCAGATGGCAGTATTTGACAATTTAGCAGCTAAATCATAGATTATTGAAAGATATTCCATATTCCAGACTGAAATGCTATAACAGTACAAGTATTGGCCAGAATGACATGAACATTTGGACACTTATTCAGCGGGTATCTTGCATGTTGCGTTCAGGTGCACTGTAAAAAAAAAATATATATATATATATATATATATATATATATATATATATATATTTTTTTTTTGTCAACATCTTTTTGTGGCGGTCAAAATCCTTTTGTGGCGGTGCGCCACAAATTCCTTTATGTATGGGAAACACTGAATTTATATTTGTGCAATGAAAACGTTTGCGTTATTTCAAAGTGAGGAACACACAGAGGCAGGCAATGAGTAACCTGACGCTGCCAGATGGATGTAGGTTGCTTCACTCAATACCGCCCCATCTGGCAGAGTCAGGTTAGGCAATGAGGGGATGGGCTGATCAAAACAAACGTGTGGCACTTGAACAGATAAATATATGGGAATAAAAGCAGGTATTGGAACAGGCAATAGTTTTGCAGTAAGGTGTCAACTGGAGAATCAATCAGCAACAACATGAATTATATAAGTGTCATCATACACATGCTTTGACATAACTGTGTACAGAATGATCAGAAAGCACAGAGTTCAGAGGTCATCTATCCAAACTGCGGTCACCTCTGCCACGCCACATCAAATCAGCAAACATTTCCAAGAGCCACACAATCTACACTACAGGAAAGTCAATTGGTCTTGAAAAAGACCTGCACAAGTTTGTCTCTGGTGTTGTTGTTAACAGTAATCATATTAATTTGATTCAAAAGTATTCCATGCACCAAACAATTCACTTCACACGATGTCAACGTTTTCTCACTCTGTTTAGCCTGGATGTTTAGAATCTTTGTCCTGTGGTTCAGTGACTGTCATGTCACACACAAACTAAAGACGAGCATAAGATGAGCTGTGGTTTACAGGAGCAGTGGAGTCGTGTTTTGAACAGGAAAGAGAGAGCAACAGTCCCAACAGATATGATGCTGTGAAAAGTCTCCCATAAACACTATGAGCTACAGTACATCACTGTATGCACTCTATAGATCTTTCTCCATTTGTACATAAAATATGTTCAAGTATGTTAGGACTGTTTTACATGTTTGGAAAAACAAATCTAAAAAAAGGCTAATTTGCTTCTCTTCTGTTGAAAGTTCAAAAACTTGTCAGAAAAAAAACATCAGGTAGGAAACTCGACTCTTGTCATAGCAGGATAGGTAATATGCTCCTTAAACAAAATAGCCTGCACACAGAGCAAGTCATTGGGCAGCAGTGGTACCAGTCCATTGAGTTATTATTCACAATTAATTTGAATGTGAAATAATCCTGTCACAGAGATGACGTGTCTTTCAGAGGAGAAATCGAGACCGAATTCAATATGCAGTGAACTCACTGTTGACTTGTTATCAAGATGATCAAGAGTAGGCCATCCCCATTCAGTTGTACCGGCAGAGGAGTCAAGTGAATGTTGGGGGCCGAGTTTCTTTTTTTTTTTTTTTACGTGTGTGTGTGTGTGTGTGTGTGTGTGTGTGTGTGTGTGTGTGTGTGTATGTATGTATGTATGTATATATATATATAATCTATTGCCTTCGCTCGGTGGAGCTACGTTGGGTCTCCATGGGTAAACATTCCACAGGCAAAGGCCTGATAAAGAACAGAGAGAACAAAAAAATAAACCATGAGTAACGCAGGACATTTTACCATTGAATACTAAATAGGAAATACTAGCCTAAGCCTACCATATCCTCTCATCAGATTGCCCCATTTCAAAGACCTCTTCATTATAATGCAAAGCTTAAAAAACCCTCTCAAAAGATGAAATATATAAAAATTTAATCATACACTTTGATGACATGTTGTTGAAGGACCAAGCCAAACACTATCCAAAACAATGTTACTGTTCTCTTCTGTCCTGACTTACATGAAGAGCAGGATCGCGTAGCGGTGAGAAACAAGAGATCAAGCTACTTCCGTTTCACAGCGGCGATATCTTCTTCCTTCAGGGTAAACTTTTTCCTAAGAGCCTCTGAAATCAGATTGGCCGAGTCCTCCTCTCTCAGGGACGTACAGCCTCTGTTGTACCTGCAGGGACACGCAGCAAACAACACAGGCGGTCACTGGCTGAAATATCTTGATTGTATCAATCACACTGTCAAAAGATTCCACATCCACGCGCCTGATTAAGTGTACTATGTGTTCTATCTTCAAGCCATTTTGATCAAGGCTTATGCTTAAATCTTTGAACTGTGTTTCTTACACAAGTTAATTTCTTTCCAATGCCTTTGCTACCATGTATTAAAGCAGCTTTGCTACCATGTATTAAAGCAGCTTTGCTACCATGTATTAAAGCAGGGGTGTCTTTGCTACCATGTATTAAAGCAGGGTGCTACCATGTATTAAAGCAAGGGTGTCCAAACTTTTTTCAATGGGGGCCAGATTAGATCATGTGAAATTAACGGGGTGCCGGCCAGCTGCTTCTCACATGGGTTATAAAAATTTAAATAAATCACATACAATTGTACAATTTTGTTTACCATCTGAAAATATTATTACTGCCTGTGTTGTTCCTACTTGGTGCTTGTCTACAAACTGTATGATAGTGCTGTCATCATTAGGTGAACAGAAAAAATGTGAATTAAACTTGCTTGATTAACCAATATTGTGTGGAGGGCCACATATAGTATATTTTAAGAGACAAGGGGTCCGGAGTGAATGTCTGTCGAATATCCAACTTAAAACCAACTTCGCTGCGGTGCACTGATAATGCCGTGGCATGAATATGAATTGAAGAAACGTACATCGACATAAATTACAGCTACGTTATGTCAACAGCGACAGAAAATACATTTGCCGTTATGTTACATACGTGGAATGTTATCCACAGAAGAAATGTTACTGTAACGATGACAAAAATAAAAACCTTTTTGAAATTGCATGACTTCCCATACATACAGTAGATCAAGAACAAAGTGGCATTTGGGCGGCTGATATGCCATACCTGTCTTTGCTCATCTTCATGCGGTTCATGTCCTTCAGGATATCCATGACATCAGCAAAGCTAGTGGACTTGGACAGCGACACAGTGTCCTCCTCCGCCTCACGGAAGTCCATGCTGGGCCTGTCCAGGTCAAAGGTCGCCGATGCAGTCATGGAGACGGGCGGCAGCGGGTCGGGGAGCAGCTCCGACACCACAGAGACCACATCTTCCTCGTCTTCCTCCTCCTCTTCCGTCACGTCACTGATGACGAAGGAGGCGGCGGCTGTGGCTGCAGGCTGGTAGGGCACCGGCACCGTCTCAAAAGGCGCCAAGGAGAAGCTCATGCTGGTGTCATCGGGGGACAGCAGGTCAGGGGTCAGCAGGTCAGGGGTCAGGGGGTTGGAGCCTGAGAGAGACGAGCAGAGCAAAGGTTTGTCATTCGACATTGTTGGAGAGAACAGATTGGACACATCTAAGGAGCGGAGCACAAATGATGTTTCCGCTTTCACTATCCGTCTCTAGAGTGAAGTGCCATGGTCAAATGCTTTCAGGCACTATCCGTCTCTAGAGTGAAGTGCCGTGGTCAAATGCTTTCAGGCACTATCCGTCTCTAGAGTGAAGTGCCATGGTCAAATGCTTTCAGGCACTATCTGTCTCTAGAGTGAAGTGCCACGGTCAAATGCTTTCAGGCACTATCCGTCTCTAGAGTGAAGTGCCATGGTCAAATGCTTTCAGGCACTATCCGTCTCTAGAGTGAAGTGCCATGGTCAAATGCTTTCAGGCACTATCCGTCTCTAGAGTGAAGTGCCATGGTCAAATGCTTTCAGGCACTATCCGTCTCTAGAGTGAAGTGCCATGGTCAAATGCTTTCAGGCACTATCCGTCTCTAGAGTGAAGTGCCATGGTCAAATGCTTTCAGGCACTATCCGTCTCTAGAGTGAAGTGCCATGGTCAAATGCTTTCAGGCACTATCCGTCTCTAGAGTGAAGTGCCATGGTCAAATGCACTGTAAATAATCCATTCACGTTTTTGATCCGGTGATGCAGGACAAACATTTAGCTTTGCAATAATAACCTACACTTAAAGGTCAATTATCAGAGGGTCCTAGGCAAGAATCATATCATCTACCTCACAATATAACTGGATTGTCTATAGGAGGATACCGCACTATCACTTAATATGGAGGCTTGGTCTATATGAGGTCTTTCCCTATTCACAGACCATCTCATGCCACAAACATGTTCTTCCCCTGGGGTTTCCTCCATATATCATCAATATGGACCCACACTAAAAACATGCAGAGGATGGTCGTCTGACCAGCGAGGGTTGGAAGAAGTCTGTCCTCGCCCCGGGTGCTTCACTGAAGCTGTCCAGTGCTCCTGGCCTGACCCCGGGTGCTTCACTGAAGCGGTCCAGTGCTCCTGGCCTGACCCCGGGTGCTTCACTGAAGCTGTCCAGTGCTCCTGGCCTGACCCCGGGTGCTTCACTGAAGCTGTCCAGTGCTCCTGGCCTGACCCCGGGTGCTTCACTGAAGCTGTCCAGTGCTCCTGGCCTGACCCCGGGTGCTTCACTGAAGCTGTCCAGTGCTCCTGGCCTGACCCCGGGTGCTTCACTGAAGCGGTCCAGTGCTCCTGGCCTGACCCCGGGTGCTTCACTGAAGCGGTCCAGTGCTCCTGGCCTGACCCCGGGTGCTTCACTGAAGCGGTCCAGTGCTCCTGGCCTGACCCCGGGTGCTTCACTGAAGCGGTCCAGTGCTCCTGGCCTGACCCTGGGTGCTTCACTGAAGCGGTCCAGTGCTCCTGGCCTGACCCCGGGTGCTTCACTGAAGCTGTCCAGTGCTCGTGGCCTGACCCCGGGTGCTTCACTGAAGCGGTCCAGTGCTCCGGGCCTGACCCCGGGTGCTTCACTGAAGCTGTCCAGTGCTCGTGGCCTGACCCCGGGTGCTTCACTGAAGCTGTCCAGTGCTCGTGGGCTGACCCCGGGTGCTTCACTGAAGCGGTCCAGTGCTCCTGGCCTGACCCCGGGTGCTTCACTGAAGCTGTCCAGTGCTCCTGGCCTGACCCCGGGTGCTTCACTGAAGCTGTCCAGTGCTCGTGGCCTGACCCCGGGTGCTTCACTGAAGCTGTCCAGTGCTCGTGGCCTGACCCCGGGTGCTTCACTGAAGCGGTCCAGTGCTCCTGGCCTGACCCCGGGTGCTTCACTGAAGCTGTCCAGTGCTCCTGGCCTGACCCCGGGTGCTTCACTGAAGCTGTCCAGTGCTCCTGGCCTGACCATGGAGGACGAGCCAGGATGGGGAAAAATGCGGAGGACAAATTTCACAGCGCCTCTAAGCACGTGTGTGTGTGTATAATGCATATGTGCATGCATTGGTGCATTGTGTCAAATAAAGACAGGGTTTGTCTGTCCTGTACCTTTATAGAATTTAATTGGAGAGAAGAGACAGCAGCTGGCAATGCATGTGGCTTTAAATCCCAAAGGAGACTTTCTTACTCCTCTGTCCAATTAAAATTTCAGAACATATAATTTTATTTTTTATAATCAGGGGGGAAAATACAAGTGAATGAATACCATAGACCGGCTAAAAATATAGACAAAGTCTGATGTGATGTGAAAACCCACTGGTTTTTTGACTCGCGTTTTGTGGCCGTCGCCATCTTGGGGTCCTTCGTACGAGATGGGCATTAACATGGGGGTGAACGAGAAACGATCCCTTTTGGATACAGCCTCAAGTGGCCACTGGAGGAACTACAGCTTTCAGTATCACTTCCACGGCTTCCTGTGTCAAAGCCCAAGCTAGCCCACCACTGGTGATTATTGACATGTGACTTTCTTGTGTCCAACATGTTCGGCCAAACAAACACTGACGTGCACAGATGATCTTTAGGCACTGAGATGATCTTTAGGCACAGATGATCTTTAGGCACTGGCCTACAAACTGATGTGAAGACATCTTAGTACCAAATGGCTTTAGGGGAATCAGGGCAGCTGACTCGGCCACAAAAGAATCAAAGCCTGCATGTCCAACAAAGGGCCCGTTTACACATGGTATTAAAATGCCATCTATATCCAGAGACGCATGTTTCTCTAAAAGACATGCATGGTTGTTGTCCTAATTCTCTGATTAGCTTTTATCAATTCGGATTATAATTCCGTGACACTTAGGAATAGACTAGGTGACAACCAAGTATAGTTTGGTGACAAGCTGGAGAGACAGTTGACGGTCGGTATAGGGGAGTTTCTAATTATGGAAATGTCAAAAAATTAAAATGTCAAATTGCCACCATGTGAAGGTTTTTTGCAGGCCATCACACATACAGATCCTTTCCAAAAAATTAGAATATCATGGAAATACCATGGGGGACCGTGGGCTTCAGCGGATTGTCAAGCAAAGACGATTCAAACATTTGGCGGAGATTCAGGGGGAGTGGACTGAGGCTGGAGTCAGTCATAACTGAGAAGTAACTGCTGATTTTCTTCACACATTTCTTGAAATACTGTTTTGGGGGTTTTCTGGAGCTGTAGGCCAAAATTATGAAAAATTAAACAAATAAAGGCTAGAAATATTTCACTTTGTGTGTAATGAATCTATAATCTATGAAAGTTTCACTTTTTGAAAGGAATTATGGAAAAAACTAACTTTTCCATGATATTCAATTTTTTTTTTTTTAAAGCATCTGTACATCCTATAGTAGCCTCCTATAATGTTATAATGGTGTTTTTTCCTGCACAAACCAGGCTATTACCAGAAATAGCTTGGCAAAATGATATTCAAAAAGCTCCTCTCCTGGCTGTCTCTCCGTGTGTGTGTGTGTGTGTGTGTGTGTGTGTGTAAGTGAGTGAGTGAGATCGACAGCATGTCTGTAGCCCAGCTGGTGACTGTATGTTTCCCTCACTCCGGCCACTCTCTGCCCTGCCTGTCTCTCTCTCAGTCTAAGTCTGTGTGGCGCGGTGTGTGGGGGGTTTTATAGACAAGCGGTGGTGTTGGTGGGGAAGGTGGGTGCAGATTATTTGGTAACGACACAAACCGTTAACGTCACATCAACCAACCATTTTAGCAAATAGGAAGGGACATTTTCAATCTAGAAGTAGATTTTGACCTGCATTCATCAACAACACTACTAAATTTCCATATACATTGATTTTCAGCAGAACAAAGTGGAAAAAGTGTGCAGTATCGCTTTAATGCCAGGCTGAAGAAAATGCTTCATCATGTTTGGGGTACAGCCTCTCCTGCAGCAGACGGTCTTCCGACAGCCATTGCATTTAGCAAAATTATTTAACATCCTCCAACTAAAGCTACTCCAAAATTTGGACCACTAGTTATAATCGGCCATGTTCAATCTAGCTTTGTAATGGAGCAGTGTGGAGATACATCATCACTACCTGCTGCAAAATACAGCTAAATTATGCACATTTGTGGTGAAGCTTGTTTATGATGATGGCTCAGTAAAACAATCCTAAATCTACATTGTTCAAAGCAGCCATTTGAATGACCATATGCATCAATAAATCAAACATTAGATTTTAAATCAGTCTGAATGTTCTGAGTGATTTGATTTCAATACATTTGTTACCAATTTTCAGGTCAAGGTTCAAGGTTCAAGGATCAAGGATATTTATTGTCATTCCAAAACATGAAACATGAGAGGGAACGAAATATGAACTCAAGGTCCTGGTGGATAGATCAACTAGATTAACTAGGATATCATAAATCATAAAATACCATAAAAACAACTGAGTACTAAGAAAGAAAAACAATATAAAAACATAAATTAGAGACATCATAAAAACAACATAATACCTGGTGTAAGAGCAGAGAAAACAGTTTAAAGTGCATGTTTCGCTCAACACGGAGCCACTCAAAGTCCATTTTGTTTCGCTCACAGCTGGCGGCATTAAAGTGCGAGGAGTGTGGCAGCATTCACTACAGGAGCAGCAGATTAAATATATACATATATAGATATAATACATACTATGTACTATATATATAAAAAATAATATATATGTATATAATTAGATACGTAGGGATAGTAATAACTAGAACGACCGCAACGCGGACTTATGCCTCCGCCATTAGTTCATTCTGGGGTCCAAATCGCCATTTGAGGCAAATTGGAAGAGATTCCGTCAAGGCGCTCCTGTGATGTTGCGTTACAGAGCTTGGAAATTGGGTGTGTGAGAGGTCACAGCGACCTTGAACTTTGACCACCAAAATGTAATCAGTTCATCCTTGAGTCCAAGTCGGTGTTTGAGACAAGTTTGATTAAATTCCGTCAAGGCATTCCTGAGATATCGCGTTAACAAGCTTGAAAATGGCGTTCGAGAGCTCACCTTGACCTTTGACCTTTGACCACCAAAATCTAATCAGATCATCCTTGAGTCTAAGGCGATGTTTGAGGCAAATTTGATGAAAGTCCGTCAAGGCATTCGTGAGATATCGCGTTAACAAGCTGGAAAATGGCGTTTGAGAGGTCACAGTGACCATGACCTTTGACCAGCAAAATTTAATCAGTTCATCCTTGAGTCCAAGTCGATGTTTGAGACAAGTTAGATTAAATTCCGTCAAGGCATTCCTGAGATATCACGTTAACAAGCTTGAAAATGGCGTTCGAGAGGTGACAGTGACCTTGACCTTTGACTTTTGACCACCAAAATGTAATCAGTTCATCCTTGAGTCTAAGTAGATGTTTGAGGCAAATTTGATGAAATTCCGTCAAGGTATTCATGAGATATCGCGTTAACAAGCTGGAAAATGGCGTTTGAGAGGTCACAGTGACCTTGACCTTTGACCACCAAAATGTAATCAGTTCATCCTTGAGTCCAAGTCGATGTTTGAGACAAGTTTGATTAAATTCCGTCAAGGCATTCCTGAGATATCGCGTTAACAAGCTTGAAAATGGCGTTCGAGAGGTCACAGTGACCTTGACCTTTGACCTTTGACCACCAAAATCTAATCAGTTCATCCTTGAGTCCAAGTCGATGTTTGAGACAAGTTTGATTAAATTCCGTCAAGGCATTCCTGAGATATCGCGTTAACAAGCTTGAAAATGGCGTTCGAGAGGTCACAGTGACCTTGACCTTTGACCTTTGACCACCAAAATCTAATCAAATCATCCTTGAGTCTAAGTCGATGTTTGAGGCAAATTTGATGAAATTCCGTCCAGGCGTTCCTCAGATATCGCGTTAACAAACATCGTACGGACGGACGTACGGACGGACAACCCGGATCCATAATGCCTCCGGCCTGGCTATCGCCGGCGGAGGCATAATAAGGTAAACGTTATGAGAAATAGCAGCAGTATATTGCACGAGCAGCATTTTGATATATACATATATAGATATAATACATGCTATGTACTATATATAAAAGATATTAATATATATGTATATAATTAGATACGAGAAAACTAAAGAATATAACGTCCCTGGTATATAATCCAATGTGGGGGTTCAAATGCATTATATACGTATACAGCAGTGGCGTTTCCGGGCCACTTTGACTGGGGTGGCCCAGGTGGGTCACAGATCCAAGCAAAGGTGGCACTAAGTGTGGCATTTAGGAAGGATGTAGACAGGTTTACCTTTGCCAAACTTTGGAGTGTTATTTAGCCTGCTAATGACATGATTGGTAGCAGACAGTGGATGCATTAGGTCTTCTAGTTTCATAGGATATCAGTATTTTCACTCTAGCTTTAAAAACGAGCCTACTACAGCCTCTGAAAGACAGTCATGTTGGCCACAGATGCCAGCAGCACCCTCAGGATTTTGGGGTGGCCAATTCGTTTTCAGGGGTGGCCAGTGCCACCCTGGGCCACTCCCTAGAAATGCCCCTATCCAGTAGGGGTGGGGGGAAAAATCGATACACCATAGTATCGCGATATTTTGCCTGACGATATTGTATCGATATTTGGACGCCTAGTATCGATATTGCAAAAAAAAAAAAAAAAAAAAGATTTTGCAGGCCATTCGTTCCAAGGCCAGCAGTAAACAAACGGTAGCATATTTTCATTTTGTTTTAACAGTAACAGTTTTGTCATAACAGTAATTTACAAATTCCCCAGTTACTGAATGGGCTGCACAAGATGTTTTGTGCAAGTGAAGTGAAGTTGCATTGTTCAAAAACTACCTAAGTACAGTAGTCCACACACACATCCAGTTAAGGTGGACTGTAAGTAGACAGTAACAAACAGTTCAGTTTGTCAGGTGCATGCAACTATGACATGACTTTATGAAAGTTGTTGGTCTGTCTACTTGACAATGTTTGGTTAAAATGGTTGAAGTCAGATGTACAGACTGGAAAATTGTTCTTATATAAACCAGATGTTGACAAAGTTTTCCTTTGGGGACATAATTTGCAGTTAAAAAGGTAAGAAATCGCAATATATCGAAATATCGCAATATTTAATATATCGCAATATTCAATATATCGCAATATTCAATATATCGCAATATCGGCGATATCACAATAATATCGTATCGTGACTCAAGTATCGTTTTAGTATCGTACCGTGGGCATCTGGTGATTCACACCCCTACTATCCAGTATATACACTGTGCAGCTCCCACTTGGGTTACCTACCGGAATCGCTTGACACAATCTTGGCGATCTGTGCACGGAGCCTGCTGAGCTCGTCCTGCAGGGCGGTAGTACGGTTCAGTGCGGTCACACCAGGCTTCCTCAGCCCCTCCACCTTCTTGCCTTCACGGCGGAAGTTTGGTACAGATGAGTTCCTGTGGAGCACCAGGAGGGGGGTGGGCCGCCACTCATGTCTCAGAGGACGTGAGTCACTCCTGCACACAGAAGACTGAGCCATTAGCAGCCTATGGCATTATGATAACAAGATGTGACATTATGGGGATGAGTACAGCTCTATGTCGCATGTCATTTATCTCTCTCTCTCTTCCTCCTACCTATTGACTATAAACAGCTGAATACAAGACAGATCAATTAACTTCTGATTTAATCCAACTGGTCAGAGATTTGTCACAAGTCCATACACATAATGAATGTCTCTCCCTCAGGGTTCATACAGACATTACAAAACGAAAAGGACTTTTAAGCACCTTTTTAAAAAGGGGCTATTTTCAAGGTTTTCCAGGACTTGCATTTTTTCCCCCTCAAAATCCAAACACTTCAAGCACCTTGGCAGAACCCTGCTCACTACTAGACAGTATATACCGTAAATTCCGGACTATAAGCCGCACCTTTTTTCCCGTTTTTTGGCCTTTTTTGGCCCCTGCGGCTTATATAACGGTGCGGCTTATCTATGGATTTTTTCCAAAAAAAAAAAAAAAAAAAAAAAAAATCTCTCTTTTTTAGCACTCTTTCTAACTATAAATCCTATATAACTATAATAAGTTTTAATTTCCTCTCTTGCCCTCTTTTCACCACACTGTATGACACTGTGTGCACTGTAAAAAACAACACAGGTGGTGTTGTGTTATGTTGTTTTGTTGAAATGTTAATAAATGGGAGCTTCCTCAAACAGCCATCTCTTTCCCGACAATCCCCTCTGTGCATGAACCCTTACATATGGTAATTAAACATTAAAACACAATAAAAAAAAAAAAAAAAAAAAATACCATTAAAACACCCGCGGCTTATAGTCCGGTGCGGCTTATATAAGAAAAAAATAGTCAACTTTGCAGGTGCGGCTTATACACCGGTGCGGCTTATAGTCCGGAATTTACGGTACATACCGCACTCTGGCATACGTCTCCTCCTCATCTGCAGCAATCCAGGCAATGTCTGCCAAGGTAGGAACCATGGGGCCATCCATAGGCCGAAGAGGGGGCAGGCCTGGGAGTTCCTAACACACAAGGGTAAGAGACAACTTGTCATGACACAAATTCAAAATTTATTATTAACTGCTACATAGCAATATAGGGAAACATAATCACCGAATATATACGCCAATAGGACGAATCAGCGTGACGTCACTTGCCACCCAGAAATGCAGAACCCCTCAGCAGTTAATAGTATGAGTTGCGCCAAACAAACGTTAATATCTCAAAAACTATACATCACATCACTTATATTTTGACATTCTGAGAGCAGAAGTAGCTCAAGAGTTGATTGATTGATTGAATACTTTATTGAAACAATGGCACGAGAAATACAGCGTAAGACCAGATTCATTGAAACAAAAGGAATAAAACACAACAAAGCCCGAGGGCTTATTTCCATTGTGGTCCTTGACGTGAAGCAAATGGAGTGAGTGTATGTGTGCATGTATGAGCGCGTGTGTGCGCGAGGGACATTTAACAAACTAAACATTACATGCGTTACACATATAAATAAATACAGGAAAAACCATCTATATGTATATAAATACATATAAATACATAATATACAAAAACACACGTACACACTTCCACCCCTGTACACATACCTAAATACACACATAAATATACATGTAAAAAACAATACAACCTTTACACTTCTGCAATAATCATTTTGAATCAATTCTTGCAGAAAGGGCCAACCTTAGGGGCCGCTCTGTAGCCACTGTTTTAAGGTGGACTTATACGTGAGTTTGGACCCTAGATCTTTTATATTTTCGGGGAGACTGTTCCACAGAATCGCTGCTGAGTATAAGAAAGTAAATTTACCTATTAAGGTTTTAAATTTAAAAGGAACAACGTTGTTTGAGCTTCCCCTGGTGGAGTGACTGTGCACCTCGCTAACCCTCAGGAAATAGCCAGAGAGGTACACAGGGGCTTTCAGGTTAATGATCCTGTGGACCATACACAGCTTGATATGAGAGACCCTCTCCTCCACTCTCAACCACCCGAGACTGAGGAAGTGAGAGCGGAGGAGAGAGGCTCTGGGGTGTAGGCCCTGGACAACCCTCACCAGTTTATTTTGGGCCGTCTGAAGTCTGGTTTTAAGTTTGGCTGCAGTGGCTGTGAACCACGAGGAGCAGGCGTAGTCGAAATGGCATTGAATTAGAGCATTTGCCAGTATCAACAGCGTAGCACTGTTTATGACTGGGGAGATGCGAGCTAAAAATTTGGTCTTTTGATTGACCTTAGAGATAACTTTTAAGGCCATCTTTTCGCCTGAGAGCTTGTTGTCCAGGATACATCCCAAGTAGGTGATCTCCTCCTTTGAGGGTACGGACACGTCACCCACCATAATTGAAAATCCCGGGGATTTTTTAAGCTTAAATTTGGACGCAAATAAAATTGACTCTGTTTTTCCTAAGTGGAGAGACAATCTGTTGTCCGAGAGCCAAACACCAACATTTGAAAGTTCCATGCTGTGTTTGATGTATAATTATGCATGTTGTGTTAAAGTAGTGTGAACTGTCACTTTTTTAAATGTAAACAGAGTTAACTGGCTAGAGTCAGACACTCAAGCCTCACGCCACTTGGGCTCCATAGGTTCCATCGCCGTTGCCACCCAGTGACGCGGTTTGTTTACCAAAATGCTGCTCGGCTGATCCCTTGTGTAGGAGCCAAATTTGGTCTGCTATTATTTCCTGTGGTCATCGTGTGTAATGTTTTATATGTGGTGAGGGTGGGCAACCTCACCTCCTCCCCACTGACCATCAGCATAGGAGCGCCCCAGGGGTGCGTCTCCAGCCCCTTCTGGTATGACCTCTACACCCACGACTGCGTGGCGACTCAAACCTCTAACACCATCGTGAAGTTTGCAGACGACACAGCAGTCGTGGGGCTGATCTCGGGGAGCGACGAGACGGCCTACAGAGAGGAGGTGGGGGCCCTGGAACAATGGTGCCAGGACAACCACCTCTCTCTGAACGTCTCCAAGACCAAGGAGATCATTGTAGACTACAGGAGGGGGGGGGGCGCACACCCCCCAATCACCATCAACGGCACAGTGGTGGAAAGGGTGGACAGCTTCAAGTACCTGGGAGTCAATATCCACCAGGACCTGACATGGGCCGGCCACACCGCCACTGTCGTCAAAAAGGCCCAACAGCGAATACACGGACTCAAGCGCCTGAAGAAATTCGGGCTAAGGAAAGAAATCCTCAGGGACTTCTACAGAGGCACCATTGAAAGCCTGCTGACTGGCGGCTTCACCACCTGGTACGGGAACTGTACCACCATGGACCGCAGGGCGCTACGGAGAGTGAGACGCGCGGCACAGCACGTAACAGAATGTGAGTTGCCAGATCTGCATGAACTGTATAAACAGCGGTGCCTCAGGAGGTCCCTGAAGATCATCAAAGACACAAACCATCCCCACAACAGCCTGTTCTCCCTGCTACCCTCAGGGAGAAGATACAGGGTTCCGAAAGCACGCACAAATCGCTTGAGGAACAGTTTCTTCCCGCAGGCCACGAGACTCCTTAACATACACAAATAGTGTAGTAGCCGCACTGTACCGTACTGTAGCTGCTACCACTACGTATGTCTAACGTTTAATTGTATGTTTAATAAGGAATATGCTATTTGCACCTGTATGTCAAATACGCCGAATTTAAAATGCCGAGTTTAATTGTATGTTTAATAAGGAATATGTTATTTGCACCTGTATGTCAAATACGCAGAATTTAAAATGTTTAAGCACGTCTAAAGTATGCACCCGACACGTGCACCTATGTGCAGTGAATATGCCACTGTCCCTGACTTGTCTTATCACTATACTGCCTTATGCTTGTTGTGTCTCTTGTTGTTTTTGCACCCATATGCCCTGTTATATTTGTTATATTTGTACTATTTGCACTATGTTGTAAACGGAGTCCACAGCACAAGAATTTCACACGTGATACTTGTACCATGGAGTGACAATAAAAATCTTGAATCTTGAATCTTGAATGTCCATGGGGTGTCGCTGTGCCATGTTACCTGGGCTCAGGTATTCTACATAGGTGCTGCCTTCACCTCTGCTCACTAGGTGTTTTGACCCGGAAGGGCAAATGGTTTTTGAGCGTGCCGCTACCAGCAGCGGGAACATTTGTTTGGTGCGCTGTCTCTTTGCTTTCTGTAGAAAAGAACTTTGCTGTATTCACATCAGTGAAATTGAATAAATGAATGGGTTCCGAACATCAAGGACAAGGCTTCTTCGTTCTTACTATTGGCCCATTTCCACCGCAGGTAGTAGCGCGATCCCGCTCCGCTCGACATTTGGTCTCATTCCACCACTAAAAACTATCCCAGCCCTGGTTGTATTGGGGTCGAGTCGTGCTACTTTTAGTACCTGCCTCGTCGTGGTTCTATTCTGTGAACCCGGGTTCATACGGTGACGTGAAAACATTGTTGACGACTGATTGGTCAGGCAGAATCGTGTTTACTCTGTCTACTGACTGTCATATGCAATGCTGGCGGCTGCATACCAGTTTAGTGGGCTTACCTTCTCTTCTGTTATGTATATTTCCATCAGTCTTTTGTGTTGCTGCCTTCGCCTCCGGTGAAATAAAATTGTGGCGGGTGTTCAATTGTCTGAAAATCCCGCTGGTCAGGAAGCTCTGTAGCTGAGTGCAGGCTGCAGCGCTCCGCTAGGCCGCAGTGGGTGTTTGGTGAAGCCGCGGTCTTGCCTGGTGAGAGGCCGCGGGGTAGAGGCTTCACTCTGTTGCGCCTCTCCCGTCCCCGCACAGCGCATGCCTGTGAGTTTGACTAACTACAAAGTGATATCCATTATCCTGGCCGATTGTCACATTTGCCCATGTACACTGTAGGTCATTTAGAGGCACCAATATTTCATAAACAGTTTAAAAGTTCTGTGGATGGATTTAATTGTAACGTTATGTTATAGCCTACTTCGGCTATAAGCGAAGGACAGATATGCGGTCGCTATGACGACCAGCTGTGGGCGGGGGTGGGTGGGGGCAGATGATCCGCGGTGGAAGCAAAACGTCCATCGAGCCGAAACGATTAGAGCCGAGTGGTGACGAGCTGTGCAGGGCGGTAAAATGTGGTGGAAATGAGCCATATGCAGCGCTCAATGCAATGTTATCGTATGTGGTATGTATTACATCAGCTGCAGCGAGTGCGTCAGCCAGGTCATCCGCGGTCTAAGCACCTCAGTAGCCTACAGTATCAGACTGGGCTCCTATAACACCTTGTATATGCAGGACATGACATGATATTTACCTGGAAACATGCCCTTTGTGGAGGTTTGAGCGGAAGAGTGGAACCAATTCTTCTCACAACACTGCGGGTGGATCCATGAGGCTTGTTCTGCCAGATAGGAATAACTTCCTGAGTAGTATGAAATAAATGCTGTTAGTCAATCCAAAAATGTACCATACACCCATATTATTGTTTAATGCACAATCTGCATCCAGATGCAATCACAGGACACTGGACAGCTAACTTACTGCATCTGTTTCCATGGTGAAGGGTCACTGGGGGATCGTGATGCACATCTATATGCCAGGTGCTGCTAGTAGTGCCTGAAGATGGAGTGATTTAGTAAACAAGGGCCATGTCATTCCGACTGCCAAATCTTCCGATAAAGATCAGTGAACTCTTACAGCATCTGTTGACAGATATATGCATGAATTAAAACCATAGATTAAAACATATCAAACATAAGGTTAGCCAGCTAACTTAGCCTACTAACGCTATATAACAATTCAATATGTGAATGACTGCCCAACCAAGCTGGCTGAACGTTCATGAAACACGATAATGAACGATACTGTAACGTTAGTTAGCTAAATAAGGTTAATTGTGGCTTTGTTGTTTGCGCATTAGCATTGCTCATTTTAGCCGGCCAAAGCTAACAGTTAACGCTAGCTTTCTTTTAGCAGCATCGTTCAGATAGCTAACGCCAACGGCCCTTCGATTGACCCTCAGCCGTAAATATAACGGTGTTTCTCGCTGTGTTTCGCCGATCTTCACAAAATGTAACGTTTGATTGTTTGCACACAACTTACGATAGACTGCTGTATCTGAAAAATCTCGACTATGCACGCAGACTGTTTCAGAGAAACATGTTCTCCGTTTCGTCTTTCAGACTTGGGTTCATGGGTGCTGTTGTCGTTTTCTAGGCCCGGAAACCTGTTCCTCCCTTTCTGTAATCTGATTGGTTGGAGTGTAAACACATGCTACAACCTCAACCAATAGTTTTCGTGTATCAAAACTTGATACATGGCTAGTCTGGGCACCTTCCACCCCGCTTTTTGTCATGGGGGCGTAAACCCCGGACCCAGAATTAACACCGGATGGCAATGCGCCTAACAACGTCTTTGTTGCCGTTAGCTTGACGCGGTGATGTTACCTAAACTAGAGTCTGATCAAAACAAAGCTAGCGTTACATAAAACAAAACGTTTATGCAATATGGCATCTCCGCCACCACCGCCTGACACACCGGTCAAAACGGTGAAAGAGGATTCTGATACTTGGGTCAAATTGTCAAGTTAACGTGAAAGTTGACGAGCTAGAAACGCTGCCATCCGGTCTAGGGCGGGCTCTAGGCGGGAACCAGTAGGGTGACAAAATCAATTGTGGGCGGGAGCCAGGCTCTTTCTCGCCGAGAAGAGCCTGGTGACGTGAGGTTATACATGGCTCTGTAACCTCGCGTCACCAGGCTCTTCTCGGCGAGAAAGAGCCTGGCTTCCGTTCACAATTGATTTTGTCACCCTACCTGGTTCCGGCCTAGAGCCCGCCCTAGACAGGAAGAGCAGCGTTTCTAGCTCGTCAACTTTTACGTTAACTTGACAATTTGACACAAGTATCAGAACGGCTAGCCCCTTTCGGAACTGCTAACCTAGTTTACGCTACTACGCATGCGTAGTAGCGTAAGCTAGTTTACGCTACTACGCATGCGTAGTAGCGTAAGCTAACCTAGTTTACGCTACTACGCATGCGTAGTAGCGTAAGCTAGTTTACGCTACTACGCATGCGTAGTAGCGTAAGCTAGGTTAGCAGTTCCGAAAGGGGCTACAGAACGGCAAACAACAAAACAAAAGATGGACGTACGTACCGAACGAAGTTTTTGAAGAAGTTCTTTTAGAAACATTGCGGATTCACAATCTCACATCTTTTTAGTCAATACAGAAGCTTTGAATCAGACAATTAATCGAGGAAAGAGACGTCAAGCTAACGGCAACAAAGACGTTTTTTGGCGCACTGCCTTCCGGTGTTCATTCTGGTTCCGTGGTTTACGTCCCATGACAAAAAGCGGGGTGAAAGGTGCCCAGCGAGCGCCTAACAAAGGTGGTTTGCACTGCAAATTGCAGTGCTTGCAGTGCTGGGTGCAGCTGAGGTTATTCTGACTTCTCCCTCCTTTCAATCGCAGTGATCGACCGACGCGTCCAGTGACACAGTGATAATAGTTTAATCACAGGAAAAGTAAAAGTAGTCTAATTTTACAGTAAAAAGGTGCAGTGCAGTACTCCAAACACTGTTTGGGTACGAGGAGTGATGATTGGTTAGAATATCAGGGTAAGCCACTCAGAGACAGTGAACTATCTTGATGAGGACTGTTTCGTCTTTGATCGACACCGGCCCTTTAAGAAATGGGCGGGGCTTGAATATTGTCTGCAGTGATATCATAACACTGCAATATGAAGAAGAAGCGCTCATATGGTCGCCGCCCGTCTTCAACCTCAGGCAATCTCTGAGACAGGTCAGTGGCTGAGCTGTGCTCAGATAGCTGCCTGTTCTGCACTTGATGCTTTACTGTCTCTGAATGCTTCTTCGCTATTGTTTTTTCCCCTTCCTGCATCCTTACCTTCCTAATGCCGTCAAAATGCTCACTTCTTCCTCCACGGCGATGGTTGCACTTATATACAGGAAGCATGTTGGAGCATGATTGAATCATATGACTGAGAGGAAAGTGCAGGCCCGCTGTTGTTGTTATTTCACACTGAGATCACATCACAGTCACTCTGGCCCAAAGGGATGTGACGATGCGATGTGATGTGATGTGATGTGATGTGATGTGAGCTGCAAAAATGAAGCCAAATGCATTCTTGTGTCATGATGTGAACGCAGGGCTGAGACTGAGAGCTGAGTCTAGGAATTACCCATTTTATTGGAAGCATATATACATGTATACATTCAATCATCTTATTTATTGTAGTCATTAATTTTGAGGTACAAAATGCACCTCATTTGGCCAGTTTGGTCATCTTGGAATCTCAAGCTCACACACATTAATTAATCATAAGTGACCGTTTAATTTGTTTGGAAATCTGGCTTCATTACTCTGCTGAGTGTCCAGCTTATTTCCCTATAAGGCCCCGGTGACCACTGGATGCGGTTTGACTTCCCAACCTCTGCCTGCTCTACATTTGGAAAATCAGTCCATACTTTTGCTGCCACTTTGTCTCTCTGAGTCTATCTTTCTTTTGTAGGTGTGTAACTGGGGCATGGTAGGCATGGGGAGCAGGAGGAAGAGGACAAATGCCAGCTGAGCCCCTCATCTCTCTGCATTGCAACCACCACTGCTGCCAGCATCAGACTAGGAAGGAGAGAGAATGGCCCAGTCTGTGAGGAGGCCTGACACTCTGGGAGCTGTGGACCACAAGCTCCAGAGGGAGAAGAACAGGACTGGCTACTTTGGCAACGTCAAGACGAGGTCAGGGGGGTTGGGGGTCGGGGGGGACTTGTGACAATTTTGGCTGGCATTTTGTCTCCAGAATTAAGTATGCTACAATCCAGTCTTTCATTCCTCTCCTCCTCGAATGTTATGTGATGGAGACGTAATGTTATATGATGGTGATGTAATGTTATGTGATGGTGACATATCCAGTTGGTGCAAACCAATGGTGCAAACCATGTGTCAAACCAGAGCAACAATAAAACTAGGAATCCTGTATTACACACACACACACACACACACACACACACACACACACACACACACACACACACACACACACACACACACACACACACACACACACACACACACACACACACATCATGTTGGTGAGAGCTGCAGGGTCATAGTGCTATAGTGCTATAGCAACTCCCACTCATCTATAAATAACTTCTATCAGACTGCGAACGCAGCTCTAAACAGTAATTCACACTTACAGGCAACCACCAAATCAAAATTCAATCCCTGTTATAGTATTGGGGCGCACATTGAGTAAATGCCTGTTCACAGAATTGTATAATTGTAGAATGATAAAATTAAGATAACTGTAAACTATAATGCTACATTTTGCTCAAGCATCCATACTACAGTGATATCAGAGATAAGGCCATCATACAGTGAGCTACTGAATTCTCTGCCCCCTAGTTATAGGTATTGGGAAGACTCAACACAGACAATCAGGGGTCATTGAGGTGGCTCCAGGGGGTCCCCAGCAAAAAGGGGGATAATTTATTGTCTCTATAATTCCATCCATAAGTAACACAAACACAATGACGTGTTTTTCTTCCCCTATCAGGTTGGGTGCCAAGCTGCCTGCCGGCATCAGCCAGCCACCAGAGTTCAGTCAAAGCCCGTGGGAGACGCAGCCTCAGGCCCGAGTCAGAAGCCAGCATCACTACCAGCCTATTGCAGGGCGCCCACTCAACCACATCCCGCACATCAGAAACCCCAAACTGCGCCAGTACTACCTGCAAGGTGCTGAGGCCACCAGTTGACTATGATCACCAGGGCAGTGAGGGCACGGCCTAGCTGGCCTATTTGCATCAATAAGAAACAAAGTACAGTAACTGTGCAATGACCATCACATCAGTCTGAGTTCACATTTGATAATGGCCAGAGGTATGTGTGTGTGTGTGTGTATATATATATATATATATATATATATATATATATATATATATATATATATATATATATATATAACTATATATATACTGTATATATAGTTATATATATATTTATATATATATATATATATATGTATATATATATATATATGTACAGTATATATATATATATGTACAGTATATATATGATAATGGCCAGAGGCGAGCGAGCCTGTTGGCATTTGCATGTCTAGCACTTATTTTCATACCTGACAGCACAAAGGCATCATGGCAGGTATAGAGACAGCAGAGGGTTTGTTAGTCCTGTGATGAACTGGAGAAGAGGCACACTATGTTGCAGCTAAGTGATGAACTGGAGATGTGATGCACTGGAGAAGAGGCACACTATGAGGCCATTTACACCTGGCGTTAACATGCATTTTCTGCATCAGATTGCAGAAATGGTTGTCCTCTCAATCCGCATAAAGTTGCTGTATCCAGATTGAGAGGACACATTGCATTTACACTTGTGTTCAATGTGTACACAATGCATCCCTTACCACCTCCCGAGGTGGTTTGGCCGATCAGATTGCAATCCTTCTTCAATGCGTTTTGGGGGTGTTTACACCTGGCATTTCAAGTGATAAAACACAATCTGATTGCAATCTGATCACAGAAAATGCATGTTAACGCCAGGTGTAAATGGCCTCATTGTTGCAGCTAAGAGCATTTGGGAAAATCTTGAAAAAAGAAAGACACAGCCCATAAATAGCATGGTCATACACATAGAGCACATGATACCTCAAGTAAAGCCAGATCTCTCTTCTCTTCTTTGAAAGACGGAGAGAAAGAGGGGGTGGAGCCTGGAAAGAGGGGGTGGAGCCTGGAGGGGTCGTTCATATGTTGATGAGAAAGAAAATGATCCATTTCTCTCCACAGGGACATCATGGGAGCTGGACAGCACCACAGTGAAGCAAGCGGAACAGAGCGGACCGCCGGAAGACGGGACAAGCAGCACGGTGAGTCACAGAACTCTTTCCAGAAGCTTGTTTTTCTTGAATATAATAGTTAATTTCTGCAGTACAGTGAGCGGCATTAGCAGTGGAACCAGGTAAAGGAATGATTGTGGGAGGGAAGTAAAGTCAAAATTATATATGGAGCGCTTTTATCAAACAGATTTGTCACAAAGTGATTTACAGAAAACAAGGGACATCAAACCCGATAAAAATATAAGGATGATCAATACGAGAGACAATACGCACGTCACAAACTCCAGGAAGAGGAGGTGGGCAGAGCATGTGTGTGTGTGTGTGTGTGTGCAAAAAATGATTAGATAATAGCTTGTTACATCGAACACAGATGGCTTTCAGAATTTATAGCATTGACAGAGTTTGATAAGCTTAGTCCAAGGTCCAGGGAAGAGCAGTGCCAGGACACCATGGGAAAGCAAGGTCTGTTTGACAGCCTCTACAGAAAATACAGCAGGAGGAAAGTCTATTCGAAGGTATTTGTCAGCTTGTTTCCAACATTGCCACTGTGGTTGCTTAGCTGTTAAGCATGGATAAAAAAAAGGGGGGGGGGGGGGAGTAAGAGTGTTGATCTTTCTGTCTGCCCATGATAGCCTGGATGTTACCATGGCTCCGATACCAAGTACTTTTGGTCTCATTTTTAGGGGTTCAAGATTTTTATTTTCATTAGTATTATTATTTTTTCTTTTTCTTCATCACCCGTGACGCAAATTCCCGTGAGTTGTTACATCGCAGAGACCTGAAATTTGGCCCAATGACAGGTATTGGTTGTTATTAGATGCTCCAGGGAAGAAGAAAAAAAGAATCCGCCCACGGCGGGTACTACAGCGATATTTTGTTTTTAGGCCTTCGCAGGCCATTTTAGGGCATTGTGACATCATCACCATCACCCTTCCCTGTTTTTCTATTGCTGACTTTGCTCATATGCACCTTGAGGTCAGTAGTCGATCTGGGTGAATCCACCAAGTGGAAAATAGTGTGGTCACATGGAGGTCAGCAGTTGACCTGGACGAATCCATCTGGTGTAGAAAAGTGTAGTCACCTGTAAGTCAGCAGTTGACCTGAGCAAATGTTATACAATTGCTCCACTGTGATGTCATCAGCCACCTAGGGACATTAGGGAGCAGTGATGTCATCAGTGATGTGACATATTGATGACATGATCAGTAGTGTCACGATACTGAGTGACATCATTAGGGAGCAATGGCTTCCCAAGCAGGGACATGTCAAACTGTAGCTAGATGTCACCACTGATGATGTCATATGATCATATCATATACCTTGTGCTAATGAAGTCATAGAGACTGATGATGTCAGCGATATGTGATTGATGACATGCCTGCTCCCTAATGATGTAGTCACCTGTCACCTGTACGTCAGGTGACTGTTGATGATGTCATATACATTGTGACATCATTGTGATGTCATCAGACAGTGACTGATGTCATCAGTGATGCAAAGTTGTGCAATTGTACACTGCGCATGCCAAAGAACATAGATGATGTCATAGGCACTGATGATACCTTATGCAGAAACTCCCTGCTACTCAAATGCCTTTGCCGAACCTCCTGTGAAAATGGACTATCAGTCTAAAGCAGGGGTGGCCAAACTACGGCCCGCGGGCCAACTGCAGCTCGCTGCCCGTTTTTAAGTGGCCCGCCATGAATTTAGAAAAAAAAAAAAAAAAAAATGCTAAAAACGTTTTTCCGTTTTAAACTTTAAAACGGAAAAACGAAAGCGGCGAAAAAAACTGAAACAGAAAAACAAAAATTAAAAACTGATTCCCCCTCCATTTCGTTTTTTCCATTTAAAACCATTGAAAATGGGTTATAGTTGAGTACCCTGACCTGGTCTATTTATGTTTTTGTCTGTTTGTTTTTTTACATTTTTAATACTGAATGTTGGTGAAATTATCTCGGTCTTAACCTGTTGGCACAGGAAAAGAAAATTTGAAAACATACAGAAATGCCCATTGTAATAGGTGAGCACATCAATAAACTATGTGTCATATATTTATTTAGGTAGAAATTAAATTTTTGATGGCACAAGGGTTTTCTGGTCTAATTTTCCCCCCGCTTTCAGTGTAAACAAGTTGAAAACTGCCCCGCTTAATATTGTTTGGCCCGCGACTCCTTATATTTTTTCTGTATGCGGCCCACAACCAAAAAAGTTTGGCCACCCCTGGTAAGGGATCAAGGAGGATAAAATCTCTCTTTCCCAAGTACCTATCTCTACAATTGCCAAACTGCTCAATGGTCTGGAACCGAATAAAGCCTCTGGATTGGATACCATGCCAGCCAAGTTCATCGCCCCATTTGTCACACACATGATCAATCTTTCAATATCACAGTCAAAGGTCCCACAGGAATTTAAAACCGCTAGAGTTAAAATAGGTTGCAAAAGGATCAGAGTAATTACAGGCCCGTTTCTATTTTGAGTGTTTTAAGTAAATTTGTAGAGAGCTGTCCATGAGCAGATTCTCAATTATGTCAACAGTCTCAACATTTTATATGATTTTCAATCCAGGTTTTAGACAATCTTATTCAACGGATACCTGTCTGACCTTCTTAACTGATTTTATTAAAAAGCAAATCGATAATGGCAAGTTTTGTGGTATGGCAATGATCTCCAAAAAACATTTGTATCTGGGAAGTAAACTGGATCAATGTATGACGAGTGAAGCCATGGCCCTCAAAATTCACTCAAAGACAAAGTATTTAGCAAGAATATCTAAGTTCCTGGACAAGAAGACAATGAAGACTTTAGCTATGTCTTTAATTCAATGTCACTATGACTACACTTGTATCCTGGTACAGTGGCAAAACTAAAACAAATCAAAAGACAGGCTCCAAAAAGCCCAAAGTAAACTAATGAGGGTCATCCTTAACCTCAGTCTAAGAACATACATTAGCCCAACTCATTTTAAGAGTTAAATTGGCGGTTCCATGTCGCTGTTCCGACCTCTCGCTGTTCCGACCTCCCCTCTCCCAGCCCCCATGCCTAAACCTAACCTCCCCCAGACCCTAACCCAAAACCTAACCTCTCCCACCCCCACGCCTAAACCTAACCTCCCCCAGACCCTAACCCAAAACCTAACCTCTCCCACCCCCCACGCCTAAACCTAAGGTCGGCATTGCGAGTGGTCGGCATAGCGGGTGGACACCAAATTGGCTCCCTGTTGAAAGTAGAGTACAACAGTTAAAACTTATCATGGTTTATAAAATATTACATGTCCTAATTATTTCACCAAGTACTTCCAGTTTGTTCGTGACATTCATAGCCGGAACACAAGAGCAGTGTAGCAGATTTGAAAGACCCAGTCTGAAGAGCAAAGTAGGAAGAAGTACATTTCTCGATAGGGGGAGAGGAGTGGAACAAGATCCCTAAGGAAATTAAGTCTGCTAATGGTTTTAAAAACCTTCTGAAGAAATTCTTATTGAGCAAACTAGTAACACGTGAGTCTCCCGGTGTTATGGTATGTTGGTTTATGTCTCCTGTTCCTCTTATCCTTGACTGTTCTGTATTGTTTATCTGATGTTATGTTATTGTATGTCATCAGCATATAAATGGGAGCTGGGGCTCTGTTTGTTTCTCTGTCCCACTGTGATTGTCCCACTGTGATGTCATAAATCCCACAGTGACATCATCCATGATGTCATAAATCCCACTGTGACTGACATCATCAGTAATTTCATAAATCCCACGGTGACATCATCAAGATGTTATAAATCCCACTGATGACATCATCAGTGATGTCATAAATCTGACATCATCAGTGATGCTGGTCTCATTGGCCACAGCAGCCGAGTTGCGGGCAAGGCTGCGCAGTGGCCGAGCTGCGAATGCGAGTGAATGAATGAATGAATGAATTTTATTATAGATAATGGAGACAAACATCCAAGAGATAACATGAAAAGTGTGATACACTTATTTCCGTCATGGTCCCTGATCTTAAGAACATGACACACAAGAACACAGTAGCATCAGATAAAACAATACAAATCAGACAAAGGATAAAAGGAACTTGAGATTAAAAACAAACATACCATAAAACACGTGAGTTAAATTGCCAGGAATCCCTTGTCGCCAAAACATCAGAGCCCTAACGTTGGCAGCCCAGTAATAATGCCTAAACACTAGTAAGGCCAGGTGATGGATAAGTCTTGATGGAAGGAGACAAATATATAAAACATTTGGTTCAAACTAGTATCATGATAGGCAGACACATTCTTCTCAGAGGATGGAAGAAAGAAGAAGAAAATAAAAAGCTGTTAATCTGAAAGAAAAAAGGAAAGGGAAAAGATTTTGGAGCAGACATTGCAAGATCGACACAATGGATGGTGATATTAATTGAATCCATACAGGTATTAATTAGATTGACTAACTAGAGTTCAGAGCTCCTGAATATCGAATGCAGTGTCCCTTTCTAATACTTGATAGACCACTCAGTGTTTGTGCGTTTTGCATTAAGGGCCTCCCTGGGGACACGGTGTTCAGCGTAACCTCCCAGTTCAGCAGCAACACTCCATCCTCACATGTCTCCTCCTCCTCCACCCTCATCCCTCCAGAGGTAAGAGTCAGCTGTCATCACATAATGGCTACATACTGCATGATGTCACCTGTACCATGTAATGCATGATGTCACCTGTACCATGTAATGCATGATGTCACCTGTACCATGTAATGCATGATGTCACCTGTACCATGTAATGCATGATGTCACCTGTACCATGTAATGCATGATGTCACCTGTACCATGTAATGCATGATGTCACCTGTACCATGTAATGCATGCAGGATCATGTCAATGACATGTTTTAAATGACGCCCATGCTGATGTGAGTGCTCTGATAATGTGTGCCACCTAGCTGTAGTGTGGTCTGGCGCTAAATGTTGTTTTTGTTACCGCTGTTGTCTTTGAAGCTTCAAAAAATGTTTTTTGAATGCAAACCAAGATTGTAGTCTCAGACTTAAAGGCCCAATCCGTCAAAACTCACTATTACTGACGCCGGTGGCCGTTAGTGTAACTGCAGGCAGCGTGTGAACGAGCTGACGCGCGGGCACCATACTCGCACGCGCACAAGTAGTTGCCTGGCAACAGCAGAGCTGTTCGTTGCTTTGTAACGTTAACTCATAAAAGTCACTTGAAAACGGCAACCTGGACAATTTATCGGTCAGATCAGCCTCGAGATGCCCAGGAAGGATTCTGGATGAATTAGGGGACGTTATTGTGGCATGTTTGGTCGTGTTTTGGCTTGCGTTGGCTGCGGGCAAGTCGATACTCATGTTAGCAAAAGCCAGGAAATAGCCTGCTCCCCTTATGTACGGTAATGCCTGGAGTTGACCAAACTGAACAATCAAACAATGTTTCAGAAGCATAACAGTAACGTTAGGCATATTTAGGACTGTTAAATTCATTATCCACACAAGACGGTAACGTTATTAGTAGGGCTGGTGGTAATTTCTATAAATGTAAATTAATATTAGTTAGCCGCGATTAGCATCAAGCTAACATTACTAGTATGTGCAGTCCCACTGCAGTCAGAGCCTGCTGGCTGCGGGAAGTGGATACTCATGTTAGCACAAGCCAGGAAATAGCCTGCTCCCCCTGTATGTACGGTAGCCTACCGTCAAACAATGTACCGTAAGCATAACAGACAGTAGGCTAACGTTAGGCATATTTCCGACTGTTAGATTCATTATCAACACAAGACAGTAACGTTATTAGTGGGGCTGGTGGTAATTTCTATAAATATAGCTAAATCTATTAGTTAGCCGCGTATAGCATCAAGCTAACGAATCACCACCGCAGCTAAATGCAGTCAAACAATAATGTTCCATGACCATAAGCATAACGGTAGTAACGTTAGGGTTGCATTACTTAACACAAGACGGTAATGTTAGCAGAGTTTCTGACCAGGTGGTCAGATACTTGTACTACGGAGTGACAGTAAAAATCTTGAATCTTGAAAATCCATTAGCAAGCAGCTAACGTTATCTGGTCAAAACCACATTACACTAGCTACAAGCAGCAAGTTCCCTTCATGAACCGAAAACACAGTCCTGACTCTAGTTTCCCCCCGATGTCGGTCACATTGCTGCTGTCTGGCCAGACGGGCTTCATTAGATAAATATTTATTTATTTAGTCTGGACTTTTTCTGGAGTCTGTGTTTGTTGTTTCCTTTAGCTAGCAGCTAGCGACGAGCGTAACGTTAAAAGCTACTTCAGCCATTTCCTGTTAGCGTAGGACAAGAGGCAAGCTCGACGTGAACGCGCGAGACGTCACATCCTCTAGCTGTGGCGGGAGATGCTATCCACTTCGAAACTGCGGTTTTCCATGTATCTTCTGAACGGCTGGTCGGAGAGAAACGCCCCTGGTCGCCATTTTTAAGTGACGTCAAGGCGCATTCACTCAGTGCCAATAATAAACACTTTGTGCACATTTATTTCTCGCCAAAACCAACGGAATGGGCCTTTAAGGCTTAGTTCACACCGGGGACCCAAGCCTTGCCTACGCCTTGCCTTTACCCACGCTTTTAAATAGGCGTCCATTTTAGTCAACGAGGCTGTGTACACTGGGCGCCTGAGCGTGAACCCTGCGTGTACCCACGCCTCGCCTGTCCCTTGCCGATTTTATAGTTTAGGCGTGAGTTCTATTTTCAAGCCGACTAGGCGCGTGCAGGCAGGCTTCTTCTGTCAAGCCATGAAAGAAAAACGTGACAATATCCGTGGGAAATGGCAAAGTCAACTGAATTTCAAAATAAAATGGAGTTACTACAACAGTGTTGAGCAGAGAGAGAGATTGACGGGTGGCTATCACGTGGGGCTTTCTCCCTGTCGGCAAAAAAATCTTCAGGAGAGAGAATAGCGACCGAAGAAGCAAGATGGACAATGTTGTTGTGCCAGCACATATTCTTGCAAGATTACCTCTCTAAAAAGTCCGACTATAGTCAGACCTGGTTATACATATCCAGCATCAATAGAACATTAAATATATCAGATTTATTTTACCTAGGCTACCCATGATAATTCGGGACCACACGTGAAAAAATACAGTCGGGAGAGAGGAGAGGCGCTTGTGACTCGGCTCCAGGTTCAGCGTCCAAAGGCGTGCGGTGTGATCGGTTCACGCCCAGCTCAAGGTCTGCAGGCGTAGGCGTGGGTTGAGGCAAGGCAAGGCGTAGGTTCCCTGTGTCTGTGTGAACGTAGCGTAATGCTACAATTTACTTTAATAATTTTTACTTTAACAATTTACTATAATTTTACTGTTTTTCCCCCATGGGACAGGAATTGTTTTGATAGTTCACTGCATATTGTTGCTTTAAACTATTTGCATGTTTAAACAGCTATGCTTCCAACCCAGACTCCACAGCCCTCATGCATCATGTGAAATGCAGGTCTATGGAAAGAGGAACTAGCTACTCGTGTGTGTGTGTGTGTGTGTGTGTGTGTGTGTGTGTGTGTGTGTGTGTGTGTGTGTGTGTGTGTGTGTGTGTGTGTGTGTGTGTGTGTGTGTGTGTGTGTGTGTGTGTGTGTGTGTGTGTGTGTTATGTGTCTGTTATGAGAGACTCCAAGCATTGTTTTCACCATGGCTTCCATTTTGAAGCAGCTGCTTGTTCCAAAGGGGAAACAGACTTCCACTAGTCGAGGATCTTCTCTGCCGGACCTGAAGTCAGACACTGATCGAGACTCTTCTGCCACTCTGCCTGTTCAGCCCCACTCCCCCTCTCCAGAGGCAGAGTATGACAAACTACTGGTAAGAACAAGAGAACAAACTGACTAGACAAAAATCCCTCTCCAGAGGCAGAGTATGACAAACTACTGGTAAGAACAAGAGAACAAACGGACTAGACAAAGAACAGAATGCTCTAAGTTTGCAGTATTTGACAATATACGGTATGTGTAAATGTAAGAGCAACATAATGGAGTGTTTCCATAATTTGGGTTAAGTAATAGTAACTGTTTAGTTCATAACAGTGCAGGTAGAAGTCATTTGAAAGAATGAGGGAATACAGCAACAAACATTTGACCTGAAGAAAGAGATATTTTAGGGGTGAATTTTCCACTGGGGACAGGGGACATGTCCCCCCCACTTTTCAAAACCTTGATTCTGTCCCCCCCACTTTTTAAACTGAAAAAATCGTGGGTAAACTGAAAAAATCATGCTTAATACGCTACTGTTTGACCATCCATCATATTATGGCTGAGAATGTTAATTGAGTTGCTAATTATAAGCTATAGGCTACTCCAAAAGATTGCCACGGATTTTCTCGTCTGTAAAAAGTGGCCTCTCCAGACCCTGAATGCATTTCGAATGGTGCTCTGTATGGAAATTCCCCTTTCCAAGCCATCCCTGAAGGCAGCACTCACAGAGTTTGGCTTTTCTTAAAGGTCCCAATTCGTGCAGCTGTAACCTCTTAAAAACGTGTGTCTCTGGTCCATAAAACATGATTCTGGATTAATCTGTCGAAAATATAGCAACCCCGTTTGTTGTGACGGAGTTCTCGCTTCCTCATCTCGTCGCTTCCCAAGAATGGCCTGTTTCTATAATATATTCAGAACTAACAGTTCCCATTGGCCGCTGAGGGAGAGCCCGCCCCAGGCTCCCAGCGGCCAATCAGATTAGCGTCTGTGGACCAGCACGCTAGGTTGCGAGTTATCGTTAACTTAACGGTACTACGCTAAAGAGGACATCTCAAAATGCCTAGACTTACCGAATGCACCTCTGCAGTTGCTGGATCACGTACAGTTGACGTCGCTCCAGCTAGAAGTGTTAATTTTGTGGCTATAGACTAAATGGTGCAGGTAGCTTGTGTGAGAGAGACCCGCGCAGTATGCGTGAGGAAGCTCGTGACGTCCCAATTCCCCTCTGGGCAAACGAAGCGTTTGGGGGTGTGGCTTGGAGGAGACTGCAGGGGGACGCTGGATAGGGACAAATCCAACTGTGGCAGTTCTGAGCGTGTGACCACTCATTACAGGGAGGGCTGACAGCAGTATATATGCATTTACAAGTAAAAACAGCTTTTGCACGGAATGGGACCTTTAAAGTCCCTGGAAACCAAAATCCACAAAAACCTTCTAACTATTAAATTTAGGGTCTTATGTGAGTAATTGTGTGCCTCAGAAAGTAAGTTGAAATTACTTTCAACCCGAACCCCAAAAATCGACACTTTTCTACAAGGTCTGGATTTCCATTTCCTCATTGAAGAGAGCGAGGCGCGCGGTGCTAAAATGCATGATCTTATCACGTCATAAGATTTAATCGAATCACACACACGCATGCACGCACGCGCACACACACACACACTGACACACACAGTAGCGCTGTGCACTCGCAGTGCAGAGATCTCTTCCTCTCTGTAAACCCTCTCTGTCTGTGCTATGAGTCGAGCAACGCGCGAACACACACACACACACTCCATCTCTCTTTCCTTCCCTCTCTCTCTCTCCTTCTCTCTCTCTCTCTCCGTTAGGAGAGAGAGGTCTCCTCCGAGCAGGTCTCCTCCAGCAGGTCTGCTCCGAGAGAGAGAGAGAGAGAGAGGAGACCTGCTGCAGATGGGACACGCCCACACAGTCCGCGGGAGAAAATACACTCTAAAATCTAATTGATTCTCATGACTTTTGCCATGACTGTCAAACATAAATTTATATACTTTGCGACGTTCATCATCGTTCAAATTTGGCTGGTGGCTTATTAACATAGGTTCCTGTGATGTGATGAACTCAAAATGCTAAATAATAAAAAAATATTTCTGGTTTCCAGGGACTTTAAGACTAAATAATGATATCACAACAGTATTGCAACAGCAAATTTAACTTTTGTACTAATATTATTCAGTTTGTGGAGTTATTTTTCTGTGACAAGTATCATCCAAATGTTAATTTAAATTGAGATATTCCTCTAAATCTGGCTAAAAACGTAATTTTTTTTTTGCCAGCCCCTGCCCCTCTAACATTCTCTGCACGTCCCTGCTGCTGTATAAAGGGTTAGGTGATGAGAGGAAGTGAACATGGTAAGCAGTGAACATGGTTGAATTTAAAATAAAGCACACTAATAATAATAATAATGATAATAATAATACAACCAACGTCATTTCAATATGGCTCTGGCTTTCACATCAGTATTGTTCTATGCCTTGTTCATGTCACGTGCTTTCATATCAGAGCTCTGATGAGTTGGAGGAGGTGGTGTCTAAAAGGCATGTATTTAGTGGTGTGTGTAGTTCTTCATAGATCTAGCCTGTTAATCTTCCCCTCAGAGTGCACCAAATTGATGCATTTTACTTTAAAATGCCCCCGGACCCCCCTAGAGGGTCGGCGCTCTTACTTATCGTCATCGTGGCTAATATATATTTTTAAAGGAGGCAGTAAAAAGAAAGAAGCAGAGGTACTGTTGTAGTCCAGGGGTCGCGACCTCACTCAGTGTAGCCCCTAGGTCAATTCCCCGCCCCCAGGGAATTGACGGCGGACGTTTTTGGTTAGGTTAGCTTAGACCACCAAAATCTGTGTTTTTATCTGACTACATCCCAGAACATGGCGCTAATGGCATTAGCATTATCCATCCACATATTGTTTAACGTTAGCATCTGAGCTAACTCTATTGTAACAAACTATATTCAGGATGCACAAACATTGCACATGCAACATTACTAATCTGATTCATATGACATATTTGGCTGATGTACCCCATCAAATTGCTGTAGCGGGCTGTTTTAAAGCTAGAGCAAAGTTTCTGGTGTCATCTGAATGGAAGAATTACTACGGTACATTTGAATATGAAAAATATAAATGTTGGTATAATAAACTTGGATGACCAGTCCTTTTCATTAAATTAGTAGCTATAATTGGGAGTGATGGTGTTACAGTAGGCTACTGGTGGAAGTGTACGGTCACAATCTGGCCCTCTGGTAGCGAGGACTTTTTTTGTGGCTCCTCTCTATCATCAAAGTTTCCCATCCCTGTTGTAATTAAACATATTCTATCATCACAGTGGCTGTACCCTGTAACTGAGATCACTGTGCATTTACAAATCAGAGGAATGCTAAATCTGTGGGGGGGGGGGGGGGAGGGCGAGCAGAACTTGTTACCTTGGAAACAAGAGAGCACAGAACAGCACAAGAGAATTAGTCACAATGTTACAACGCAGGTCTCGTGCAGGTCGGGTATTGGAAGTGTAAAAAATAGTTTTGTGCTGTTTTTGGTATGGAAATCTCAAAGGGATTATTTTAGTATTTTTGTTTTTGGCCTATATCGTCTCCTTGGAGCGCCACACGGTTAGGAACATCCTTTACCAGCTATGTGGGAACAGGAGTGAGTCAGCCTGTGAGACATTAGCCCCTTCTCAACATGCAGTGAAATCTGTATTATTACCAGCTGCTAGCCGGTCGGCCTGCACGTTTAGAAACAATTATCTGCATTATGCGCACTCCCGCGAGTGCGGATCATTACCGTCTGAGCCCTTAGTACAGGATCCACATCATTGGCAAAACGGCTGTTGTTTAACACCGGCAGCTCATGTTCCATGTATGTCGGAGTGACATTGCTCAGTAGAGGGAGTCATTGGAGGCCTGGAGACACTCTTAGCTCTGTGGTTCCCAACCTTGGGGTCGCGACCCTAATTGGGGTCACCAGGAATTTAAATGGGGTCACCTGAAAAAAAGAAAGAAATATATATATATATATATATATCATAGGCGTTAAATAGGCAGTGAATTTACATGAATTTACAGTCTGAGTTAAATATGAGTTTACATTGAATGTACTGTACATGAAATCTACAGTCTAATTTACAGTCTACGTTACAGTCTGCTTAGACATACTGTACACTCAAATAACTCCAGGAGAACCAGGATTCTGTAGGTGTTTACTTGAGTAGCTAGTTTTTTGTTGTTGTAAAACTGTAACAAACAGAAGATGACATGTTGATATTACAGGTATGCCAACGTAAGTGAATTACAACGAGGTAGGCATTGTACAATTACAAATATAAAGTGATGCAAGTATACTACTAAATAATAAATCTACTTCCAGACAATGCGTCTAACAAATAGGTGTAAGAAGGATGGAACAGGATTGTGGAGACATCATCTCTTGGCTGCTGCATAGCAAGACCATGAGCAAGACTGAGGCCCAATTCCAATTCGCCCCCTTACTGACTCACCCCCTTAGAGGCGCATTCACGTGAAGGGAGTGAGGGTTTAGGGATGTCCCACTGTGAAATCACAAAGTGAATGAGGGCTCGGAGTAAGCCCTTTCTGCCCCCTTACCGTAAGGGAGCAGCTGTGGCCACGTACGGAAAGGGAATTGCCCACAATGCATAGCGTTGTGACGTATAAAACGGGGAAGGCTGCAAATATCTGTCAAAAAAGTAAAAGAACACACGCGCGTAACGAACGCGGTGTTTGCGAGTGCGCTGGAATGCCTTAATTGACAATGAAACATTACATTAATAGGGATTTCAGATTAGGGTTACTTTTTTGATGAATGAGAAATTTTGAGAAGTTTTACCGAATCTGTATTGTACAGTATTTGTGTATAATGTTGTGTGACATGTCATTATTACGCTTATTTTAATGAGAATTCCACATGTTGCAGATTGCAGATTTTGCAGTATAGGCTACATTTATTTTTAAATGACCTGTTGTCTACTCTGTAGAGCCAGAGCCTGGATGAGAACAGACTCATCAGGGAGTCTATCCCTCAAACACCTTAGGCGTCTTGACAATAAACAATATAGCGAGCCCCAAACCTGCCAGAGTCAACATCAGTGCAAGGGGCTCTGCTGTCCCATTCCTCCTATTTATCCAATGTGGATCCCTTCCACACTTGATGACTCATCCACTTTCAGATGGCGGCCATTAGAGGGAGTGAGGGTTCAGGGCTTGAGTGTTTAGGGGGCGGATTGGAATTGGGCCTAAGAGACTGAAGCATCACTACTTCCTGGCTTTATATAATAGGCTGAACTACTATCAACCGCCACTAGAGGGCTAAAAATACACACACATGCAGAGAGTCCAGAGCACTCCACACACAGATAATCCAGAACCCTCCAGAACTCTCTCTGTATACTGTATGTGTGTGTGTAATATATATATATATATATATATATATATATATATATATATATATATTCTGGGCTTCCTTTGCAGTTGGATTACTAGCCCTCTCTGTATTGTGGTAAATAAAGCATTTGATTGTTACGCCTGTGGCACTTCTGTCTTACTAGATGTGCTGCTGCAGTACCAAGATCAGAACTAACCCTAACCACCCTAACCCTAACCCTACCATTTTGCTGTGATTGTGACAGGATGTGGAGGCGGTGCCGATGCCCGATGGACATCTGTGCCTGTTGGCTCTCCCTCCAGAGTGCTGCCAGGGTGAGGGACCAGAGGCCACGCCCTACCTCAAACTGTTCTGTCGCTACATCACTGACCGCAAGGTGGGTGTGGAGATGGCTTTGTGGCTCTGCGTCGATTATGAGGAGAGCAACATTCTGGATCAGACAACAGGGGAGATGGATACAAATAGCCACACCCCCACAATGCCTACTGATACTGATACTGATACCAGCACATACTTGCAGTAAATTAAAATCAGCACTGCTGTTTAGTTGAGTGCAGGGTTATTACTTTAAACTAAAACTAAGATGATGTGTTAAATAAAGCATTGTCGTAAGACTAAGGGCCCTATCTTCGCAAAAACGGTAATTTAGCATTTGCGCTCGTTTAACGCCGCACGCAATGCAAATTGGGGGCGGACACAAGCGCATGCTTGTTATAATTGTACTGGGCATAGGCGTCCCACATGCCAAACCAGGCGTTTCAGCGCAAAAATGTGGGGATAGATGGCATTATCCTATCGTCAGTAGCGCGCAATTACTTTGCGCTAAGAGCTTTTAAAAGCACCTATTAGCGCTAAATACCTTGCTGCGCTGGAGCGCACCATAATCTCAGCGCAGTGCAGTGCAAAGTAATTAATTCCTTTTGGATATGTCATTACGCACAGCCTTGCCACACCAGGACATCAAATTCTGCTGCTAAAATTGATTATTAGCAGATAATTCAGTGATGCAATCAACTATAACTCACTGAGAAACTTTTATCACATCACAAAGAGGGAAATGAATTGAGAAAACTTGTTGGACAATGGACATAGGCTATTCACCTTCACCTATCCCATAACCTGGAGGGTCGTTGGCACCACAGGCGATCTGTCAATAAGCTCTCTCCATCTCTCTCTGTCCTCTGCATGAGTGAGTCCACTCTATTACGCATGGAGAGAATTACAGCATATTGCATGCCTCGTGGAAACAGCGATGGCGAGACGGGAATCTGATTGGTTTTGTTTGACGTAATGCACAGCATTAGGGTTAGACGCCTAACCCTAACCCTAACCCACACCTGTGAATAATTCTGGTGCTTAAGACCACCCAAATCCCATTTGCACAGGCATTTTGGGGGCGCATATGATTTGGCACGGCTCTAATTTGTGCCTGCGGCACGTGCCGTGAATATTTCCGCTGAGAATTGCATCCCCAACATATTTTGGGGCTGTTTTAACTTAGAAAACAGGGAGGTCACGTCTACCAGACAATTATATCACTTTTGAACAGTTACATTTCTGTATAAATCATTACAATATGCTCCCGTGAGGTGGGGATGCTGCTGGGCGGGGGTGCAGAACTCGGCATAACACATGGACACTAGTGCAAGGCGGACTGCTATCTTCCCTGCCTTAAGGCACGCGCAAACAGGTGCGCAAGCGCAAATACGGGATCACCTGTACCAAGATAGGGCCCTAAAACTATTGTGTCTTCTTGTAAAATACTGTTGGAACTGAACGCTAACTACAACACAAGATCAGCCCCCATCAGCACCTCTTGCTCCCAGAAGTGCCATCACTGTTTACAAAGCTCTTGTCAAAAATACTGTGAGAAAACGTCCTGTATGATATTATTTTGCGCTAAATAGCCTAAATTCAGATTGCTAGTGTATTGCATTTTCTGCAGCACAAAACCAAGTGGGTGCTTTAAGTTAGTCGAGGATGTATTGTTTGTATTATGTTGCAAACATATACAATATCTGCTCTGAACCTAAAAAATACATCTGAAATTCAGAAAAACTCAACTAAAACTCCTGAACCCACACATAAGCCTGTTTGCGTGTACAAATTTGTACACTAGTGGGCTGCAGGCTTATGGAATCAATAACACTCTCTCCCTCTCCCTCTCTCCCTCCCTCTCTCTCTCTCTCTCTCTCTCTCCCTCCCTCTCTCTCTCTCTCTCTCTCTCTCTCCCTCCCTCTCTCTCTCTCCCTCTCTCTCTCCCTCCCTCTCTCTCTCTCTCTCCCCCTCTCCCCCTCTCTCTCTCTCTCCCTCTCTCTCTCTCTCTCTCTCTCTCTCCCCCTCTCTCTCCCCCCCCCCTCTCTCTCTCTCTCTCTCTCTCAGGGTGTGGTATCAGGTATCTTGCTGGTGACATCTAATAAGATTTTCTTCGACCCGTGTAAGACTCATCCACTGGTCAGGGAGCATGGCTGTGAGGAGTATCTGCTCTCCTGCTCCGTCGACTGTCTGGCATCCGTCTCCTTCTTCTCAGACATCACACATGTTCGCTTCAACTCCTCCCAGCACAGGTCAGCGCCGTTACCTTTACCAAACACACATACACCAGCAGTACACACACCTACACACACACACACACACACACACACACACACACACACACACACACACACACACACACACACACACACACACACACACACACACATGTGCATATATTATACTAGATTAGCAGTGGTGGAAAGGGTGCTGGAATGTCCTACTTAAGCAGAATTACTGTTGCTGATATTTTACGTAAGCAGGAGTAAAAGTACTGGTAATTTAAGTAGCTAATTTAAGATCTACTCAGAGTAAAAGTTACCGAGTTACTTACATTTTTATATGATCTTTTCAATGCAATTCTAATATATCAGGACAGAGTTCAAGCTAGATGATTTTAATTGTAACTGATTAAATTACTACATTTTGTTTGTGCACAAAGTAAAGCCTGATGACTCTTCTCTTCTTTGCTGACTGATCGTTCAGTCTAAATAGCTCCACAGTGGCCAATTTGTTATTGTCTAGTTTGTGTTGCTTATGGAGACACAGCATCTCTACTCTTAATGGATGTGATTCAAAACGTAGTACAATTCTTCAAATTTAAGTTAAATTTAAAATTACTGACTTTAAAAAATATAATTAAACATAAATTACACTAACATGATTCCACCCTTGATGATTCAAGACAACCATACTGTATGTCTTTTTGTAACTTTATAGGAGGAAAGGAAAGAAGACTATTCAGAAGTCTAAAACGGCAAACAGCTTTCAAGGTGGCTTCTCCCATCAGAAGTCCGAGTCAGTCCCGAGTCAGTCTCTGCCGTCTGCAGCTTCGTCACACTTGGGATCCAGTCTGGCACAGAGGAGAGACCTGGCGGAGGCAGAGAGGGAGGGGCCACAGAGGAGAGACCTGGCAGAGGCAGAGAGGGAGGGGCCACAGAGGAGAGACCTGGCAGAGGCAGAGAGGGAGGGGCCACAGAGGAGAGACCTGGCAGAGGCAGAGAGGGAGCTGGACAGCAGCCGGCTGGAGGGGCTGGCAGAGCAGTCGGTAGGCACGCTGGGAGTGGCTGTCCTGAGCAGTGCTGCCACCTTCTGCTGCGGAGGACAAGACACCGGGAATAAAGTTAAGATGGAGCTGCTGCACATGGAGTCTTCTGGAAAGGCTGTTGGTAGGAATGTGAATTATGTTTAGTCAAATCTCATCTTTTTTTTTTTTTGCAGTTTTCTTTATGATAAGTCGTCCCATTATTTATTTATTTATTTATTTATTTATTTATTTATTTATTTATTTATTTATTTATTTATTTATTTATTTATTTATTTATTTATTTATTTATTTATTTATTTATTTACAGTGGCTCGTAGAGCATCATCAGGTAGTCCTGGGGGACTTATGTTTGTGCGGCTGCGGGTCCAGTGGCGTGTTGGAGGCCTTCAGATGGGAACAGCCAAAAGTTTATCCAGAAGAGACACCTGGCTCGCCCTCTCACAGGACAGGTACAGGAACACCGGAACATAACAACAGATTGAAAAATGTCTCTCTGCAAAGACTTAACCAAAGATTTCACACTTTTTAAACATTTCAGTCATCAGTTTATTTTCACATAAGAGGATGCCCTGCACACACCACGTCAGTTTAATATTAACACGCTCTCTCCACTCCTCACTCACTGAACATTAACATCGCAACACTAACATGACCCTGACCCTGTCGTGTTTTCACAGGCAATTCCTAGTTTCTAGTTTGGCAACATTGTGGTGGGTAATGTAACTATGGGGGTTGGGGGTTGTTTGTCATTCCAACACTTCTGAAGGCTTTCTTTCCACCCTGTAGCTCAGACGAGCTGTACGCCTACCTGAGCCACTGCCGGCCAGACCTGTGCATACGTGAGGGAGGAGAGGAGGAGGAAGAGGCAGGTGACGGAGAGGAGTTTGTACTCATTGAGGACAGAGAGGAGGAGGACGAGGTACTGCAGAGGCACCGTCGCTCAGGGGAAGACTGGGAGGTGAGTAGCTTCCTTCTGGTCTTGCAGGTATGCAATTTACAGTTTCCCATTTGCCAGACGCTTTCATCCGCGACATACAATTATATCCGTGCCGAGACACTGGGGTCGTGTGGCGGGAACGATAAGAGGAACTGGGTATCGTCAGCATATGAATGGTATGAGAAGCCATGTGAATGGATGACTGCACCAGGTTTGGTGGTGTATATTGAAAAGAGAAGGGGTGGAAGCACTGACCATTGTGGTACCCCTGTGGACAAGCAGTGGGATTTAGTACCTAGGGCTAGTACCTGAATGACATATTGTAGGTTTGCAAGTGCTTGGATAAATTATGTTTTAATCACAGCAGACTATCTAGAGAAATAGAGTTTGGCGTAGGCTCCATGATGACACGCCTCCCAAGATGAAGTTAGGAGAATGTCAGGAATGCAGGAGAATTAGGATTCCCCACCCAGGGAATCCCTCTGGAGCCATGATGGTGCTGGCGGCAGGGGAAGAGGAGAGGCATGTGGAGCAATGATGGTGCTGGCGGCAGGGGAAGAGGATACACATTGGTGAGTAATGTAATGACATAGAAAAGGACGTGTTAATACTCTCCACCACTTAGATGATTGGTTCTGCGAGAAGGAGATGGAAAGTGATGGCTTTCACGGATTGGATAATGAAAGCGAGGGAATGCATTGGCTAACGGTGATTGGATAGAGAGAAGTTGCATGAAACTAGCGGGAGAGAGGGGCGGAGATACATAGTCTTACTTCACTTCAGAGTGACTGACTAGCCCATATGCTTATTCACTTCAGAGTGACTGACTAGCCAATATGCTTATTCTCTTCAGAGTGACTGACTAGCCCATATGCTTAGTGAACTTCAGAGACGTGTTGTTACTTGGACAAGTGGAAATAATGGAGATTTCTCAGGTGTATAGGTTGAGGTGATGTCTCGTCATAGACGCTGGGTTCGCTGGCTCAGCCTGGCTGGGGGCGTGGTCAGGGTAGGGTAAATCCCCCGTTCTATCCATTCAGCAAAGTTAGAATTTAGCTGCTAGCCCAGCCCAGGCAGACATGATCAGGGATTCAACCACCGCAGTAAACACACATCTGAGCAGACGTCTTGTGTTCTGCTCTAGAATCCCCAAACCTGTAGTTTAGAGCCGCAGCACCGTCCTTTGGTGAGTCAGCCCATTGAGACATATCGGCGGTTTTACCCCACTCGCGCGCCAGCCGTTTAACATTTTGTGGGTGTTCCCAGACATGCCGACTGTCTCTATGCTGTTTGGAACACTCCTGCCTCAGGCTAATTGTCATTTAAAGTGGCTACTGGATGAAGTTCCAGCTTGATTCTTGATGGAGAAAGTGAGTTCTCATGAGTTCTCATGCCTCATGAACTACTACAATGTGTTTGTTTTTTTAACTGATCAATGTTTGTTTCAGATGGTGCTGATGGAAGAGAGCGGGGACAAGCCGACCCTGGTCATTGACAGAGACCCTGAGGGATTAAATGAGATCGTAGAGCAGAGCCGTATATTGGAAGCTTCACAAGTCAGAGAGGTGAGTGTGTTCACACACAGATTATAGATCATTATGAATATGAATCACCTATGCTATGCACGTCAGTCACACATGCCTTATTATGGATCCCACTGCACTTGGGGGCAGAACACACCCTGCGCCCGCCTACGCAGCATTTAAGTGCCGGGATCTTTATTTTATTTTATTCTTTTATTTGACCTTTAAGTAAAGTAAAGTTCCACTGATTGTCACACCTGAGTGCAAAATCTGTTCTCCGCATTTGACCCATCCCCTGGAGGAGCGGTGAGCAGCAGCAGTGCCGCGCTCGGGAATCATTTGGTGATCTAACCCCCCAATTCCAACCCTTTGATGCTGAGTGCCAAGCAGGGAGGCAAATGGGTCCCATTTTTATAGTCTTTGGTATGACTCGGCCGGGGATCGAACTCATAACCTCCCAGTCTCAGGGCGGACACTCAAACCACAAGGCCACTGAGCTGGTTATTTAACCAGTTTGGTCTCGTTGAGATTAAAAACCTGTTTTGCAAGAGAGACCTGGCCAAGAAGTAGCACAAGGTTACAGACATAGTTACAACATAACACATCACCACAACATTTGCTACATTAGGCAACTAACAACCAAAGATTAAAAGAAAAAATAAGTACAACAAATTTAACATTGAAGGCAGGCAGGATTCAATCTGTACTGTTACCACTTATGCATCATAACACTTACATGTACAGACCTGCATTTCATTTTCCTCCACGACTTTGATCCTAGCTTTAAAAGGGTTTAGTAAGCTCTTGCAGATTCATTGATGAGCACTCTGTCTGATACTAATGTGAGACTAAAGTAAGAGAGTCATCTATTAAAAAAGTACTTGTAGGTTGAGACTCTTTCAATTTCCTTGCCCTGTGTAGTGATTATGTGTGGTAGTGACTGTGGTTCCCTCTTACTCTTATGGAAAACCATGAACTTAAGCTTAATTTATACTTATTAGAAAGTGTGGCTCATGTTGCTGCATTTATGCTTCTCTCCTCGGCTCAACGGTTACGTGACACTCGAAGGCTAGACAGAGAACTAGTGCAGACAGCCAAGAGAGGGAACGCTGTCAGTGAAAGCACGTCGGAGGCAAGATGTAACGTACTTGGCTGCTGACTTGCTGACAAACCTGACCTGCGTATCTTGAGCCGTAACACTCAAAAACATACCCATTCTACACCTCACAATACACAAGTTAACTTTACAATTCATAGGTCTACAGTACACAATTGTAAAATACTCTATAAACACACCTGTGAGCGCATCACAGTATTACTGTGCCAAAGGAGGCTGTGTGTTGCAGCGTGCATCTGTGTGTAGCTGAATGTCACTGAAGAACTACATTGCTTTGGAGGAAGAATGATTATTTGTTATCAATAAATGATTGAATTTGTTGTTGCTGTGGGTTTATTTGATGAAACCTTGTCAGGTAGGGTTAGGGTAGTAACCATTTCATAAAGCAATAAGCCACGCGAGGCCATGGTTTCCAGTGGTTTTAGAACAGCTAAGGTGGTTTTAGGCACGACACGGACAATGCCCCTTAGCTGTTCTAAAATCACTGGAAAGCACAGCCTCGCGGGGCGTATTGCATTAATATAACTCTATTTGGATCAAAACGGGAGGTGGAACATAATCATTCAGACCTCATCACAGCTTGCTATTTGACTCTCAGACTGGTGAAGTTTGAACTTGGGTCAAATGTTGCTGTCTTGACTTCTCCCTGTGCCTCCCAGTTATTTTTGCATCTGTTTGCTGTTATTTGCCCCTTTTCCTTCCTATCTCTTCTTCTCACTCCTTATACTTGTCCCATGTTTCCCGGTGGCACTTCCTCCTTCCTTCACCTGTCTTCGTTCATCCCCTGCCCCCCGCCCCCCCAGCTGTGTCTGGAGCTGCCCCCCAGGACGGTCGGCCGTACCTGGCAGCTGGCTTTCAGTACGGCCCGCCATGGCTCCAGCCTCAAGGCCCTCTACCGGAAACTCAGTGATACAGACTCTCCTGTGCTCATTGTCATCAAGGATGCACTTGATCAGGTAAAAAAGTCAAATAAAAATGGATGCCATCCATAATTTCAACAAGCAATATGTTCTAATGTCTTTTCACAATGGACTCAAAAGTCCCATGTGATCTCAGAAGGATTTGCATGGTGGCTCGACCGATATGGGTCTTTCAATGGCCGATGTCGATATTTAGAGAGCCTATGGCCTATAAATAATGCCAATCATGTTTTTTATTTAATAACAAATGAGACACACAATTGCTGAACTTACATGAACATTTATTGAACACTAATGTTATTGTCTGCATTATCTGTTTGCTTAAGTAGATCTGCACTCTGTCTGCACTTCACTTATTTAAAAAAAAGTATCGACTAAATAAATGTGCACAGGTAATCAAAAAACTAAACTTTGGAAAAAAGTGAATGAAAAATAAGCATATCGGCAGATAAAAGCAAAATAAATTATGCTAGAGTAGTGCACACAGTAGCAGCATCTCTTTGTTTTTAGTCCCATTGTCATTAGTCGTGTTTCCATTACCGTCAGAAATGCGCAAAATCTAAATATCGCAATAGAAATTGGGTAATGGAAACACGTAAATTTCGAAAAAGCTCCCAAATATCGCAAAACGTTTTTGCGCTCTCATGAGGTGGTTTTTCAGACGTGTCGATATAGCAGTTTATCGCAAAAGTGTAATGGAAACAGATTTTCCGCATTTGCACATCATGTGACCCGTCTTCTCCTTTGGAAAATGAAAGGAAATTAGGGAGAAAGGGTTTGATAAACCGTGGCAAAACCTTCGCAGCAAGTGGAAAACTTTGAAGCAACGCTACCTAGCAGAAAGACGTGTTGTGCAAAAGCGGAGCCGGAAAATAGATCATGTTTAATGGGAGAAATCGATCCATGCCTGTGTGCGCGCATTTGGCACAGCGGCGAGATGATCGGCGGGATGAAAAGCACACCGGTGCGGTGCTGTTGACTGAAGTGATTAATACATTACACACGTTTCAGGTGCAATGTTATAATTATAATACACGATATTCTCACTATTGCACCATATCAGCCTTTCCCCCCCTCCTCCATCTCTAAAATGTGACAAGTTGTAGGCTACCTTTTTTCCTCTGCCTGTCGCGCTCACTGCATTCACCGCAGCCCGCAACATGTTCTTTTGAATTGATAATCAGGCTCGTTTATATGCGTTGTAACTTCATGTTGTGATTTGCATTGACCATTGGTTGGATTTGAGCATGCAGGGGACGGGATATGGGGCAGATCCGCGTGCGTAATCACTGTGGCAGCTGTTGGTAACGGGAATTGCGAAACTCAACTTCAATGGAAACGCCTACAAGTCGCAATTGTACATTGTCGAAGTTGTAGAAATATCGCAATTATTTTGCGAAAAACTGTAATGGAAACACAGCTATTGTCATTGTCAGATATTTTTAATCGACCAGGCATCGGCTCAATGCCGATTATCTCAAAATGGCTGCAAAATGCCCAAAACCGGACCGATTAATATTAATCGTTCTACCTCTATTGGGCGGTTCGAGGTTTTGTGACTTTTTTTTGTCCCTTTTCCCTCTAGGTGTTTGGGGGCTTCCTGTCCCACCCACTGAGGCCCAGTGAGACTTTCTACGGCACAGGAGAAACTTTCCTCTTCATGTTACATCCTCGCTTCAAGGTAAGCCACAATAACACCCCATCCTCTGGGGCTTAGCTCTGCTGCTTCAGTCCATATTAAATACTCACCAAAACCATCAGCCATACTGTATTTTCATGTGCTTAAAAAAAAATCTTGGCTTAATTTCTACCAGAACTGGTTTCAATTAAATTTTAAATTATGGGTGACTAGGGTGTAAAGATGTGGATTGCTGCATATGACCAGGGTGGGAATTACAGAGGCCATGGCCTCCACTGCCCCTCCCACTGGCCGTGACGCCCTGAGATCGCTATGGTCACCTTAGCAGTGCCCTGCTACCAGCCTGCTACTGTCAGTTGCTTTAAAAGCAGCATGGTCTTAGTTTAATGTAGCCTGCTCTATGCAAAGGATGTGTCATTGGCTCATTTTAACACACATTTCGAAAAATCGCTCTTTATGATGTCAATAGATCCACAGCAATGGCCTTAGTGCCCTGGCATGTGAGACTGTTCTAAAATCATTTAAAAACACAATTGTCCTATGGTGTTAATACAATAGTATTAATACTGGATTATTTATTTAACAAATATGTCAATATTTGTTCATTGCGTGTCTGTCTGCAGTGCTTCAGATGGACCGGAGAGAACTCCTTTTTCATTAAAGGGGACTTTGATTCCTTTGCTGTTGGTGGAGGCAGGTAATGTATTTTCCCATTTTGCAAAGTACTCATTCAAAAATCATTTATTATACTCCTCTTGTCAGATATGTAATCAGCTTGTGTTTTATGTGGAATGCTGTGTATTTAGATGATGATCATTATTTTAATCAAACCAAGATGGAAAAGACTTTCTCTCTCCCTCCCTCCAGTGGTCACTTTGGTCTGTGGCTGGATGAGGCGTTGTACCTGGGCCGCAGCAGCCCCTGTCACACCTTCAATAACTGCTGCCTCTCTGAAGCAGACGACTTCCGGGTCATGGAGCTGGAGGTGTGGACGTTCAGCTGAGGACTTCCGGGTCATGGAGCTGGAGGTGTGGACGTTCAGCTGAGGACTTCCGGGTCATGGAGCTGGAGGTGTGGACGTTCAGCTGAGGACTTCCGGGTCATGGAGCTGGAGGTGTGGACGTTCAGCTGAGGAGCATGGGTGACCGTTGGGCTTTACGTTAGTGTCACCTCATCTCTGCTGATAGAAGTTATTAAGACACAGCTGCTCATTCATTAGGCTAGATAACTCCCAAGTACAAAAATCAACCACAGATTGTTGGATTTCTGTGGTTTTTAGCGAACTGAACTAATGTGAACTTGGACAACACAATGTTCTAGTGTGATTATTCAATGAGTGACTCATTCCTGTGGGTTTGGTAACCAGAGTGAGCATAGCTGAATATGAAAGCACAGATTCTTTGAATGGATCATTTTAATGGAATGGACTACAGCGTGCAGAGGCTGCAGTTTGCTCTGTAAAGCGATTCTCTTGATCTTATCGCTTGGTAAGTAGGTGAACATGATAGTATGTATGCCTGTCTGCACCCAGTGGTCTGCACTGGTAATGCATGTCCCCACCCTCATACAGCTGTGTCCTCCAGGTGCAACATCAAGTTGATGCTGACGGTTTGTGGAGAAACACACATTAGCCTTCTTAACAATAGATTTTTGAAAGCCTATCTGCATGTGCACAGCCTACAAGCACAGCTCACTTTTCTCAACCATTCCTCGTCATGGCTCCTCCATGAGTTTTCATCAATTAGTCTCACCGACAGTAGAATTGAAATTCAAACATTTGGAACTCTATTCTGAAGGCAGGCTCTCACTTGAAGGACATTTGGACTTTGTATCTAGAGCCTCAAACATGACCAGCGCTCCTTTGGTTTGAAGGACGGACTCATTCACCACTGTGGCTGCTGTTGGACATGGATACATGTGGGAACCTTCACAATTATTTCAAATGAATGCAATCGAGTTATTAATCTAGTCTATGTGTAACTTTCCCACCAGGCCTCGGATAGAGCGATCTACCTTGCTTATATTGTAGATTAGATAATAAAAATCAGCACTTTGTGCGAAATGTGGGTACCACTGAAACATGTTTTTCTCTAATCATTTCTGGCCCTGTACAGTAGTGTCTTCTGGGTGATGCCAAAGACTCGATTGAATTTGTAACAAAAAGTTGTATTTCACCTTGTCAAAAAAGGATTCATTTCAAATGGACAAGGCCATGTATGACCTTCAAACTAACGCTTAAGTTACCATTTTCTTCTGATTGACCAAAAGTCCATCTTGAATGGCAAGTCATCTTGATCCCTGGGTTCTTCTCTTTGCCAACTAGAATTTAGGACCTGACATGAGATGAGGAAACATCTAGCTGCATCTCCATCTGTACATTTTTAGAAGCGTCAAATGAGAGATGTGCAGCAGCAGCTTTTGAAAATATTGTCAAAAATGACAAAGGAAAAAGATCTGACTGCAGCCCAAGAAAGGATAACAATTAAATGGTAGCATGTGCCTTTCAGTTTAGAGAAGCAAACAATTTTGCAAAATATGGCAATTTGGTTCTGCGGAATTAAATGAAAGTAACCTTTATCATAATTACAAGAAACCTACAATACATTTTGCTTAATTGATAATCTAGCTACTGTTTATATTATACAATTTTCTTTGGTATTGTCACATCTTGAATGCCGTGTGGGGACTTCCCCCAAATGGAACATCTACAAAAAACTCAACATTTGGTTTCACACTCAAAATAAATGTGCCACAATCCAGATTTGTGTTTCCTGTTGCTTTGGTCTCTTGGGACAGCAGGGTGTTCCCTTCAGCAACATCAGCCCAGCCCACAGAAGGCTTTCGACAAAGACTTCACAAACTGCTAAGGCTCAACAAACGCAACTGCACCGGCCCTGTCTCTAGGTCTGCTCCGCAGGAGGAAAAGTCCCAGACATACAACACTATGTTCCTGTCCTTTTCTTTTTCCCTAATATTTTATTTAAGACAAACTGGCTCAGACACAGGGAGAAAAGAAAATGCCACGACGACACTTAAAGTCGAGCTGAACCCAAAAATGACTATTTTAGTTCAAATACCTGGGTATGCAGTGCACCTATTTACTAATGCAGGCCAAAAAAATCGAATTTCTTTAGTTTTTCACACTTTTTCACATCAAAAGTTCATTTTTCAAGATTCCATTCATAACAGTAATCTACAGTTTGCTGACGTCACCTAGTACTATCAAATTTCTACCCCATTTCAACCAATCATATGACATGGCAGCTGTCAATCAAATCTTCATTTCAGGATAATTTTCTCTTCCAAATGAAGGGGAAAATGGTGCCTAGTAACTCATCTGGCAGAATTTCTAGCCCATAAACTAACTAACTTGACCAATTATGCAAACTAAATTAAACGGTAATGTCTAAGAATGCAAACAAATGTAACTGGTAGAGCTGGGTATTGGTTCAAATTTCAAGAATCGATTAGATTCCGATTCACAAGGTTGCGAATCGATTAATTTCGATTCGATTTCGATTCGATCAATTTTCAATATTGATTTGGTTAGTGATACCAAAATGTGGTTTTTGAGCTGTACCCTGAATTACATGACTGTCCAGTTATGTAACACAGGGGTTTCCAACCAGCCAAGTAGATACATGGGAAAAAAAAGTTGCAGACCTGTTGTCAATTTTAATGGTTTTAGTTACACATATATTTACTCACCAGGTGGTGACAAAGGGTAAATAACAGCCTTTTCATCTGTCAATAAAGACACTTTCACAATTATGCACAGTGATTTGATTTCAGCCTATATAATTTCTAAAAGTAGATATTAAAAAAAAAAAAAATTTTTTTTTTTTTTTAATAAAAAAAAAATCGATCTCTGGACATATGAATCGATAATCGAGGATTAAAATGAAAATCGATTAAAAATCGGAGAATCGATTTTTTGGACCCAGCCCTAGTAACTGGCTCGTTAAAAGTCGCATTCCAGGAATATTATTTAATGCAATGGCGATAATGGCGCGCACCTCGCCGCCTCACAGAGCGTGGTTGTCAGGGGTCGCACTTCGGAGATTCCAGGTCAACGGGCTGCACTCTCCGCTCGGCAACACGAAAGTAGCTGGCTGCCTGCGGCTCACTGAGCTCCACTCAGCTCTAACCTCGCGTCAGCAGGCTCTTCCAGAGCCACAACACGCTGAAACCCACTCGATTTGGAGGCGGAACACGCCAGGATTGGCCAAAGCCCAATCCAGTCCCCAGAATTGTCAAATAAAATCATCGACATGATACTATGACCCGCCTCTCAACCTGACATCTCAAGACAAATTATGTTTTCAGTCTGAAACGGACACGGACGCACGCGACGAACGGGTTCAGTTCGACTTTAATATTACAGTTTTGTAATATAATAGGATGGATGCTTATGTGCTTCTAAGAGATGTGTAAGAGGTCAATGAGGAACTAGCCGGGCAAGTCACCTGCCGCCCCTAACCTCATCGAGGTAGGCTAGAAACGGGTGCCAAATAACTCGACATTTTTTAATTGAGTTGGTCCTTAGGGACCTGAGTCTGTCCATCCTTATAACAGAGATCATGTCTGTCAACCACATTTGGAAAGAAGGGCAAAGAGGGGGATTTCCATTCCTTCAGAATTAGTTTTTTGTCAACAGTTGTCCCTAGTGTCAGAGACTGTTGCACAGCTGTAGGGAAGTTCAGAGAGGACTCCGAGCAGCCGAAGATGAAAAAATCTAAATGATGGTGCGTTTTTATCATGGGAATAGGATGGGTGTTGATTATGAATGACCTGGCAGACATCAGTCTAAATATTCCAGAAAACTTAATCAGCAGCTACAAAGTAGCATTATTTAATTTGTTAATGCCTCTAGCGATGAGGCAATCAGTCCATGATTTAAGGTGGGCGGTTCTCAGTCCATGTCCTCTTCTATTGGCTGTGTCTTCACTTCAACCGTTTTGGGAGGGATGTAGGATCCCATGCCTGCCGCTCTCTCTGCCTCTGCCTGGGTGTAAGGCTCCTCTCTGAGCTTTTTCAGCCTGGATGAAGAGAGCAGAGCACAGTTCTGAAACTCACAAGGCAAATTAGCCGTGACACGGTATAGATGAATGGATTATAAGTGAAAACATATGACTGCTGCAGGTAAAGAAAATAGCTGGGATATGGCATCTTACCGTTTTTTGTGCCCTTTACTTCTGAAGTGCTCTTTCAAGGATCTCATATCCACAAAATATCTCCTGTAAGATATGAAGAGCCACTGCATTAAAAGATATCCAACAAAATATTTGATCCCCACCAAAAATGTGACAGTGCTAGTAGTGTGAATTAGGCATAAGGGTCAAACACTTTCCAACACTGTACATTTGCAGCTGAATGAGTCCATGTTTTGCAGTGTTCATATCACAACTACCATTTTTATTGGCAGGAGATATTCTGCAACATCTGTTATTTCCTCACTGGACCGATAAGAGACGTGTAATAGTTGGGTTTGTAAATGTCCTGTATGTTTTTTTTTCATCTGGGCCATTAACTCTGTTAGGCGTTATTTCTAATCCCACATGGGTTACGCAAAAACCACGCCCTGTGCCCGCCTACGCAGCAGTCAAGCGCCGGGATTGGCCAGGCGCTCATGCTCATGTTTGGCTCTCTGTTACAGGGACACCATTCCTGTGAGAAGCAACAACACCAAGCGAGGCTGCAATGAGGATATTGAAAGACAAAATCCTACATCGCACCAAAGCATACAATGTATTTTAATGTTATTTGACTTTCTGACCACCCACCTCAGTGCTTATTATGAGGCCAGAATAACAGATGCTGCTGGCCATTGGGAAGGCTAACCCTTTACTTTTGGTTTTATTTATTGTGTATGATTCAACTTTTTATCTATGATTTTATATTATTGCATGTTTGTGTAGATTGTTGGGACTTCACTGGCCTGGAACAAATGGCTGGACTGGGGGGGGGGGGGGGGGAGCTAGTCCTATGTAGCCTCGGTAAACCCAGCCTCCACGTGACCGCTATGTGCTATCAGTCACAAGAGTCTGGATGCTGGGCCATTCAGAGCGATTTCTGGCGCGAGGCGAATTCAATCACACAATGAGTGACAGCGGGACTGCCAACATCAGCTCCTGCCGTGATCGGCCAATCAGAGTGCGTCTTTGTCAATGGCGTGTAACAGCTGCGGCGGCTGCTGCATTACTAGCCATTAGCATTTGGTCTCTCAGGAGCATAGCTACGGAGCTAGCTATATGGCTATGCAACTAGTTGAGGAAATTCAAGTGAAAACAGCTGTCAGTTCGTTATTGTTATTGTTGTCTCGCCGCTAAATGCAAATGTTATTGTGCTATGTACTTCGCAAAATCATGTAGGCTACCTGAATGTATCACAATATGAAGCAGAAGGAGCCCATTAGTTGTCTGGTCAGAGGCAGGTTGGATAAAATGATCAGATGTGATATATAATAAAGAGTGTTGATGTCGAGTGAACACGAACTATGACACGAAACGAAGATTGGACCAGAGGACACGAGGCACTAGTGTTGTCACGGTACTCGGTACTTCGGTACTTGGACGGTACTACATTGCTACGGTACTGAACGGTACCTGTTTTTCATGGTACCGAGGGTACCGAATTTACTATTTAGTTTGCCACCATGGCTTGGCTTCATGGACCCAGCCGCCAGCTAACGTTAGCCTGTCTGCCTGATCAACATACATACATACTGCGCATACAGCCCCGCGCACTTCCGGGACTACGGTGTCCCCGAACGTCCACACGTAATCGCGAACAGTCATTCACAGCTTGTTTACACGAGCAGTGCGCAGCGCACAGGCAGCGAAGATAATGGCTAACAGCTACAGCAGGAGGAGCGGCTGCTCCTGTCCTATTCCAACAACTCAACTTGTTGAGAAGAAGAATGCAAAGAGTCGCATTTGGAAATATCAGTCCCCAAAGTCCCATCTGCAAAAAGTGTGAAAGGGAGTTCCAAACCAAACATCCAATCTCGCCAAGCAGCTGAAAGACAGGCACCCAGACCTGTTCAAATAATTCAAGGTGGGTTAATTCTTTCAAACGGTGTAAAATAACACGTTTAACAACATATCAAACAGACCTTATCCTGTCACATTCGTTTTTGAGATAGCTGGCAATGCATTGTGTAACCAAAAAACGTTTGCGCTAACGTTAACGTAACGTGTTTTGTAATGGAATCATTATGGGACCCGGCTAATACCTGGTACAGCGTTAGCTAGCATAGTGTAACATGTGTGCAATGCAATGTTTGTAATGGAAACATTATGGGACACGTCTAATAGCCGAACTTAGCCATAGTTCAACATGGCATCAAAATAAATACAAGCTTCTTTCGGGTGAAACGTGTCCGTGAATTAAAACTAGCTACATAAAATTGCTTGCACTCTACATGTGTGTATGTGCAGTTGTTTTTATCATCTCTTTATTTGAGTAAATCTCACTGACGTTACTTTCCATTTAACAGTATGCGAGAGATGAAGATGAAGAGGAAGGCACAAGTCGCGGAGCCCAAAAGACCACCCAGCAGACAATTCCTGATGTTTTTGAAAAGCAGAGGAAATATGACAAGAACTCACATGAAGCAAGAAAGTGTGATAGGGCATTGGCAGAATTCCTATGCATCGATCAAATACCAATATACACCGTTGAAAAAAAAGGATTCCAGCAATTCTGTGAAATAAATTAAATTATAATATTTAATATAATAATAAAATTAAATACTTGAGGGCTACATGCCACTGGTGTTGCACTGTCTGTACTCACTGCCATACAGTTGAATGTAAGAAGAAGTAAGCAGAAGCACATTGTTTTGTTTTAAAGTTGAAGGCTACATGCCATTGGTTCATTGGAAATGGTTGCATACTTTAATAAAGGAGAATATGAAATATCAGTCTTTTTTTTACCGTGGTACCGAAATTGGTACCGAGTACCGTGGAAATTCACTAGTACCGGTACCGACTACTGAATTATTGGTACCGTGACAACACTACGAGGCACACCAACCGAAGATACAGTAACACTGTACAGTATTGCTGTGAAAAGGTGACTACACATTTGATTGTGTTAAGTGTTACACTCTATCGATAAATATTTTCCAATGACACATTAGCTTGCCATATTCTTAACTGATCGAGCTTGGTGGAATTACCCCAAGACAAGTGTGTATCAGCTTTCAATGTCCAATACAGAAGAGCATTAAACTGCATTAATCTGCAAAAAACTATATTTATTGAAATGTGATCGTCACGTTACATAACGTTATAGAGCCCAAATGGTCTGCCCATAGCATCACTTTACATGGAGGCTATGTACGAAATTATTTGCATCTGTTAAACCAACATGTATCTTCCATAATGAATTAAATCATAATCATAATTAATGCTACAAAGACATGAGCTAATCACCACAGAACCGCACAGACCATTTCGACCGGTATCACAGACGTAAATGTGTCCAGGCCACTGAGATAAATATGAATCTTTATTATATATAAAACGAAGGTTTTTCTTGCAAAACCTGCAAAAATCGTTCACATTGGTGGTAGCCATCGCGTGCTAGCAGTACTGAATGTGTAGTGTTAGCTTCTTTGCTAATAATAAAGGGCGCTGAGTGATGACGCCATCTGTTGCACTGCACATGTGCTCTGTGTGCTAAGCTGGTTGGCTGATGGAGTGGTCTATCAAGGGCGGTACACCCGCCCCTCCCTGTCCACAGAAATCGCTCTGAATAGCCCAGTGTCCAGACTCTTGTGACTGATAGCACATAGATAGAGGTCACGTGGAGGCTGGGTTTAGCCAGGCTAAGTCATATGTGCTGTAGCCTATTGTATTTTTAATTTGATATTTTTTATAGTTTTCATTTACAGGTTAAACTGTCAGCTGAGCTCTGTTATTGAAGCTTTGGCTAAAGGCCTGAATTTTACAAAGATGTTTTGAAATAAATGTTTAAAAATCGATTGTGTGTTAAAAGCTTGTGTTACGTTTTCATTGGCATTAATACACTAATAATTCATTTCAATGTCCACTATCAAGAGCAATTCAGTTGGTTCATGAAATCGCTGGGCTGCGTGCCATGCAGTGTTTGTGGTGTGGGAGATTCCAGCTGTCAAAAGAAGACAAAAGACTTGCTCCTGGCCAATCCCGGCGCTTGACTGCTGCGTAGGCGGGCACAGGGCGTGGTTTTTGCGTAACCTATGTGGGATTCGAAATAATGCCTCTGTTAGGCTATAAAGACAAATTGGAAAGCACTTACGCGCAGTGCAAGCAGTAGTGCTGGGCACACCCAGTGACATCATAGTCCACCTCCTGTTTGAGCAACTTGGCTGCTGTCTCAGGCTTCATGTCTGAGTGGATCTGGTCCAAGTCCTTGGTCCTGCGCTTTGTCTTCCATGTCTTAGCAATGTTCTTCTTCTTATCACTCTTGTGGTTTCCTGTTTGTTTGGACTTCCCCATGGTACTAGGCTGAAAACAAAGTAAGGACCAAGATGTGTTGGGAATGCATGGAGCCACAGCAAAGACACATGGACATTATTTCAGTGGACACCTGAGGAAATAGTTTTGTTTAGTTATTTTTGTCTTATTAAGTTAAAATTCGCAGATTAATGACACCCCCCTTCTCTAGTTTTACACTATGCCCATGTCACATAGAAAGACAACAGACACTTTATTTGCAACAAATGTGCACACAACAGCTTTAAGCTAGCTAAAACCGAAACATAGGGCTACCTAGGCTACTTCATACTCTAGCTTAGCTTGCCGAATAAACAAGGCGCGCAACTTGCCAGAATGGAATGCTATATTGTACTTTGGATCTTATACTGGAATGTGTGTGAATTGTATCTGTATATACAGTGAAACTCCTGAGATGTGTAATAAAAAAAACAATAAAGAACTTGTAAACAGAACAAGGTGCGGCAAGTTGCTAACCAACAGTCTGTATCAGCTGACTAAAACCGCACCTATAACTTTAACGTTATACGGGGTTTAACTCAAAAGAAACCGTACCTCATTCTGCAAAAAATACAAAACATCAACACCAGATGACAACCAGAAATATCTTTATTTTGACTCTAGAAATGTGGGATTTGCTTACCTTTCACACGTGTAGCGTTAGTCGAAAAGGACGGATGTACTTCTTCTTCTCTCGAATTAATGGGAGGGGGACGCAAACCACTTTTAGGTGCATACCGCCACCTACTGTACAAGAGTATGTAACATCATGTAATTTTACCCTATTTCCTTCTGGTGTTTAATATCTTACCAACCTTATATCCCACTGCCTTCTTGCATCTTGGATTTTATTCCATAACCTCTCTCTTTCCTCCTCATACATGGTACAATGCAATATGTTCAACGTTTTCTTTAATTCCACAGTTCCCTTATCACTGTTCCTTCCCCCATTATATACAAAGTGCAATTTAGTCATGTGTAATATCTCAAGACAGACCTTTGATTGGGGGGGGGGAGGCGACAAAAAAAACATTGGGTTCCCAGATTGAGTCCTGTGTGATCCAATCTGAGTCATATAATCATTTCCTCCCTTCCGTTAGAATTATTTGTTATGACCAACTTTCAGACAAGCAACCTCTGTTGAAAGTTTTAAGATGCAGCTCAAAACTTATTTTTATGTCATTGCTTTTAATTAATTTACCTGTATTTAATAATTTTATATTGATGTGTCTTTTGCTGTGGTTTTATTTGCTCATATTAATGTTTTTGCACGTAAAACACTTTGAGCTGCATTTTATGTATGAATGGTGCTATATAAATAAAGTAATAAAACAATCTTCTCTGTTGACTGTATACTTTCCAAAGCAGTAACTGAATCAGTGCACACCACCACCCTGTCAGGTCTGACCTCTACCCACTGTAACCAAATCATTATTGAAACTATTTATGCTGTGTAAACTGATAGTTGGTCTGATATGTCTTTTGGATATAGAAAATTTTAACTCAGGGACAAACACTCAAATTCCCACACAAGACTGTTTATTCTTAGAACAACCTGTACATATTTTGAAATAGCTGTCATAACTATTTATCAGATACGCACAAGTTTTGACTCCCACTTCATTCATACTGTATAACTGGGGTAGACTATCTGCCCCCCCCCCCAGTTGCATCTGGCCACAGCTGGCCATAAAGAAATCTGACTTTCTTGCGCTTGTTAGTAAACATAGCAAGACTCCCTTGTTGACAATTTAAACCCCCACTCGTCTGAATCCTCCTCCACTTTCTACATTGCTTTTCTTTTACTCCTTAACACATAAGACACATTCTATCCCCTCATCCATGTGGCCCCATCATCTGCATAAAGCACTAATTTAATAAATCCATCTAAATTTGTAAATATGTCATTTATCATTATATAGGAACGCACAAAAAGGTGTGGACCAGAGCAACTCAGCAGGCAACTAGAATATCAAAGCGAAAAAAATGACAGCCTGATGAAAACCAACGGTTGAAACGCGTTGCGTTATTTGTTGCCCGTATCAATAGTTTGTGAAGATGTACTCTGTATGATAACTCTGTGAAGTACGCAGGTACAATGACTTCTTATTACATTTATTCATCTTTCAACTCCAAGCAGCTCATTTTGTTTCGCTTTGATTTATCATTATATTAAATATTACAGGACTGCTTGTACTCATTTTAGGAATACTATTTTCTATGTCATAATCCTTCGACACTTATGCTCCAACCTTAATAAACTCCAAATTTCCTACCTGTTAAGAGGTCCATAATCCTCCCTCCAATACCAATTTTACTTAATTTGATAAGCCGCCCTTCCCTCCACATAGTCATATGCCATTTCAATGTCAAAATATACTATTTCCATCAACTCTTTCATTTTCAGTGTCTTTTCCACCTCATTTATACTACGGTAACTATTGTGGATCAACCTTTTGGAAATCCACTTAAAATGTGTTCCACTACAGATGACAGAAAACTGAATACATGCCCTAAAATGTAATTTGTAACCATTCCATTAGACTACTCAAGATAAGTAACCTATTCTGAATACTCAGCCCCCACCCTCTGGAACTCACTCCCCATTGATATCAGAAACATTCCCACCCTGGACGCCTTCAAAACGGCACTCAAATCTCACCTGTTCACCAAGGCCTTTGGCCCTAATTAACTGTTCTTGCCTGTTTATTTGTCCCTCTCTGTGCTCTTGTGCCTTTTGCTTTGTTTTATTTTTGTCCCTGTGCGCTCGTCTTTTGTGTGTCTACCGTTCCTTGTTTTGTTCTCTCCTGTGAAGCGTCCTTGGGTTTTAGAAAGGCGCTATATAAGTCCAAGTTATTATTATTATTATTATTATTTGGATTACTTTTGGAATACTTCAAAACAGTCTTGTTGAGCCCATTTGTCTGGGTCACTCTGAATGTAGATACGTTAGGGATGACCTTGTTACTGTCTTCAGAAGAAAGGTTATGCAAGCATGTAAACACAAATGTGGTTTGTTTTGTCCTGCAACTGATACTGTTGAAAGAAAAATGTAATCCACCAAAGAACAGAGTATGCTACAGGCAAACACTGCGCACGTACAACTTGTGTGCTTCATATTAATTTTAGAGCAAATAAAACAAAAACAAGTATTCTCTTCAAGTATTATATTTTTAAATAAAGTAACTGTATTCAAAATACCAACAAATTTAAATTGTAACTGTAATGGAATAGTTACCATACTCTTTGTCCCACATTTTGGTTTGTTGGGATCTGGTGACCCCATCTACAAATGCCTGTTGAAGCCAGGTGTTGCTGTGTATTTTATGTCTCTACAAAGTCACTTCAGGTCTTCCTCCTCTTCTGGCCTGCGCTCTCTCCATCTGATGACGGCTCATCGTGATACTCCTCTGTCCGGCTTGCATCTGTCTGAGGGAGTGTTTCTGGGAAGCTCTGCCCTGGCCCCAGCACCTGTCTGACAGTCATGTTCACCCTGGAGCTCTCCATGTACCTGGAGCACACCACCCAGTCCTCCTCGGACACCGGCCCCACCAGGGCTCCCTCCTCCTGGGTGCGTGTCTCTGAGCAGCAGGGGTCTTCCCGGGGCGCTGGCACGATGCGTGGCACGGCGTGGTAGAGGAGGCGGCTGGGGCCCGACATCACCATCACGTCACCGCTGTGCATGTACATGGCGGTGGCTGGGTCTTCTCTCCGCGTGCCGCCCAGGAGGAAGATGGCCGACTGCCCGAAACTAGCAGTCAAAGCAAGACGGATGTGTTACATTAGTTTTTATTGGTTATGAAAAAATAACAAATTCCACAATGCTTTTATTTTAAAGGTAGAATATGCAACCATTTCATAAATTCATATATAGCAGTGCTGCCTGGAGTCCTGTTCCCTCCTCTAAGCCCACAGCGTGTTAGAACTCTTTCACCTGAGCAGAGCTGCCTGTAGTCCTGTTCCCTCCTCTAAGCCCACAGCGTGTTAGAACTCTCTCACCTGAGCAGAGCTGCCTGTAGTCCTGTTCCCTCCTCTAAGCCCACAGCGTGTTAGAACTCTCTCACCTGAGCAGAGCTGCCTGTAGTCCTGTTCTGTCCTCTAAGCCCACAGCGTGTTAGAACTCTTTCACCTGAGCAGAGCTGCCTGGAGTCCTGGTTCCCTCCTCTCACCTGAATGACAGCAGTGGCCGCGTGTGATCCAGCTCTGATTCGTCCACGTGGATTCCGAGCGAGGAATCGGAGCGGTAGTAGTTTAGGATTCCCGCCTCCGCGTCAAAGCCGGGGAAACCGCAGACAGCTGCTATGTGGCTGGACAGCGTGTGGAGCTCACTCGGGAAAGGCGTGTAATGATTCGCCGAGTACGTCTGTGAATGGGACAACATCAAATAAAACATTTTGAGCTTTCGGTACACGCATGTCCGACGTCCAGGCCTTTTCCTTCAAATGCAATGGAAATGATCTATTAATCTCTGCTGAATGCAATGTGTCGCCATACAGATACTCAGACCCACCTCTTAATCCTGTAGTGCTTTTGAAAGTACAATGCACATAATATGTGAGGGAGTTCAAGTATCTCGGAGTCTTGTTCTCGAGTGAGGCGATCATGGAGCGGGAGATGGAGCGGGAGATGGGCCAGAGAATCGGAGCAGCGGAAGCGATATTGCATTTGATTTACTGCACTGCCAGCATTCAGTGTCATCAGTGTCATCGGTCATCCATAAGGGAGTAGAGTCGCTGCTCCTTTGCGTAGAAAGGAGGCAGTTGAGGTGGTTCGGGCATCTGGTAAGGATGCCACCTGGTCGCCTCTCTAGGGAGGTGTTCCAGGCCCGTCCATTGAGATATGGGCACGTCCAGCTCGGAGGAGACCACGGGGCAGGCTGAGGGCTAGGTGGATAGATTATATCTCCATGCTGGCTAATGTGACCAGGGAAAGGAAAGTTTGGGGTCCCCTGCTGGAACGACTAGCTCCATGACCCGACCGCTGATAAGCGGTTGAAGTTGGATGGACAATGTATATATGAATTGTAAAAAATGATTTAGACTCATATTCACACTTAATATCATTGACAAATATTTGATCAAATAAAGTAAATAAAATACTAGATTATTATTATTATTATCATCATCATCATCATCATCATCATGGTAGAAAAGTGCAATCGTATATTATCTCTGAGATAAGATAATCTGAGATTCTTTCTATTGTTATGTCATGTTAATATGATTTTAACTATCTGTATTGTAGGCTGAGATAGAACAGTGAATCTATGGTCAAAACAATCCTTAATCTACATTCTCTAATTGTGTTAATGTCTTGTAAATGAACAACAATTCATCAATTTGCTGGGGACCCCTGGAGCTCCCTTAAGAAAAGTTGTTTTATTCCTCTCTAAGTTTTTAACTATTTTTGCAACTACTCTGATGTGATGCTTTTAAATGTCTATTTCATCCTCTTCTTTTATTCTCTTATTTTCTTGTGTCGATCATCTTATGTGAAGCACTTTGAATTGCCTCTATCTGATTTGATGCAAACCCAATGCTGTGGCATGTACGGGCAACAGAAGACGCAAGGTACGAGTAGAGGGTATGCTTGGTGTCCAAACTACAGTATAAAGACAAAGCAGTTATGAAATGTCTATTTTATCCTCTTTTTTCTTATGTCATCTATTTTATGTGAAGCACTTTGAACTGCATCTGTGTATGAAATGTGCTATACAAATACATTTGACTTGACTTGACTTGACATCTGGTGGTCCCCCGACATCATGTTGAGAACCACTGCCTTAGACGGCCGGGTCAGCAAAGACATCCCAGTAAGGTGTATGTTATGTATTGTAGGCTCATGTGGGCTGGGCACCATAGTGCGCATGACACCTAAATCAATAAATCATTCACACACACAGACGGTACTTAGTCACCAATGGATGAATGTGGAGCTGGGGCCCACAGGACAGATGGAAAGATGGTCCATGACGAAAGGACGGACACACGTCAGTTATAGAAGTGGCTGTACCGCCTAAAAATACTGCTATTGTTCTCTGCATTGACCCAATCTGGGAAATCCATCGGTCATTTTTATTTTTTTTATATATATACACAGTATATAAGCACATACCTGAATAACCAGAACCGAATCTCAACTGTCCCGGCCACGCCCCTTCAAACACAGTTTACAGAGTGCTTGCGCTATTATCTGGATTTTCTTAAACCATGCCGACAGATTTTCATGCAAATCTAAAATCTGTTTTGAGAGATTAGCATTGACCTGAATGCAGCATCCTATTAGAGAAGGAAGTGGGATGTTTACCTTGGTGGTCCAGTTATAATGATAGCCCAGGTGTTTACCTTGGTGGTCCAGTTATAATGATAGCCCAGGTGTTTACCTTGGTGGTCCAGTTATAATGATAGCCCAGGTCTTTAGCTTGGTGGTCCAGTTATAATGATAGCCCAGGTCTTTACCTTGGTGGTCCAGTTATAATGATAGCCCAGGTCTTTAGCTTGGTGGTCCAGTTATAATGATAGCCCAGGTGTTTACCTTGGTGGTCCAATTATAATGATAGCCCAGGTGTTTACCTTGGTGGTCCAGTTATAATGATAGCCCAGGTGTTTACCTTGGTGGTCCAGTTATAATGATAGCCCAGGTGTTTACCTTGGTGGTCCAGTTATAATGATAGCCCAGGTGTTTACCTTGGTGGTCCAGTTATAATGATAGCCCAGGTGTTTACCTTGGTGGTCCAGTTATAATGATAGCCCAGGTGTTTACCTTGGTGGTCCAGTTATAATGATAGCCCAGGTGTTTACCTTGGTGGTCCAGTTATAATGATAGCCCAGGTGTTTACCTTGGTGGTCCAGTTATAATGATAGCCCAGGGTGACCCAGCGAAGTCGCTCCAGCAGTGTCTTGGGTTCCCTCTTACTAGAAGGAGGCGACCTGTTGGGATTCAAACAGAGAGGGCAATTAGAAAGGCATGTCGGTGGTAGAGCTCGGGACGGTTAAGCATTTGCAAGCCTCCAAACCATCTGGAAGTCATCAAAAACCAAGATCCAACTGTATAACAGCAATGTTAAGTCAGTTCTACTGTACAGCTCAGAATGCGGGCGAGTGGTCGAGTGTGACATGAAAAAGATCAATGCATTCCACAATGATGTCTCCGGAAGATATGCCAAAAAAGACCTCCAATGAGGACCTGTACAAATACACAGACTGTTGCAATATGCCTATTTCACATCCCAACCAAATCAGCCATTTTGTGTCTAAAATGCAGGAAGTAACATGATATAAAAAATGACACAGCCTGCACTGATATAAATTGTATGCTTCCCTGCAGTGGAGGAACAGCAAACTGAATTGTCTTTGTTTTACTTCATGCCTTTTAGACACAGAATGGCTGATTTGAGTGGGATGTGAAATAGGCTAATGGGCTCCAATGGCTTGGACATGTCCTCAGAATGGACCAGGCCTTGAGATGGACTCCACCAGGAAACAAGGGAGGCCAAAAACAACCTGGCAGATACCAGGTAGGGTGACCTCTGACCTGAAAACGGCTGACCTGACTTGGGGCGCTGCACAGGATAGGACCAGGCAGAAGCAGATGTTCCCCAAGGAATTAAGAGGATTAAGTAAATTCCCCTATAAGCTCAAAAACGAATGAATTATTCTCCAACTGTGGCCAACAGTGCAAGACCCTGACTCCTGATTCTGATTCTGATTCTGACTTGGGGAAAGTTGCCTGACACCTGTGAGCTGTCCAGTACACAGAGTTCTGAAAGAGCTAGAATGAGAGCATGGACAGAACACCCTGTGATCCAGATGACGCTTGTATAAATGCTGCAAATATTTCACTAAAATATGCTGGTATGTGACAGAATATTCCATAATACAGCAGGCTTTGCATCACAAATCGTTGTTGTAAATTTAGAAATGCAGGGTGGGTTACACCAACATCTTTGATTTATTTTGTTGTTAATTGCTGAAATCTTACTTTAAATCATTTAAATTCTGATTTTAAATTCACTACACTACGGTAACATTTAAATTGTGCAACATAGGCCTGCAGTATTTTATTTTATTTTATTTAGGTTATTCAAGTTGAGGAACCTCCAATATGGCCACCAGAGGTCGTCACATCAACAGAAAACACTACTGAAAATGATTTAAGACATGACACTACTGCGAGACACTACTACGAGATACAACCAGTCCAATCTATGTGAGATTTGTCAGTGAAGGGGCAATCGAAGGACAGTATCACCTGAGGGCATCTGCACTCTTGGCCCAGATGTCCTGGGTGTCTGCGGGCGCCATGTGCATGTCCAGGTTACAGACATTGGGTTTCTGAGGGTAGCTCTTCAGACACTGCCTGACCCAGAAGGGCTGGCAGCCCAGCAGGAAGGGGTTGGAGATGAAGAGGAACCCTGGACAACAGAGTACAGGACAGTACCGGGTCATGGAACGGTATATTGAGACATCTTGAACGGGATTAGAAACATTGCAAAGATAGACAAGATATCGCATTAACAACCATGAAAATGGCGTTTGTGTTTATTTACCAATCTGGTGGAAGCAGAGATTTATTTATTTTTTGTAATTTTTGGGGTATTTCGATTGTAATTTTTGAGTCATGGAAATGGTTAAATCGGTCAGCAGAAAATATCGGTATGGGCCTTCAAAAACCCAATAGTGGTCAAACCTTACTTCTAACGAATCTATTATAAATGAGAATCTTCAACCAGATCTGGGCTTCTCTACTGATTAAAATATCCTTTATTAGTCTGAGAACGCTGATGTGACATTTTGTCTATTCTGATCATCTTGGGACATAGACTCTGTTCAGAGGCTGAGACCTAATAAAACTTGATGGGTGTATTTACCTGGCTAGCCATGGAGACCTGAGGGGTGTGTTTAACTGGGTAGCCCTGGATAAGACCTGAGGGATGTGTTTACCTGGGTAGCCCTGGATAAGACCTGAGGGGTGTGTTTAACTGGGTAGCCCTGGATAAGACCTGAGGGGTGTGTTTACCTGGGTAGCCCTGGATAAGACCTGCGGGGTGTGTTTACCTGGGTAGCCCTGGATAAGACCTGAGGGGTGTGTTTACCTGGGTAGCCCTGGTGACCTGAGGGGTGTGTTTACCTGGGTAGCCCTGGATAAGACCTGAGGGATGTGTTTACCTGGGTAGCCCTGGAGACCTGAGGGGTGTGTTTACCTGGGTAGCCCTGGAGACCTGAGGGGTGTGTTTACCTGGGTAGCCCTGGATAAGACCTGACGGGTGTGTTTACCTGGGTAGCCCTGGAGACATGAGGGGTGTGTTTACCTGGGTAGCCCTGGAGACCTGAGGGATGTGTTTACCTGGGTAGCCCTGGCGACCTGAGGGGTGTGTTTACCTGGGTAGCCCTGGAGACCTGAGGGGTGTGTTTACCTGGGTAGCCCTGGAGACCTGAGGGGTGTGTTTACCTTGGTAGCCTTGGAGACCTGATGGGTGTGTTTACCTGGGTAGCCCTGGAGACCGAAGGCTTTCCAGTCTCTGACAGGCCGCAGACCAACCGTCCTGGCCTCCATGTCACTCACTGCAGCAGCATCCAGTTTAGCAGAAACTACCTGTCAGTCACCCCCCCACCCCCCCACCCACACACACCCACACACACACACACACACACACACACACACACACACACACACACACACACACACACACACAGAAAGTTACACTATCATTCACTTTGTGTAAACCAGTAAGATAAAATGAGAATTTACTGAGCCGTGTGGAAATTAGGCCACTGCAACCACAAATAGTAATAGGATTCAACAGGGCAAAGCAAAAAGTTAGTTAGTTAGTTAGTTAGTTAGTTAGTTTATTTCAATCAGAAAGAAAAGAATATTCACAGAATAGGAAAAAAACAGAAAAAACAAAACAAAAGATACATAAGGCTGACCGAAAGGGTTTTAGGGCTGAAGCTAGCTAGCTTATTAAATGCCCTTACCCTTATTCCTTTACGTTATATGTAAACATATGCAGTACATATGCATACACATGGATACATACATGCATTGATTTACACACACAAATAGCACTAATTATTCATACATGCCTATACACACATAGGCTACCTACCACATATACATATAATTACACATACATAGCTAATACCAAACATACTACAGGAAATACAAGTGACCCATAAGTCCTGATTATGTACCATCACGTCTATACTTCTCCAGAATAATGTTTCTATACTTTTTTTTGAATTGCACAAGATTTTTACTTTCTTTGATCTCGTCAGGTAATTTATTCCACAGTTTCACACCACAGACAGATACGCACATGCTCTTCAGAGTGCTATGAACAATTGGTTGTTTGAAATTCAATCTCCCTCTCAGCTCATAACCACCTTCTCTATCACTGAACTGTTTTTGTATATTACCAGGAAGTAAATTATGTCGCGCTTTATACAGAGTTTGGGCGGTTTTGAACTCCACCAGATCCCAAAACTTCAGCGTCTTTGATTTATGAAACAGTACATTTGTGTGTTCATGAAAGTAGAAATAATATAGTGATAAAACAATAAAAGCATAGATACAGTCGGTCTGTGTGGAAACGCCTACAAAATATTACTACGGCTGGCGCGCGAATGGGGTAAAACCCCCCATATATCTCAATGGGGTGACTCACCAAAGGACAGTGCTGTGGCTCTCTACACTACAGGATTGGGGATTCTAGAGCAGGTACATAGACATCTGTTCAGATGTGCATTTACTGCGGTGGTTGAATCATCGATCCGGTCTGCCTGGGCTGGGCTAGCAGCTAAATGCTAACTATGCTGAATGGGGAGAACAGGAGGATTTACCCCACCCTGACCACGCCCCCAGCCAGCTACCCCAGCATCTATGAGGAGACATTGACTGTATAAAGTAGGATAGAATGCTGCAGTCAATAGACCTTTTTCACAGCAGCCATTGTCACTTGTGTCATCACCACTGAGATATATATGTCCATGGTCATCACGTGTAACTAATAACATTAATTATGGTTCCATTCCATTTAGGTGTTCCAGTGCCATTCACCTAAATGCAATGGAATTGTCATTCATGTTATTAGTTACACCTGTGTTTACCCTGCTATGACACATCCAAATGACTGCTGGCATAGCCTACTAAGATTTATGGAACATTTTACAATTGCCAGTTAAAGATGCTTTCCTGACTGAAATAAAGTTGCAATGAGTCCGGAAGTAGCATGTTGGATCTTGATTCCTCAGGGGAAAAGTGAATGGGGTTTTAGAATGGGGATTTCGCTTAAATGGATGAAATAAGGTCTGTGGTTAACAAAGGTTTATGGGAGTGGTAATTTGTGTTCAGCAGGATAATCTTCACAAACGTGAATCACTTTTATGACTCTTGAAACGTAAATGCTGATGATGTGGCTATAAGTGAATATTATGCATGGAAATCTCAAGGTCGATGAGATGAGCCTCATTCCCCGTTGCGCTTGCGCAGTTGGTCCCACATTAGCTCCTTTCGTAACTGTAGTCCACATATGATTTCATCATCTGCCTATAACAGTTCCTATCCACTTCCCTGCGACTCTCGCTCTCAAGCTGTCTAAGCGATACGCACGTATGTACAAGTGTCACAGTCAGAAACATTTCAAAGCCACCTACTAGAGCAGAATGGTTAATTGCTTCTCGACGGAGGGGTTTGAAAGCTCGATGCTGCTCATAGCCTAAACCTAACCTCCCCCAGACCCTAACCCAAAACCTAACCTCTCCCACCCCCCACGCCGGTCGGCATTGCGGGTGGTCGGCATAGCAGGTGGACACCGCTCATAAATGCCTCTTTTGATCTTAATTCGGTGCTGGTGGCATTTGCCGAGCTTTCGACCAGGGAGCTCTAACCTGGAAAAAAATAATATTACCAGCACATAATTCGGATAAAATAGGCATTTATGAGCAGGCTAGCAGCAACGAGCTTTCAAACCCCTGGAGGGTAGACGATCACGTGACGATGACGTCATACCCGGAAGAGTCCGAAAGGGGCCACATTTGACTACAACGAGGCTGTAGTAATCGGGCACGTGCACACGCTTCGTGGGCTATTGTTTGTCTCTGGAATTTTGAAATGCGTAATGATATTTTCGAGTGATTTTACTATACCACAAAATATAGTGCAGACAGAGGTAGCACGTGGCAGATTGTAAACAGCATCTCGAGTCAGCAGAGCTAGCTAGCTACCACCACACCAAAGCCTAAGTATTTTCCACTTCATTCCCTCACCTTGTCGCTCCATAAACATTTCGAGAAGTCAATGACATCGCTGAAATCAGGGGGAGGGTTTCTGCGCTTGTAAAACTTGAATACTTTCCTAAATGCATCTTCTCCATACTCCACCATGGAGGCTGCCATCTTGGCCATAAACTCTGACCTTTCACCTCAAGCATTTTTTTTTATCCTCCCTCCCCCACCTCAAGCATTTCAATCATGACAGAGCAACACGTCTAGAATGTGTCATGGGTTTTAACCTGACCTAAAATAATAACATACTAAAACAATACATTTACGCCTAATTTGCATCATGTGATATAAACGTGACGTCATAGGTCAGTGGCCAAGGAGAATTCATCGCCGCCACAGGAGTACTCCTGTGGAATTAGAAATACCATAAACAGTAATATTTCTGACCAGTGAGAGGCAGCAATGTGCCGTAAGGCATCTAGTCTGCCGGAAAGCTATCAGAAGAAGAAGAAGAAGAAGTGGCCAAGGACGCAACATGGCGGCGCCGTCTAAGAAGATCTTCGAGGTGTTTGTCTCTAAAGTACCATGGACTATAGCAAGCAGTGAGTTGACATTTCATTTACAAGCACTGTTCCTATTAGGGGCTACACATAGAGCACGGGGCTGTTGGCCATAACTTACACTTTTACCCCGCTGCATGCTAAAGTAGCCACCTAGCTTAGCTAACTAGTCCCGCTACGTGCCTGTGTGGAGAGACCGTCTTGCTCTCGCCAAAAATCTGAAATGTTAAGTTAACATTTCAGATTTTGGATAAAGCAAGAAAGTGTTAACATTGTTAACACTTTCTTGCTGTTAACATTGTTAACACTTTCTTGCTTTATGGACAATAACATGCATACATACGCTATCTTTCTAGATAAGGAGACAATTTAAATTCGTCACAATTCAATAAGTAGCACATAGCACTAATATCAATTAAAATTCAATTTGGCTGGCTTCAATCTTCTGAGAAAATGGCTAACGAAGAGTGAGAGGAAATGATAAAAAGGCCCCAACACGTTTTACTGAAATATGCAAATAGCCTAAAGTTACAGTGCTGCTTGGTGGGTTATTTATGTGCTGAATTTCATAGAACGCACTAATGATTTGTGAAAGGTTGTAAATGTTGCTCTGTTTTGCCTTTGCTGATAAACTAGGGGCCATCAAAAGACAACATGGGAATGCAATATTGGTGCCTAGCCAACTCGTGACTTCTGTCTACCACTCTGTCATTTTCCTTTTTCAGAGGAGATGAGGGAGTACTTTGGACAGTTTGGCCATGTGAAGAAGTGTCTACTGCCTTTTGTAAGTTCTCACAGTATTAGAATGTGTGTGACTAGGGCTGTAAAAAGTATATTGATATAAAATATTTCATATCAGTCGATATTGATAATTGCTAATTTTTAAGGACCAGTTTTTATTAATTAGAAAAACATGAGAAAAAAAGTTTGGTTTTAACCACTTTATTTTGAACCACCTGTCACTGACATACACACAAACACAAACACACACGCGTGCTGCTGTGCGCTCTGAGTGGAAGCAGTAGTTTACAGACATGGTGATGTTTTATTTTGATGACATAGCCTAGCATTGCCAGCCTTCTCAAACAGAAAACAAAGTTTGTTAGGGGACATTCAGACCAAAAGCATTTTTGGAGCTGCCAGCGTATTTCTGCAATTCATTCTCTATGTAAGGATGCGCTAAACGTGCTCCTCTTTTAATGAACGCACCTGGCGTTTAGCGCTGGTGGCGTCTGTTGTTTTTGGAGGAGCGCTGTGGGCGTTTTAAAGCTGAAAAAAGTTGAACATTAGAGGAAAAGCGCCCTAATCGTCTTTTTCATCGGCTTTCGTGTTGACAGTGAACAACATCAAACAGACAAAACCAGCTGGCTACCGTCCAAGTGGTCGTTGTGTTCTGATCTGTACTGCACACGACTACAGTGTAAAACAAACGGAGCGCAAAAAAACCACTCCGTGCGCTGTGTTTTGTGCACAATGGAAGCGCTCTCAACATGATTTTCATAGCGTTCTGACTGAAAAAAACGCTTTTGGTGTGAATGTCCCCTAAATGTGTATTTCAGGGTTGTTTAACGTTAACGTTAGGTGATTCAGTGAATGAGCTGCTCTCCAAAGTAACGTTATGCTGGGCAGACATCTACATTTGTGAAATTGTTGTGTAACATTAACGTTAATGTCCCGGTCGCACAAGACTGTGGGCTCATAGTAACGGTAATGTTATTAATATGGAACACGTGTTAACACGTTGTCAATTTACATTAACGTTAACATGAATTGAAACTCACTCACATTAAATTCTTTGTAACATTTACAGACAATGCTGTTCTACTTTCGGTCAGACTTGAAAAATCCAATATACTGTACTGCCATACAGGCAGGTCCCTTTTATTGACAATTTCCTCACATCTTCTCCCTCTGCACTCATTTTCTCTCTCTTCTGTGTTGTTTCACATGTAGTGCCGGGTGAGACCAAACCTGTTGCTCGCGCAATCTGGGAACCCAGAGTCTATTTTTCAAATAAAAATAGACTCTGGACAGCCCTACCATTTTTCCAGCCTTCCTGTACAGCGCGCCTCCCCTGCCACCGTCACTTCCTGTACAGCGCGCCTCCCCTGCCACCGTCACTTCCGTTTTCGTGTCCGTGCACCACTGTAATAGCATCTTGTGACTTCAGAGTAGTTTTCCACTGTTGGAAGATGAGTTGATGTCTTCTATGACGTCTTCTATTCAAGCCAGGAAAAATGGTACGGCTCTCCCAGAGTCTATTTTTATTTGGAAAATCCTTCCCAGATTCCCAGATTGCTGTTTGCGTCACTATACTGCCCATTGTCAAGGGACATGTTTGGCTGTTTATGAGCTGGGGAGGGTGCACGCTCAGGTTCTAAAAACTTTTTTTTTATTGTATTGATGACGTGTCTATCGCTGATATATATACATGTATTGCTATCGTTTTATTGCCCAGCTGTAGGTGTGACTGTGTTTTCTGTCCTGCCAGGACAAGGAGACAGGCTTCCACAGGGGCTTCTGCTGGATCGGATACTCAACAGAGGAAGGCCTGAACAATGCTCTCCAGAAAGACCCACACATGCTGGAGGGAGCCAGGGTAAATGTCTCAAAAAAGACAGATCATGTCCATTTTTCTCTAGTGGTTTGTTGTACACTTTTGATTTGTGAGATACTGTAGAGATGTGATCAAATTATTGATTCTTGTCCTGATTGAGTTGTTGCAGCAGCAAATAGTAATATTGTTATTCTACAATAAAGAAGACATGAAAAATGGAATAGATGCAAACAAATAGAATGTAAAGTATCCAAAAAAACGGCAGACATAACCACAATAGAGCAATAACCAATTATGGGGCTATAGTCTATAGCAGGGGTTACCAACCTTTTTGAGCCTGAGAGCTACCTGAAGGGTAGAGAGTGATGTGGAGGACTACCAGTTTCATATAATCGTCCCGAATAATATAAATTTGCTCGGTTTACCTTTAAATAATGAATATTATGCATTTAATCGGCTACAGGAGACTCCGCTGTTCGCTTATTACTGTTAATGATTCCTTACAATCATTAATGTTTTCCCATCATAAGAAAACACGTGTTTTCCTATGATGGTTTGTACAGATATACATTTGAAAGTCAGTTTATTAACCTTCCTACCCTCCTCCTTTTATATATAGCACATCCTCAGGACACAATCTGTCCTTAAAGTCGAGCTGAACCCAAGAATGACTTTTCTTTTCTTTTAGTTCAAATACCTGGGTATGCAGTGCACCTATTTAATAATGTATGCAAAACAAATCACAACAATCTAATTTCTTTAGTTTTTCACACTTTTTCACATCAAAAGTTTGTTTTTCAACATTTCATTGATAACAGTAATTTACAATTTGCTGACGTCACCCAGTACTATCAAATTTCTACCCTATTTCAACCAATCATATCACGACATGCAGCTGTCAATCAAATCTTCATTTCTGGATAATTTTCTCTTCCAAATGAAGTCGAAAATGGCACCTAGTGCTTATCATCTGGCAGAATTCCTATCCCATAAACTAACTACTAACTTGGCCAATTGTTAGAAACATGGATAAAAAACAAAAACTATAATCTCTAAGAATGCAAAGAAATGTAAGTGGCTCGTTAAAACGCACATTCCAGGGATATCGTATCGTTATAGCAGCGATAATGGCGCGCGCATCCGAGAGCTTGGTTGTCAGGGGTCGCACTTCGGAGATTCCAGGCCGACGTGCTGCACTCTCCGCTCGGCAACATGAAGGCAGCTGGCTGCCTGCGGGTCGCTGAGCTCCACTCAGCCACTCAGCCTCCCGTCAAAAGGCTCTTCCCGAGGGGAGTAGAGCTGCAACTATTGATTCTTTTAGTAATCGAGTATTCTACCGAATAATCCATCGATTAATCGAGTAATCGGATAAGAACCCTTTTTTGTGTTTTCAAAGGCTTATCGTAACTATACACCAAAAAATAAGATAAATCTCTTCAAATAAACAACTACATTAGTTTCTTTCTTAGAAAAAACAACATTTTTATTTTTAAATTGCATAGAACTGGCAGTGTCATCTTTTCAACCTGACGTTTGAGTTCTTCCAGTGTACAGCAACCGTTAAATAATATGAATGAATGGCTTACTAGCTAGTTTACATCGTTCATTTACCTTACAGCTGCATGAGGCAACTTCACACATTGCTGCTTCCAAATGGCAGCGGGAGATAACTGAAACATTTGAACTTTAAGACCCAGAAATCCTGTAATGTGATGTCAGTAAACTGTGCACAAGCACGCTGGTCGCTGTATGATAGCTTCACAACAAAGGAAAATGGAAGAGTACACACATTAGTGGTTTATATTGGAACACTTTCAAACTTGCATGCAAAAAGGGGGAAACCACAACCAAGTTAAATTGTAGAAAACTGTATTTATTAACTCAAGGTAATTGCACATATTTACTGCTTTAGTTTTAACATGAACCCAACCAGTGCTTTTTTTTCTTTTTTCTGTCATTATTGAGCGAGGTGACGTAATCTGGGCCTTGCCTTGCTAAGCAGTGCCTAAAAAATAAAATAAATAAAAATAAATGTCTCTACACATACTGGTGTGTATTAAACTAGTGTCTTCTTCAGCTCAAGTCCAAGTCAAGTCCCAAGACTTTGAGGGCTGATTTTTTTATATATAAAATATTGAAAAAAAAAAATCCAAGTCCCTCACAACACTCTCTCTCCTTCACTGCCTACTTCCTTTAGCCCTTCACCACTTCACTTCCTCTCTCCTTCACTGCCTACTTCCTTTAACCCTTCACCACTTCACTTCCTCTCCTTCACTGCCTACTTCCTTTAGCCCTTCACCACTTCACTTCCTCTCTCCTTCACTGCCTACTTCCTTTAACCCTTCACCACTTCACTTCCTCTCTCCTTCACTGCCTACTTCCTTTAGCCCTTCACCACTTCACTTCCTCTCTCCTTCACTGCCTACTTCCTTTAACCATTCACCACTTCACTTCCTCTCTCCTTCACTGCCTACTTCCTTTAGCCCTTCACCACTTCACTTCCTCTCTCCTTCACTGCCTACTTCCTTTAACCCTTCACCACTTCACTTCCTCTCTCCTTCACTGCCTACTTCCTTTAACCCTTCACCACTTCACTTCCTCTCTCCTTCACTGCCTACTTCCTTTAACCCTTCACCACTTCACTTCCTCTCTCCTTCACTGCCTACATAACCTCTTCAATCCACTCTGCAATATGTGCACCCGTGTGTCTCTCTTCAAGGGGCATGGTTGTAAGGCAGTGGGACTCCATTTCCCAATCCTCTCTCAGAAAGTGACACGTCACCCCCATATAGGCCTCTGTCGCTACACTTGTCCAAATGTCAGTAGTGAGTGCCATCATGTTTGGCGTCTTAAGCCTCTCGATCAACTTGCCTTTGACCTCCTCATACTTTTTCTCCATCTTATTCGTGAAGAAGGTCCTTGAGGGAAGTGTGTAGTTCGGGTTGAAACTCGAAATCATCTTTCTGAATCCTTTATCTTCCACCATGGACAGAGGGCGCATGTCTGTCACAATCATATTCAAAATGCTATTGCTGAACTCAGCTGCTTGTTCACTTGAACATGATGGACCCGTCCTTATAAAGCTGTCCATTGTACGCTGTGATCCGCTGAAAAAGAGGTGAAATAATAATTAATATTGATATTTATTAGGTAAGTTCATAACAAAACTGGAGAATGCGCATTTACACACCCTAGACCTGTTGCCTATTATTGACACAAATATCAGAATAGCAAGATAACAGGTCAGGTGGTGTAATAATTGGAGCCTAAAATGCACCAATTAAATAGTTGTTTGCAATCATCATGAGAAGAGTCGACCGGTCTAGGGTGTGTAAATGTACATTCTCCACATACACACTCTTTCTCTCTCACACACACACACTCTCTCTCTCTCACACACCAACAGGCTAGTGTGATCACACACACACACACACACACACACACACACACACACACACACACACACACACACACACACACACACACACACACACACACACACACACACACAACGCTGTTAAATTAGCCGCTAACGTTAGGTTAACGTTAGGTTGAGCTTTGTATTTCTCACAGAAAACGGCAAGCCACATCAAAAAAATGCAGCGTGAATGCAGTTACTAATAGTCATATTGGCAACGTGGCAAGCCAGCAGCACAACTACTACTAGTCTTAATATCAAGTAGCAATCATTAGCATACATTTACATTAGCGTTGTGTATAGTTAACGTTACGTTACCTTGCTCCGCTCGACGTAGATGCGCTGGTGGATGCGTAGACTGGATGTTTACGGTTCAGGTGCTGAAGCATTGACTGTTGTGATATGCAAGGATCGTCTTACAGTACTTGCACACCACTGAGTTTGTGTCCTTTTTCAGCGTGAATTAAATGATCCCACACTTTAGACAGTTTCGGTCGCTTTTTCGGCCCTGGTTCTTCCCTTCCCGGCTCCTCCTGTCTGCTTTCTCCGTCGCCTCGTTCCATTTTGCGGGGTCCGCTCGCTAGTCGCTATAGCTGCTCTCTGGTCTGTCTGTGTCCTCACGTGTTTACACAGGAAGAGCGCTGTGCCACAAATGCCGTGTCGAGGCGAATCATTTTGGCCTCGATCAATTTAATTATTCGAGGTACTCGAGGAATCGCGACAGCTCTAGAGGGGAGCGCCACAACACACTGAATCGCACTCGATTTGGAGGCGGAACACGCCACGATTGGCCAAAGCCCAATCCAGTCCCCAGAATTGTCAAATAAAATCATTGACATGATACTATGACCCACCTCTCAACCTGTCATCTTAGACAAACTATGTTTTCAGTCTGAAACGGACTCATTATGCACGTGTCGAACAGGTTCAGTTCGACTTTAAAGGGATAGTTTGGTTTGTTTGAAGTGGGGTGCTATCAGCTAGTTGCATACACTAACTGAAATAGGTACAGTGTCCTGGGCACTGAGCGCACCGTTTATCGAGGCCCCGCACTCTAAGCAACAGCCTCAACAGCTCTGTCTCTCTAGTAGAGAGACAGAGCTGTAACGGGCTGCATCTGGGGAGTTTTTTTCTAAACTGAACCTCCGACATTTAAGAAAATGACACCTATAATCACAGAATGACCAAGCGAAATTAAGAGATTATTAATTCAAGATGTGTTATTTGGAGACAATTGGAGTTTTAAAATAGCGCTGTGTTTGGATACAGAATTATCTGTGCATTGGGAGATGACTGATCATTTGTGATGATTTCAGGAGGCATTTTTTATTTTATTTCACAAGGCATTTTTAACAAAATTGGACTTATGGTGTTTTGAATAAAGCCTTCATGTGGTTGGAAAGAGAGCGAGACTCACTGCAGTCAGCCAAAGAGATGAGTAAAGCCTCTGGAAACACACAAGGACACACACACACAGCATTTTCAAAAATCTATTGAACGTGCGACTCACAGTGAGAGGCAATATCCGACATGTCTGCTTAGATTACAGTGGCATTGGGCCATGTCTGATTCATATCTGATTTATTTTCACATATGAGTGAGGCCTGAATCGGACCTGACAGTATCCAAATTCATGTGCTTTTTTCCTGCTTACACGTTGATAACACACATTGGATATGTGCCACATGTGAGCAAAACATTGGAATTTGGTCACTTGTACCTGACAGTGTAAATGAGGCCTTGCAGCAGATGCTCCGTTACTGGTTCTGTGTTTGGGATTGTTATCCCATTATTATTACTGCTAATAATAAATACACTTCAGTCATCTAATAGCACTTAACTAATGGCAGTCCACGTTGTAAGCATCGTACTTCTAAATCAGCTTTGCAGTATTGTGCTCACTCAAAAGTTATCATATTAAGTGGAAATGTATGAATGAAAAGTATGCCAATGCATTTGAATCTAAAATAAGCAATATACTGTACAAAAAACATCATTGTGATACAGTATATGCACTGTATACAAATGGGCTGACCCTCTTCTTTCCTTTCAGCTCCAGGTTCAGAGGAACAGGAGGGTGTTTCCTGGGCAGAAGTCTAACAACAAATTTGGCGAAGAAGACTGATGCTGTGTGAATGGCTGTGTGTATGAGAGAGCAAATGATCCACTATTCTGGTCGTCGTTCTCGAGTGAAGATTCACTAAGACTGTTCTCTGAGTGTCTAGGATGGAAGACACTGCACTTCCCTGTACAAACCTTTACTGAATCGGAGCCTGACTGTCACTGTCAACTGTATAAGGCCACAGTCTTTGTAATGGTGATGATTGTCTTTATATTTATTTTCATTTGTGTTTTACTGCTGCATCTCCTATCACCATCCTGTTCACTGTTAACAGTAGCCAGACAATACACACTTCATAGATATGTATTTAATACCATTTACCAATTCAAACGGCTGTGGAAAATTTCCCAACATTTGAATGAAACTATGATTAAAACATTCATTCTTCTACATTCTATAATTGTGTTCACTTCTTGTAAATGAAAGTATGGTAAATATACCAATTCATCATTTTGTTGGGACCCCCTGGAAGGACCTCCTCAAGGACCCCTGGTGGTCCCCAGTCCCCAAGTTGAAAACCACTGCCGGTACCAACTTTTGTTGAGTTGTAGCAGGATATTGAACCCGAGTTTGAGAGGAAGATGTAAACAGTGCTAGCATGAATGGTAGCTGTAATACTCACCTTTTGATAACATTCAGTTTATGGCATGAAAAGTACACCTGGACATTTCTAATTTTTATTTATCTAAATCATCTGACGATGTATTCCAAATGGAAACCTAAAATGCCTTCACACCCTTAATCAGTGCAGGGTGCTACTGGCTAATCATGCATGATGCCAATTGCCAAGCTCCCGAAGTCAGGTATGCAGGTGGCTATATGCATGGTTTCAGTTTCATGACCCAATAAGTAACAAAAAGAGGTGGTGTAAAGTTAAAAACAACATAATATATTTTATTTTATTTTTCAATCGTTCCTATCAGGAATAAATAAATGTCCCTCTATGTTTTTTTTATTACCGATGATGACTTTGTGTGTTGTGTACGGCTTGGGTTGTGTACCTGTGTTTGTAGGTGTCATTTTGATATGAATTTGGCTAAAACAGTTTGTGTTTGTTAGTTACAATTATGTTGACAGGAGAGCTGAGCAGGTGGTGACATGAAAGAGAATATACTGAATAATGACATAGTATAATCCTAATGTTGATTTAAAATGATATATTACTCTAAATATGGCTAAAAAAGGGGAAAAAACACTCAAATTTTTTTCCACCTCTCCTTGCTGGACCTCCCCTATTTCGGAACCCTGGTTACGGCCCTGAATGTCATGATGCTGCGGGGGAAGTAGGCTACTTCATAGCTTAACTACGAAAATAGTGTCTGCTGTTTATCTCCCTTTCTGCTGCAGCATGTTGAAGAAATAAATGTTCAGTTTGAACAACACCCATTCTGGTCATAGAGCAAGATGATTGCTTCCACTACCAGGGCCGCCCAGAGAGATGGCAGTGCCCCTGGAGGGGTCCAGCCACTATGTCCCCCCCCCTAAAGGTAAAGGGGTAAGCTTCAAGGGGTGCCCCCCGCCGCTGGTGGCGCTCTCCTCCTCTCCTCTCTCCCCCTCTCTCATCTCCTCCTCTCCCCTCCCCTCTTCCCCGCTCTCCTCTGCTCTCCTCCCCCCCTCCTCTCCCCCTGGTTCCCCCTCTCTCCTCTCCCCCTGGTTCCCCCTCTCCTCTCCTCTCCCCCTGGTTCCCCCTCTGCTCTCCTCTCCCCCTCTCTCCCCTCTGGTTCCTCCTCTCCTCTCCCCCTCTGCTCTCCTCGCCTCTCCCCCTCTCCTCTGGTTCCCCCTCTCTCCCCTCCTCTCCTCTGGTTCCCCCTCTCCTTCTCTCCTCCCCTCTCCCCTCCCCCCTCCTATCCCCCTCTCCCCTCCTCCCCCTCTGCTCTCCTCTCCCCCTGGTTCCCCCTCTCCTCTCCTCTCCTCTCCCCCTGGTTACCCCTCTGCTCCTCTCTCCCCCTCTCCTCTCCCCCTGGTTCCCCCTCTGCTCTGCTCTCCCCCTCTCTCCCCTCTGGTTCCTCCTCTCCTCTCCCCCTCTGCTCTCCTCGCCTCTCCCCCTCTCCTCTCCTCTGGTTCCCCCTCTCTCCTCTCCCCCTCTCTCCCCTCCTCTGGTTCCCCCTCTGCTCTCCTCTCCCCCTCTCTCCCCTCTGCTCTCCTCGCCTCTCTCCCTCTCCTCTCCTCTGGTTCCCCCTCTCTCCCCTCCTCTCCTCTGGTTCCCCCTCTCTCCTCTCCGCCTTTTATACACGTCCTAAACAACGCAGGACAACGTGATTGGCTGGCTCAGATTTGAACAGATCTGAGCCAGCCAATCGCGTTATCCTGTGATGACGTAATGTCCTGTGCCCATGACCGGATGGACCATATATGGACTTCCTCCCCCCGACTTCCCCCCCCCCCCTGGCTGCGCTATCATAGCTGCTGACTGTTACTGCACTATCCGTCAGATCCGTAACCTTACTCTGCAGAAACTACAGTAAAAAAATCACGAATTGCTCTGTTTTTGGAGCTCTGCATGTCTGTGTTTGTCTAGTTAATGCGTTAACGTTAGCTAACGGCTAACATTCGCTAGTTAGCCAACCAACCAGCAGCTAACATTAGCTAGCTAGCTAGCTTACCGGAAGCGATATTTTTTTTGGATGATGGCGAAGGCATAACCCACCCCTGGCCCTCTCTGCCTCTGATTAGTGGCAGCGTTATAAACCATAGATATGACTATATTAAAAACATAAACACACTGCCATCTTTCATGCAGGCTAGCAAGCGTAACTGCTGTAGGTCTGTCTGACCCACTGAGTCTGACGGTCTGACCACAGACTGTAACAGAGATGTAATGCAGGATAGCCAAGCGAATGTGTTTGGATGGAAGTTTGACGCTAGGCCAATCAGAGGCAGAGAGGATGTTTGCCAACCGCCATAAAACATTAGAAGAAGAAGAGGCAGAGAGGGGCGGGTTATGCCTTCGCATAGCCTTCGCCATCATCCGAAAAAAAATATCGCCTCCGGGACAAGACAACAACGCTTCCTACCCAGCGTGTGCACGTCTTTCCGGGGTGGTTGTTATGGCAACTATCAACAACAACAACAACAACAACAACTACTACTAACTACTACAAGACATAAAGACCGAAATAGGCTACCTTGTTAATGTGTCTGTCGGAGACACGGCCTAACGTTAACATTTAATATGAGCCGAATATCAGCCTGCGCTCAGCTATGTATACAGGAAGTAAACCGGATATTCAGGTGGGTTGTGACGGTTGTTATTGTTGTCAAGTTAAAACTGTCTATAATCAGTGTAGGGTGGAGTGCTTCATACTAAGGAAAGAGGAGTAGTAAGTGGGGTGCCGCTTGATGTGGAGGTGGAGACATTTGAGGAGCAGGTAGAGTGTGTGTATGAGGCCAGAAGACTGTCTAGATTTGTAGAAGGTAAGAAAGAGGATAGTTTATCTGTTTGTCTGACTTTTACAGAAGGGCTTCCGGAAAGAGTGTTCCTGGACAGTGTGAGCTACAGGGTGAGGCCCTATGAAAGGGCGCCACTCAGATGTTTCAGTTGTCAAGAATATGGTCATGTAGCTGCGTGTGTATGTGGTGGACGTATCGGGAACAGATATAGATAACATACTGCGGGACGCATTTGCGTAAACTCAGACAATTGCGTCTGAGTCGTGATAGTATCGACACTAACTATGAATGGGAGCATTTTGGGTGGAAACTGTTATTTTCTGTTCACTGTAAATTAATGCATTGCGAAACTACTAGAATTCAGTAGGTGGCGGTAATGCACCTCTGATGGTTGCCAACCGCCAATCAAATCTATAAAAGAAGAAGAAGCTTTTATTCTGAAGAATCCTGACCGGAAGTCAGAAATTCCTGCTAGCTAGCTGGTAGTCTCTTAAAACAGACTGTCTTATCTACATCCGGCAGATGCAGCTATATACAGTCTGTACTTATGCTGCCTTCCAGACAACTGGGACCTTCGGATTTTCTGGCCTCCTATTAGGAAAAGTGCGCTGGAACGGCACTCAAAGTGGGAGCTCCCACTTGAAAACTGGGAGAAAAAAATCTACCCCCACTAGGCTGGGAACCAGTTCTCTGACGTCACACAACAATGGCCGCAACATGGAGTATGTAGTCCAAAGTATTAAGTGCCTAAATAAAATGTATAATAGAGTCTGTTACATTATGTGTCATTGCTGCTCCTCATTTTCATTTAAATATGTAAGGAGGGTGCTCTGCTCGTTGTTAAGCTGTCTTGCTATTTGCCAAACAAAAAAAAGTTTGTCGCGGTCCGCCATGTTTCTTGGTTGCATTTTGCCTTTGTGCTCTGGAATGCTTTGAAGGTGGGGGGTGGGACTTTTCCACTGGGAAACACCCACGTCCCAGGTGTCTGGAAGGCAGCATTCGTGGGGGAGAATCATGCACCAAACGGAAGAGGAAGTTGAAAGGCGGGACTTCCGCTCATTCGTCCAATCAGAATTTAACATTAGCTAACTAGCTGTATACTGCTGTAGCTATCGTTAGCTAACGCTGATTAGTTAGTAAGACGAACGATAAGCTCAGTAACGTTAGCAACTTACCTCATCACTTTCGTTTAACTCTGGAATAAGTGCACGTCTTGCACGAGGTTCCTCCAAGCCGCGGATACATCGTTTACGTCTATCAGGGTCTTATTTCACCGGTTTCGTCGGCGTAGCTTCCATGGTAATTCTAAAGCACTGCTAGCATTAGCAACCTGCATCGGTTTAAGTTTCCGGGGGGAACATATTTTTCGTGGACACGCGTGTCGTGATTGGTCAGATTCCGTCGAACTTCCTTCCGGTCTGAAGGTTTTTTTCACTACTTCCTTGTGCATGTTCTGGGGGTCTACGTACAGACGGTATGGCGAGAGCATTTGAAAATTGCGGAAGCCAACTCGTCTGTTCTAAGAGACTAGCTAGCTGGCGTCGGAGCTCAGCTGTGAAAACCAACATGGCGGCCTCCAGTGGAAGAGAACAGAAGCGTAAACAGATGAAAGCAGTGTTCTTTCTCTCTGTCGGTGAGTCTTCTGGTTTGTCTGAGTCTAGTTCGTGATAGCAGTAAAAACTGTTAGCAGCCTAGCCGTTTAAAGTCACATCCTCTAAAGGTGCGTTCTTTGTGGTAACTTAGCTCGGATGTGTTATGCTAGGCTACCGTGTTAGCCCTACCTACGGTAAGCAATATTGACACAAAAGCTTATTATCCAAGACTCAAGGTTGGTATGTTCAACTGGTACTTTATGCACAAGATCTGAGAGGTTTTCCTGAATATCAGTAGGCTACACAAGGCCTGACAAGTCGACTTCTAATGAGTGAGGATTTTCAGTTTATTTTGGGAAGGAATTGGAGACTGAACAGGTGCTGGAATGTTTCATAGCGTGTATGAGTGTGTTGGCCTCTGAGTATTATTCTTTCTTTTGATGCTCGTTTATTTTGTGATTCTGGTCATTATTGGAGAGAGTTGGTGTAGAGTGGCTACTCAGCGGTTCCTTGCGTAGGATACGAAGCAAGCTTGACACACTTCTCTCTTTAGCCGATCCGGCGTATTTATTTATCTGGCTTTTACATGTCATGAACAGAGCCATGACATGACAACAGACTGACTGCGACTGCGCGGCATTAGGGAAGTGTACATTGTGTGATGACGTCATCTCCTATGAGAATCTTACCGTAATACAATGAACAGTATTATGCTCACAGTAGATATAAGGACATAACCCAGCAAACATCGTCTTGACCGCGACGTCACCAGACGATAGAATTGTGGTTTGGCATCTACCATCTAAGTCTGACCTTCTCTCCACGTTCCTCCAAAGTAACGTTTAGACTGTCACTTCAAAACAAAAAATATTGATCTCATATTGCTTTGAAAACACCACATGTAGGTGTCTTTTGTGTTTTTGTTGAATAAAATGACATTTGATTGACAATTTACCTGTTGTGTGATCAGATAGTCATGCACTCCACCTGCAATGACGACTTTTATTGAACGCCCTTTTCTTTTTTTAATATGAAAACACGTTTATGTCATATAAGTGCAAGTGTCTCTTGCTATGGGCTTGTATTTATCACAAACTTCCTGAATCCTGTGGTATTGTCCCATTTCTCTTGCCGTAACTAAACGCAGTGTTGTGGGTTTTGGATGCTGTCTGCTAAAGTCGCGTTGGTTACATTATCGTAAATTATATAAATATACCTGTCTCATCGCTGGTTGAAATCATGAAACAGAATTAGCGAGGCAGCTAGCCTATCAATGCAACTTCCAGTAGAGACCATCATGTCAAAATCCCAAGTGCTCAATGTTAAGTATCTCTATATATGACCAAATCCGAAGTATTTGTAACTAATTCCGTGGCCTAATGGATAAGACAGAGGACTGCGATGCGCCGCAGGATCGAATCCTCCATGAGGTGCTATCTCTTTTCTTTCGATGTAGCAAAAATCGTTGAATCTGTACACGTTGTGGGGAAGTAGAGGAATTACGTTGCTAAGATTTCCATTTGAGATATATAATTAGACCCTGACTAGATGTAGTGGTTTGACGTGCAGCAGACGGTCGTTATACGTGAAAATGTTTGCTGGGAAATGACCTAATACTCTACAATTGGGCTCAATACCCTGGCCAAGTGAGAGCTAGCCCCAGAATTGACCCTATAGAGCAGTGGTTCCCAACCTTTTTTGTGTTATGTACCCCTTGAGCTGTTTTACCATGCCAATAGTACCCCTCACTCATGCGTGTCGATAATTCTCCTAAATGTGTTATATTAAACTTATATTAAACTTTTAGATGACCTCTCTAACACATCTCATTATTAAAATAATTTTAATGACTCATCTTTAATACAATTCTGACAGTTTTCAATTGGAAAAAGTAATCAGTTTTTATCATTTTGGAAATACATTGTAATCCCCAATCTTTCCAAGCCCTAGGGGTACACGTACCCCTGGTTGGGAATCACTGCTATAGAGAGCTGCAGGAATGAGTCCGGAAGTATTTTCGGGGTTCTTCAGTGAGAAAGTCTATGGGGTTTTAGAATGGGGATTTCACTTAAATGCATCAAATAAGGTCTGTGGTTAACCAAAGTTTTTGGAAAAATGCGTACCTGGGTTCTGCATGATAATCTTCACAAACAACTTTTATGACTTTTGGAATGTAAATGCGTTTTTTTCAAAATGCAATTTTTATAAAACGCTTCAAAAGACATACAAGTTATTAACGTTTGTGAAGATTATCATGAAGAACCCAGGTTAGTGTTTCCATAAACTTTTGTTAACCATAGACCTTATTTAATGCATTTAAAGAGATACACCACTTTTTTTTAAAGTTTAGCTCATTTGCCACATCCCCCCACATAGCCAAGATATACCCCCTGCCTTTACCGGCATTGTCCAAGCAGTACACAGTGAGATACAGTGGTGAAGTTAGTAATTATCGCCATAGAAGGGAGGCCGATGGTAGCGCTGTTAAAAATCAGCTAAAACACACATCTCACGGCGCTGAAATACATGTTGTGCTTCGGGGACTCAGTATAAAAAGTACAAAAAAGGCACGCACATCCAGTGAGGGGTTAAAACCAGGTGCAGGACAGAGGTGCAAATAAGTAATACAAAAATAGAGTCCGCACACTGGCAGCTGCTCCCAAATATTTATTTGACCACAAAAATAATGTGACGTTTCGGGCAAAGCCCTTCCTCAGACTCAGTGCTTCGGGGACTCACCACAGTGATTACACTAACTGACCGGTAGTTAGCGGCAGTCAACTCAAATCACCTTGTCTGATTTAACAGGATCAGTACTTGTTCATTTCAGTGTGTGACTCTAAAGTTGAATCTTCTTGTGTCCCTCCAGGCCAGCAGGAGGTGCGCTCTGCTCTTTCTGCTTCACTCAACAAACACAAGCCACGTTGACCCTGAAGACAGCCAGCTACATTTCCTGTAGCGCTCGCTGTCTGTCCTTTTCTGAAGGAAGGAAGGCTGACGTGCTGCAGCAGAAAAGGAGTAAAATGTGCAGTAGCAGCGGGGCCGTGCAGCTGCTGAGGCTGTGTGTACAGGAGCAGATCAGCTTTGCTGCTGAAGACTTTCTGCTGCTGCTGGAAAGAGGAAAAGAAGGGGCTGAAATCCCACCAGAGGAGCTGAGATCACTGCTGACTGAGCGACTAACTGCGGCTGCGCAGGAGATTTTTGGGCTGTTTGAGAAAACCGTGGCGGAGTACGAAGACAAAGTTCAGCGGTCAGAGCAGGAGATCCGCCGCCAGAGGAAGCTGCTCAGTGTCCTGTTGAAACCCCAAGTGAAGCTACACAGAGCAGGTTAGTCCGCCCAGACCGTAGCTGGGAGCACCATCAAGCTACACACAATAAGAAGGGAGGGATGAGTTCCTGTCACAGATTTCAAAATAAAACCCTATTGACAAAAATATGTTGTAACTTTTGGGTAAAGTGAAAATAAGGAATACGTAGAAGATGAAGCTGACGCTGTAATAAATGAAAGTAGTAAACAAACATTATTGGTTTGGTTTCTCTAAAGGGAAAGTCACTGTTCTGTCCAGTGTCCACCCAATGGTTTTCCAAAAATGATAAGTTTTGTGTGTGTGTGCGCGTGTGTTTGTAACTTCCTCTAGACCTAATCATAAGAATAAGAAAAATAAGTCATATTTGAGATCCGGGGCTGTAGCCCTGAAAGGCCAGGCCTAACAACACCACTGCTTGTAGGGAGATGCTGCTTTATCCTCAAAACTGCATGATAATGTCAATCTAATAAAAAGAAGAAAGAAATCTCCAATAGGCTATCAAAGAACATGTCGGCGATGTCAGGTGTTGGACGCAATGATGCAATTGTGCCAAAATGCGACATTCACACTTCAAGTTGTACTCTTAGACACTAGTGATGGGAATTTTGTTTTTAATGGGGCGCGCAGTACTGTTTCTCTGCAAAATCACTAATATAATGATATGGTATGATTTGGATCAGATTTAATTAGACCCACCACTATTTCATTTTGCATCAGTGGACTGCAGCAGCATTAAATTACTCATACAGTATTTCCAGACCTAATGTCAATGATCTGCATTGTAAACATTAGCCTACACAAGGTGACACCATATCATCTGCTTATTTAGTCAGTGAATTTACTGACTAAGCTGAAAGTTGGCTTTCCTTGAATGCAATTCATGCAACACTTCGCTACCCAGAAAGTCGGCAGATGCACTCTGCGGCGTAACCCGTTTTGATATTAAGCTGAGTCCGCCCACCCAGGCCAGCTACAGCATGCGCCCGTAGCAATTAACGAGTGCACCCGACCTATCCTCCCTGCCGGCTCTCAAGTAGGACTCGGTTCCCTTCATCATAGCAAAGAGCCGTTCAATCGATTTGGATCGTTCAAACGTCACATCACTATTGACACACATAATTAGCAAGCAGAGGACAGAGATTCCAGAGCATTTTTAATGACAGAAATTGGTTAAGAAGTAAGTAGAGAATCCTTGGTGACAAGCAGACCTATAGCTGCGTCTGTGCGCATTTGGCACAGGAGTGAGAGGAGGGGATGAGATGGAAGATGGAGGCATGCCTCGGCGCTGCTGACTGGGAAGTAAAGTAAAGGTAATGTCCCAATGATTGTCACACACCTGAGTGTGCAAAATTTGTTCTCCACATTTGACCCATCCCCTGGGGGAGCAGTGAGTGGCAGCGTGCGCTCGGGAATCATATGGTGATCTAACCCCCCAATTGCAACCCTTTGATGCTGAGTGCCAAGCAGGGAGGCAATGGGTCCCATTTTTATAGTCTTTGGTATGACTCGGCCGGGGATCGAACTCACAACCTCCCAGTCTCAGGGCGGACACTCAAACCACAAGGCCACTGAGCTGAGTGAATACAGTGCAGCGTGTCCCGAAAGTGGAAAGCGTCCTTTCCGTTCCATATGACACTGAATTAATCATCTTTAGCGACAACCAAATTAATTGATGTGTGATCTCTTTCTCTCTCAATCCCTCCCTCTCGCGGGCGCGCAGAAAGGACTTCAAAGGAATTGCAGTGACAACCAAATTGACGTGATAAAAACAGTGGCTGTAACGCGAGGGGACATAATGCCAACAGACACTGACACAGTTCATGTCTGTAAAATGTTCTGTAAAATGTAGTTTGTCACTTACTGTTTTAGCAACGAGCCGAAGCAAAATAACAAAATAGCGAGTGTGTAAAATGGGCCGAGGGTATTTGCATTGGGAGGAGGAGGTGTGTGTGCGTGTGTGTGTCAGTGTGTGTGTGTGTGTGTGCGCGTGTGTGTGTCAGTGTGGAGCATCGACATATAAAAGATGGGCCGCGCCTCTGGTCCCGTTCAGTGAAGCCACTGCATGTTAGATCACAGGTACAGGTGGCTGTACCCAGTATAGGTCACAAGGCCCGCCTCCCCATGTTAGTGGATGGGGAAATGGACAACCGAAATAATCACAGTATACGTCAGATATGTTTTTCCCAAAGGTGGTTTGTATCATTTTAGATAGTTATTGTCATGCTAATGCCTGTGCAAGTGGTCATTTTTCAGATCAGTTTGTTTTTAATTAGTTATTTGACATATAAAAAGGGATGATTGACAGCTGTGGCAGCCAGTCTCAAGCCGTCATTGGCTGGACAGGCTCTTCACCTTATAGATCTAGTTTACATAGAGAAGACACTGCTTGGTAAAACAGAAAGAAGACACTGCTTGATCTGTCTACCAGACTGTATATTGATGGACCGCAATAAAAAGGACATTGTTTTGAGAAAGGTGTGCGAGGAAGTAACGTTGGTTGGGGACTGAAGTAGTAAGTTCAGAAAATATGTGTTTTATTAGTTACTCCAGCTACGTTATCGTTAATTTAATACATCAATGGTTTTAACGGATGCGAGCTAGCATTAGCCGCTTGGGTTAGCCGGCTTTTAGCTTCATTCTTTAATGTCGGCATAACATTACCAACAATCTAACAACTAGGGGTGCTCCAAAAAATCGATTATTGAAAGGATCGCGATTCTTAATGCCACGATTCCTGGATCGATTCCAAACTCCCAAGAATCGATTCTACTTTTTTTTCCTCTCCTTGCTGTTAGTGTTTCCCCACCGCCTTTCGCCTTTTCCGGCTTCCGTAGTTGTTGCACCATTGCGCCTGCGTCAGACAGCCATCCATGCAGGCAGTGTGGCTAAAGGCTATCGGCTAACGAACAAAAATAAGAAGAACAAGTAGCTCTAACGTTAACGGCAGCTAGTTCGCTGCTAATTCTAACGTTTCTCTGGCGTCGCATGTAACGTTAGTTGCTGGAAAATCATGGCAAACGCTAAAAAAGAAATATAGCCTGGTCCGTCTCATCTGAAGGCAGACATTTGGACGCATTTTTGCTTCTACTTTCTCCCAGACGAGAAGGAGCTTGACATGACTCATACAATCTGCAAGACTTGCGAAACGAAAATTAAATACCGCAGGAATACAACTAACCTCAGAAAGCACACGAGGAGTTGAAAGAATATGAAAAGACGACAACACCAGCTGCAACCTACCAACGCACACTGCACGACTAACAAACTCCCAGGCAATTCTCCATGGGCAAAGAGAATAACCCAAGCCGTCGCCTGTTTCATTTCAAAAGACCTGCGCCCCTACAACGTCGTCAAGAACAAAGGATTTATGTTTCTGATGAAAACAATTGAGCCAAGATTCCACGCCGTAAGTTCTTTACTGATAAAGCGGTGCCCGAGCTTTACCGAGAGACCAAGATTAAAGTCGGGAAAGCCTTGACCAAAGCCCCCAGAGTAGCTCTTACTAGCAATGCGTGGACATCAAGAGCCACCCGGTCACCGCTCACTATATCACGGAGGCCTGGAATCTCGAGTCCAAAGTTCTACAGACAAGAGAGATGTACGAAAGCCACAAAGCCCGTAACGTGAATGTAACGTACAGTACAGTAACGTGAATGTAACGTACAGTAACGTGAATGTAACGTACAGTAACGTGAATGTAACGTACAGTACAGTAACGTGAATGTAACGTACAGTACAGTAACGTGAATGCCATGTTTCACGCTGTCGCAGACAACTGGAAGCTAAACATCAGCGACGTGGTGTTTGTTACAGATAACGCTGCGAACATGCTCGCTGCTGTCCAGATTGATAACTTGACACATGTCAAGTGCTTTGCTCACACCGTCAACCTTGCTGCTCAGCGAGCTCTGAAACTCCTCTCGGCTTCACGGCTGCTTGGGAGGATTAGGCGAATCACTGGACATTTCCACCGCAGCACCATCGCAAGCCATGCCCTCCAGGAGAAACAGAAGCTTCTGGAGTTGCCGAAACAAGCTGGAAACTGATGTAGCAACAAGATGGAACAGCGCGTTTGAGATGGAGCGTTTCCTAGAACAGCAGCCTGCCATCGCTGCTGCTCTCCTCTCTCCCGAGGTGAGAAGAAGTTCTTCAGCAACTGACATCTGCACACTCAAAGAATCTGACGTCACAGATGCTGAAGAAATAGCAACAGCACTCCAGCCACTCAAAGCCATGTCAGAAGACTCCTCACCTACCCCTACCTACACTGATCGCTCCACTGCACGCGCAGCTGCTACAGGACACAGGTATAGTACGGTAATAAGTAATAAGTCTACTCAACCTGTGTGAAGCACTTTGAGTCCTCTCTGTATGTGTATATATATATATATATATATATATATATATATAGGGATGGGTATCGTTACGGAATTAACGATACTACTACTCTTATCGATACTGCTTATCGATCCGGTACTCTTATCGGTACTTTTTGTTATTTCTATGAGAGAAAAACAGATTTTTTTGTTGGTTGTTGGTTCTTTTCGTTATTTTTAAGGGGAGAAAGAAAAAAACAGTTGCAAAAATCTTAATGGGTGCGTTTGTATTATAAATTTAAATATCCAGAATTATATAAGAATTTAAATCTCCTACCGCTGCCAATACCAACATTCAGCTGGGAAAGCATAAATAAAGCAATACAGTGTCCGTCTGCTGCACTTGCCCCCAAATCACTAAATCCTCCCCTGCTCTCTAAGTAACATTTCTTTAGGACAACTGAGAGATGATGCTCTGTTGATTTATTTCAGACTGGGTTTTTAATTATTAACACACCCAAACAGCTGGATAATGTTTACGACTCTCGTCTTAATCATCCGTGTTCACATAGTCCTACCTGATGACGAGGTGGGTCCGTGTATCATGGGTGTACAAACTGCTAGTGGGTTGGTTACAGGTATAGCCTCAGCAAGTGGGGCATCGGTGAGAATGAAGAGGACCAGAGGAACATATGCCAAGGGGTTTTATTAGAGATTCCTTGGTGGGTGGTGGAATATCATGTTGACAGATGTAAACAGATGATTTGCCTAAAAGACAAACAATGTATTAACAAAGGATTCAATCAAACAAGGGAAAACAATTCAACTGTAAAGTAATATAATAAATCTAATTCTAATCAAATAATCAATATACAAAGGAAATAACACTAACTATAACAAACTAACACTAACTTTGAATGATGCATCTGTACATTAACTGTCAAAGGGATTTGGAAGGAAAGGCCCAACAAACAGCCTTCTCCCACTGCTGTCTGGAGCCCACTGAGCTTCACCCAATCACTCATCCTTTATTGAGCCCAGGTGCGGCCCAATCAGGGCCCCAGGTGTGACTGATCAGGTGAGGCCGAGCCGGTGGGGGGATTCTGTACAATGGGTAACCACAACTGGGTCATTGTTTACAGATGATGAAGTCGTGTGAGGTATAACTTTTCGATAACTGTGCATTTCTCAGTTTGTACCATTGACATATATATAATGGACCAACGGAGCTCATTGACTTTGACACAGCAAAATGAAGCTCACTTCCGGATATTGTTTGATTTCGTTTGATTGGTTGAATGGATTAATGCTACACGGAAGTACGAGGAGAGGGGGCGGCTGCCCCTAGCGGCTGCCAGGGGAGTTTCCGAATTTGCCCTGTCTCTCTTATCGCCGTAATGCATTATGGGTAGTCAGCTACTTTGGCTAATGGTAGCGGCTAACGCTACTTACTTTAGATTGCAGTAAAACGGCACTGAATGACCAAATTGATTTAACTTTGAACCATTTCGAGTAACGAATTAATGAATGAATGAATGAATGAATATTTTATTTTCGTGTCAGGACAATTACATGACCCATCCCACATGGGATTATCAGACACATCAACATTCAATATTTAACAAAACATAACATTCCGGTATGTTACCCAACCAGAAGCTTTCAGTGCAGCCCAAATTAGAGAGTATACATGCAGACATAATATGCCTATACATATACATACATATACATTCATACATACCTGCACATAGAATACGAAAATAAAACAAATAAATAAATAAAAATAAACTCTAATTTATCAGTTATACGTCAACCTTCTCCTCCTGTCCCACGCTTTAGAAAGAAATTCAGAGAATGCAAAAATATTATCAAAAAGAAATTCGAGTATTACTCCGTTCTCACTATCTATCATATTTAGCTCAGGAGTATGGACTCTTTTAAACATTGTTTCTCTCAAGTCATGATACAAAGGACAATCTAAAATTAAATTAATTTCATTTTCCACCTCATTCAACTCACAATATTCACATATTCTATCCTCCTCAGCTACCCCTCTGTATCTTCCTGTTTCAATATGTAATGGTAGGATGCCACATCTTATCTGTGCACAGAGCGATCTCTGACTTTTGGACAAATTATACAAAACATATTTTTTCACATTTATAATCTTTTTTAAATAAACAATATGTTCTTAATTTTGGCTTTTGCCAAATTTCTTCAGCCCAGGATTGTAGACATTTAACCCGGATTCGGATTTTTAAACTCCTCCACATTCACAGTTTTTCTTTGAAAATAATGGTCTTCCAGACCACATTCCTGTAGTAAGTCATACAGTTCAGAAACCCATTCCCCTTCAGCAAACAAATCCCAAAAGAAAATATGGCTAGCCACCCTGTTGGGTGGTAAACCCAGCAGCCTGTTCCAAAGACCCACCATACTGGCCTTCCACCTAATTTCACAGGAGTCCCACCCCATATCTCCATTAGCTGCCAAAATGGGGGCATATTTATGAAGTCCCAGGTAGAATCTGATTGCTCGATTCTGGACTCGTTCATTCAACTGAAACCTTTTGAAACCCCAAACCCCCGAAACATAATTTAAGACAGGACATACACAGGTTTGATACAATTTCGAATAAGTAGAGTAACCCATATCTCTCAACATTTTAGTCTTACCTATAATACCTCCCAATGCCCTGCTTGCTGAGTCTGCTAGAACAGAAACACCATGGAAAAACGACATGTATTCATCAAAAAACAAACCAAGATACTTATACTTATCTGTAAACTCGAGTTGTTTGTCAAGTCAAGTCAAGTCAAATTTTATTTATATAGCACCTTTCATACACAAGGCAATTCAAGGTGCTTTACAAAAAATAATCGAAAAAACAAGCAGCAAAGCAATGCACATATAAAAAACACATAAAAAACACAGCCGACAGTTTTAGTTAAAATATATACTCAAATTAACAAACATGAAACATTATTTCTGTTTTAAATAAGTTACAAGGCACTCTTCAGTATTATTATTACATGTACAGTCCATTTGTTGGAAATGTACAGGAATCTTTTTTTTAAATTACAGGCCGAGAGAGGCAGTAGTTTAGTAGCAGTTAAAAGCAAGAGTAAACATAAAGGTCTTTAGCTTGGATTTAAAAATAGGCAGAGTAGGGGCAGATCTAATGTGTTCAGGGAGTTTGTTCCAGTTATGAGAGGCATAGTGGGAGAACGCGGCTTCACCATGTTTTGATTTGGTCCTCGGGACAATTAGTAGACCAGTGCCTGAAGATCTCAGGGATCTGGATGGTTCATAGTGTAGAAGCATTTCAGAGATGTAGTGTGGGCCTGACCCGTTGAGAGATTTGTAAACTATTAGCAGAATTTTAAAGTCTATTCTAAGATTTACTGGCAGCCAATGCAGGGATTTGAGAACTGGTGTAATGTGTTCAGCTTTCTTGGTTCTTGTTAGAACTCTAGCAGCCGCATTCTGAATGAGCTGTAGTTGTTTAATAGCTTTTTTGGGAAGACCATTGAAAAGACTGTTGCAGTAGTCTAGCCTGCTAGAAATGAAAGCATGAATTAGTTTTTCAAGATCTTGTTTGGACATGTAGCCTCTAATCCTTGCTATATTTTTTAGATGATAGAAGGCAGATTTTCTTATAAGCTTGATGTGGGAGTTGAAATTTAGATCAGAGTCAATAATAATGCCAAGATTTTTTACCTGGTCCTTTGGCTTCAAAGATAGGGATTCGAGGTGAGCAGTAACTTTGAGCCTATCTTCTTTTTTGCCGAAGACAATTATCTCTGTTTTGTCTTTATTAAGTTGGAGAAAATTCTGGCACATCCAATCATTAATTTGCGCAAGGCACTGACACAGTGTCTCTATGGGGGCATAGTCATCCGATGAGAGGGCTATGTAGAGTTGGGTGTCATCTGCATAGCTATGATAAGCTATTTTGTTTTTTTGCATAATTAGGCCCAGAGAGAGCATATAAAGGTTAAACAGGACAGGACCTAAAATTGATCCTTGGGGTACCCCACATGTCATTTTGGTTTGGTCAGATGTGTAGTTGCCAATGGAGACAAAGTAGTTCCTGTCTTGCAGATAAGATCTGAACCACTCTAGGACCGTGCCGGAAAGCCCGACCCAGTTTTCCAGTCTGTCCAATAGAATTTCGTGGTCAACCGTATCAAAGGCAGCGCTGAGATCTAGTAACATTAAGATTGAGATTTTACCTGAATCAGTGTTCATTCGGATGTCATTTATAACTCTGATAAGCGCAGTTTCGGTGCTATGATGGGGTCGGAAGCCTGATTGGAAGGGATCTAGGAGATCATTGGAGGATAGAAAGGTATTGAGTTGTTGGTAGACAGTTTTTTCGAGTATTTTGCTAATAAAGGGAAGATTTGATATTGGTCTGTAATTGCTGATTATAGAGGGGTCGAGGCTACGCTTCTTTAGCAAGGGCTTAACAACTGCAGTTTTTAGAGATTTTGGAAAAATGCCTGTAAGAAGAGAGGTATTAATTATCTTCAGTATGTCGGTCGCCAGGCAACTGTAGACATTTTTTAGAAAGCTTGTTGGCAGGGTGTCTAGGCAACACGATGAGGATTTAAGGCCTCGTATCGTTTCTTCTAGTTTCTTGTGGTCAATGACATTGAACTGAGTCATGTTAATTAAGCACCTATTCTGTGGGTGCGGCGGAGCCACATTTGTTCTTGATGTGGAAATAGTTAGTCTGATATTTATAATTTTATCCCTAAAGAAGGTCGCAAATTCATTGCATTTGACATTGGATAGAAGATCAGGGGCAATTTGTGGGGGGGGGTTTGTCAGCCTGTCAACAGTGGCAAAAAGAGTGCGAGCGTCATTGGTGTTTTTGCTGATAATGTCGGAGAAGAAGAATTTTCTGGAATTTTTTAGTTCCTGGTTGTAGGAGTGAAGACTATTTTTATAGATGTATTTTATAGATGTATTTTATAGATGTATTTTATAGATTGGTTTTGTCACCAATACAAAACTGAAAACAACTTCTCTCTCTACCTGGACTTCTAAAGTGCATTACTTGTGATTTCTTTTGATTAATACACAATCTCCATTTCTTACACCACTCATTAACACAGATCAGCATCATTTGTAAATCTTCTTCCCTTTCTGAAAGCAAAATAATATCGTCCGCGTAAAGAAGGATGTTTACAATTACCTGACCACATAATACCCCTTTCCCCAGTTGCTTTATCTCTCTGGCCAAATCATTAATAAAAACGGCGAATAGAGTTGGAGACAAAACATCCCCTTGTTTGACACCAGAGAGAGTAGAAAAACATTCTGTAAAATAATCGTTCACTTTCACACATGCAACAGGTTGTTTGTATATTGAGGTAATAGCTTGATGGAACTTTCCATTAACGCCAATTTGGTGAAGCTTATATTTAAGGAGGTTGTGATCAACAAGATCAAACGCCTTCTGGAAATCAATAAAACAACAAAAAGTGGGCTTTTTATGCTTCAGTCTGTTTCTAACGACTGTAGTCACTGTATAAATATGATCTATACACGCTCTTCCCTTTCTGAAACCATTTTGCTCCTCTTCTAACAAGTTATTTTGCTCCAAAAAGGTAACTAATCTATTATTTAGAACAGAAGAATACAATTTGTATACAGTACTTAGAAGACTAATACCACGATAGTTCAATGTAACACTGTTTCCATACGGACCCCCAGCGTTGGTTAGTTGTTTATAACGTGACTATATTTATAACGTTATAACGTACTCCGGTTTGCTGAATCCAATGGTCTGAATGGTCTGAATACAGAGAAGGCTTAAGGCTTTATCTAACGGTATAGATAACATTAAATGGTCCGCCATGTTATGGACGTTAGATGTATGGTATCTATATAGTTACGTGTGTCTACTAACATTATTAAAATATCATAAAGTAATGCTATTTTCTGATAATTTGCTCAACTCTTACTTGCTACCTGATGCCTTGCGGCACATTGCTGCCTCTACCGGTCGGAAGTATTACTGTTCTTATTATCCGATGTTTGTCGTAAATTTTCCTCAAAATGGGGCTATAATTTGGAAAACGGAGCGCGTTAGAGCATGAAAAAGACTTAAAATTGTTTTTTCAGACCATAAACTAATTTGGAAAGTGTTTATTTAAGACATAGACCGAGAGAGAAGTTGGCTCGTTTCCCATAGAGTTGAATGGATGTTCCCGGGGAGTGCTACACAAACTGCGACCCCCACTGGCCATTTGAAAGAATGCAATTTCCGCATAGGCATCAAAAATAGGCAGGCTGAAGTGGGCACTGGTTTGTACCTATTTGATGCACTTTGTATTTGGCTTAGACATTTGTTTAGACAAATTGGTTGTGTTTCCACCGTTGCTAGTGAACGATTTATCGCACTTATGCAACGTGAATTGTCAGCATTAACTCGAGTGAAGTACAACCAGACTTTTGATCGCTCTGTTCTTTCTTAACGTGTTTCGGTGACTCCTCGGCTCAGCTGCCTTCCCTAATCAGTGTGTGTAGTGTGTGCATGTGTGTGTGCTGCCCCCCCGGCCCCGCCCCTCTCTCCTCTCAGGCTCGGCTCCTCGCTGCAGGCTGCTGCCTGTCTCTCGTCTGAGAGAGAAAGTCTTTTCTCGTTCGGAAATCGCAAAAAAGACATCTTTAGGCATGTCTTACGGAGTTGGTGCGATAAAATGCGCAAAACAACGTTTATGTAGCAAATAAATAGGAAATCTATTTTCTTAATTTCTCCAGTACCGATAAGAGAACCGTTAACGTGAAAGCTTATTGATCCTCCGGTATCTCGAAATCCGGCCCCGGGGCCCGTTTGGTACCGGGTCTCAGTACCCATCCCTATATATATATATATATATATATATATATATAATTTGCTTTGCTTTACTTACAGACGCTAAACCCGGTGACAAACAACTGGTCGCTGATATCAAATGGGCGATCCATGAAGATCTGGCAAAGAGATAAACGACCGTGGCGAATAAGATCCTTCTCCACACAGCCTCTACGCTTTAGGGTTAGGGTTACACACATGAATGTGTACCCACAGGGTTACTCAGCCTCTACGCTTGATCCCAGGGTTAAAGCACTGCCTTTCCTTCCGAGAGAAGAACAGCAGGACATCCATACTGCCATATCAACACTAGAACATTCTGCACCTCGTGCCATATCAACACTAGAACATTCTGCACCTCGTGCCATATCAACACTAGAACATTCTGCACCTCGTGCCATATCAACACTAGAACATTCTGCACCTCGTGCCATATCAACACTAGAACATTCTGCACCTCGTGCCATATCAACAGAGTATTTCTAACAAATGGATTGAGCGTGGCCTTCTTCAAGTTCTTACAAGAGGCGGAATTAACCTTTGTGGTTCATGTCAAAAATTTTACACAGGGTAACTGGTTGCTGAGAGCAGCTTCCGTGTGTGTGTGTGTGTGTGTGTGTGTGTGTGTGTGTGTGTGTGTGTGTGTGTGTGTGAGAATGGGACACTCATGAAAAGAGAGCATTGCTCTCAGTGAGACTCCCCCTGTATAAATAAAGGTTAAATAAAATAAAAAATAAAAATTAGAGAACCACAAAGGGACAGATCTTAATTGGGCAGACCAGTAGTACCATAATAGGTTTGGCATTTCGAGGCCCCCTCTATGGGAGATATAGTAAAGTGAGAATTGGTGAAGCCTTCCAGACCTGAGAAATGAACTGGGGGCCCCGAGCGGACACAATGTCAGAAGGAATGCCATGCAACCGGTACACGTGCAAAACCAAAGGTCCGCTGTCTCTTTGGAAGATGGAAGCTTAGGCAGAGGAACAAAAATGAGCCCACTTAGAGGTTCTCTAAGTTGGACGGAGGAAGTCCACGTCACAGTGATGATGTCACTGTCAAAGGATTGTATGATGGAAGTACATGCAGTTGTTTATTATGCCTCCGCCGGCGATAGCCAGGCCGGAGGCATTATGGATCCGGGTTGTCCGTCCGTACGGCCGTACGGCCGTCCGTCCGTACGATGTTTGTTAACGCGATATCTGAGGAACGCCTGGACGGAATTTCATCTAATTTGCCTCAAACATCGACTTAGACTCAAGGATGATTTGATTAGATTTTGGTGGTCAAAGGTCAACGGTCAAGGTCACTGTGACCTCTCGAACGCCATTTTCAAGCTTGTTAACGCAATATCTCAGGAATGCCTTGACGGAATTTAATCAAACTTGTCTCAAACATCGACTTGGACTCAAGGATGAACTGATTAGATTTTGGTGGTCAAAGGTCAAAGGTCAAGGTCACTGTGACCTCTCGAATGCCATTTTCAAGCTTGTTAACGCGATATCTCATGAATGCCTTGACGGAATTTAATCAAACTTGTCTCAAACATCGACTTGGACTCAAGGATGAACTGATTACATTTTGGTGGTCAAAGGTCAAGGTCACTGTGACCTCTCAAACGCCATTTTCCAGCTTGTTAACGCGATGTCTCATGAATACCTTGACGGAATTTCATCAAATTTGCCTCAAACATCTACTTAGACTCAAGGATGAACTGATTACATTTTGGTGGTCAAAAGTCAAAGGTCAAGGTCACTGTCGCCTCTCGAACGCCATTTTCAAGCTTGTTAACGTGATATCTCAGGAATGCCTTGACGGAATTTAATCAAACTTGTCTCAAACATCGACTTGGACTCAAGGATGAACTTATTAAATTTTGCTGGTCAAAGGTCATGGTCACTGTGACCTCTCAAATGCCATTTTCCAGCTTGTTAACGCGATATCTCACGAATGCCTTGACGGACTTTCATCAAATTTGCCTCAAACATCGCCTTAGACTCAAGGATGATCTGATTAGATTTTGGTGGTCAAAGGTCAAGGTGAGCTCTCCAACGCCATTTTCAAGCTTGTTAACGCGATATCTCAGGAATGCCTTGACGGAATTTAATCAAACTTGTCTCAAACACCGACTTGGACTCAAGAATGAACTGATTACATTTTGGTGGTCAAAGTTCAAGGTCACTGTGACCTCTCACACACCCAAGTTCCAAGCTCTGTAACGCAACATCACAGGAGCGCCTTGACGGAATCTCTTCCAATTTGCCTCAAATGGCGATTTGGACCCCAGAATGAACTAATGGCGGAGGCATAAGTCCGCGTTGCGGTCGTTCTAGTTTTAATTATGGATCATAATACAATGCAATTCCAAATGCACTTTTATTTTAAAAGTAGCCACACAGTGAGAAAAAAGAAAGAGAAAAAATAAATCATGTATTGCGGAAAAAAGTGATGCATCGATTGAAGATGCATCGAGATGCATCGATAATCGTAATCGAATCGTAGCCCTCTGAATCGTAATCGAATCAAATCGTGAGGCCAGTGAAGATTCACAGCCCTACTGGGTGGGTGATGTCATTGTTGCTATGATGTAATCGGTGATGTCATACTTGCTACTGTGATGTCATCGGTGCATGTCATACATGCCAAAGTATAAATAAGCAATGTTTCAGTATCTCTCTCTCTGCCCACTAGCTCCACTGTCCCTACGCTCTCTCTCCGCTTATCTGTTCAACTGCCACATACTTAACCTGCTGCAGCCTTACTTCTGCCCCAGCCCTGTCACTAATGGCAGTGTTCTAAGCAGACTGGATTGCATGCAGCAGATTGGACTAAAGCTAAAAGACTTGAGACTTGACTTGGACTCTAGCTCAAAGACTTGAGACTTGACTTGGACTCTAGCTCAAAGACTTGAGACTTGACTTGGACTCTAGCTCTAAGACTTGAGACTTGACTTGGACTCTAGCTCTAAGACTTGAGACTTGACTTGGACTCTAGCTCAAAGACTTGAGACTTGACTTGGACTCTAGCTCAAAGACTTGAGACTTGACTTGGACTCTAGCTCTAAGACTTGAGACTTGACTTGGACTCTAGCTCAAAGACTTGAGACTTGACTTGGACTCTAGCTCAAAGACTTGAGACTTGACTTGGACTTGCAAAAAATGACGTGAGCATCTCTGTCAGTGCCCGGCCATGACCCATTGCAGCTATAATTGTTGTAATTATTGTATACAATAATAATTCCTCTAAATCTGTTTTCAAACAGAAAAAAAAACATTTTTCGTCTCCCCCCTTCCAGCCCTATCTGGTGGCCCCACCAAGTATAAAAGTCAAACTCTGCCCATGGGTACAGGTTGAATGGTTTAGACGTAATCTTATTGGTCACAACCTCTGCCAGAGTACATAACCGTTCACCCCATGTTAAAATGACAGTCTGCTAGCCGCTGGTGGTAGCTAGCTAGCTGTAGCCGCTCTGTTCAGGTAGCTAACAGGCTAATTCGACTCGACCTCCTGGGGCTTTTTGATAATTTAATGCAATATCGGACAAATATGGCTTCTTGCTCTGCAATCCATTGTAATAACAGGCCATGCAAGGATTCTGATCTCAACTTCTTTTGGTGAATGAATGCTATAGCCTATTTCAACACAAGTTTAACGTGATTAGCAGGTATCTTGGTCTGTGCCTCTGGGCCCAGCTGGTGGCGACAGCCTGCAATGCCCATAGCCCACAAGCAGAACCAGCTGAGCGAGGCGGGGTACAGCGTGTCGGTGGACCGGCTGGAGCTAACCTCTCCCACCCCCCATGCCTACACCTAACCTCCCCCAGACCCTAAACCTAAACCTAACGTTTCCCACGCCTAAACCTAACCTCCCCCAGATCCTAACCCTAAACCTAACCTCTCCCCCAAATGTGTTGGGCTGTCAACACTGCGGGTGGTCTGCATAGTGTGTGGACCCTGCCCAGCTAACATAAATAGCGTTATCCTTTTTACAGCTTAGGGACATACACAGAGGACAAACCGTAGAATAGAAGAAATTTTTTTTTAATTTAGGGTGATCATACGATTGAACAAAAGGCATGTGTGTGAGGTTGGACAATAAAGGTCTTAGCTACCACGTTAGTTAGTAGCTAGCGTTAACATTATGGGCAATGCAAACAAATGCTAGACTTGACCATGCGTGACTATTATCAAAATATGAACGTTATTGTCACATTTCAGCATGGTTCCAGAAGTAACGTTAACATAGATGTTACTGCTACACAGTAACGTTCAATTTCATGACTCACTATTATTAGTATTATCTTTTTTTTTATTAAGCTAATATTATTGCTGCTATAACAAATATTTTGAGATTAACTCATTGAGTGCCAATGACGACAATCGTCGTCAATTCGATTACTAACGTTGAGTGCCAATGACGACGATTGTCGTCAATTGCGTTTTTTGACGGTGGGACGTGGATCAATGCCTAATACATCTCCTGTAAAATTTTGGGGCATGTTGAATGTGTATAACCTATTTTATCGACCCATTAGGTGGCGACAGTGTTCTCCAGATTAGAGAAAGTTGAGTAAAAACAGCAGAAAAAGCCGTGATGAAACTTGAAACGTGATGGCTTTTCGCTGTCGCGCTGGGAGCCGGCGCACAACGGTGAGGGGCTCCGAAAATAGACTCTGGGTGCAGCACACTTTGAAACGCGCAGCAGAAAGCCCAGAAAGCCCAGAATCGGACGCAGCTTCATCCCAGCTCACAACCGAAACCCCAGAAACGAGCGAGCCCGATCCAGACTCCCCCGACGAGCGGCTGCCATCCGAACGTGGATCCGCAAGCAGCAGAGCGAGCAGAGCCACCAGAGACACACCCACGGAGGAGGAGTTTGCAGTAGAGGGGGGTGGGGGTGCTGTTTTATTGAAGGAAATTACTGTTCAGATGTTTCAGGTCAGAAAATATTAGTTTCAGAGTCAGTGATTTGCTTGAAATGCTTCATTTCACAAAAGGCTCAATATCTCAGCTTGTAGATGGAAACGCCTATTTTTGCTCTTTTTGACCTATCTTCTCCGGCTGATAACTAAAGAACGGAAAATGGTATCAATACACTTTTTTTTGCTGCTGATACAATAGAGTCTCATCGTTCTTTGTGCGTGTTCGGTGTTTACATAGTAATATCACACAATATTCTGTGGGCCTCGAGAAATCACTGAAAACGCTCTGAAACTCTGGCACTGGGAGCGTCCGTTCTCCAAAAGTGGCTGGCACTCAATGAGTTAACATTATAGAGAGCCGCAGGAATGTATAAGTAAGTATACTTCCGGGTTCGTGAGAGAAAAAGTCTATGGGGATTTAACATGGGGGTTTCACTTCAATGCATAAAATAAGGTCTGTGGTTAACAAAAGTTTATGGGAACACGAATTTGGGTTCAGCATGATAATCTTCACAAACATTAATAACTTTTATGATTTTTGGAACGTAAACACGATTTTTATAAAACGCTTCAAAAATCCTGCCTCAAGAAAAAGTGTAAACGGGGAAAAGCGATATTTAGGATTTGGGTTGAAACTAATGTCTCAAACTTTTTGAGGCATACAATTAGTCACATAAGACCCTACATTACATAGTTAGAAGGCTTTTGTGGATTTCGGTTTCCAGGGTCTTTAAAGGATAATTTCTGTATTTTTCTTCTTTTTTTCCACATTTTATTTTGTAATTTTCAGAACATAGAAAAAAAACGGGCTCAGACAAAAAACAAAAACAAACAAAACATACATATACCAACATTAATGTTACAACATGGCGCTACGCTACCAGCCGCATCAAGTGCCTATGTGCTTGTAAGAAATGTACATGGAATCCCATGCAAGGGGTCCATGAGAAGTCAGCTGAGGAAGTTACTTGACGCTCTTAACCTCATCTAAGGCTAGAAATGGGTCCCAGATGATTGTGAATTTCCTAAATGAATTGGTCCTCAGGAACCGGAGTCTCCATATGTATAACCGAGACCATGTCCGTCAGCCACAGCTGAAAAGAAGGTGGAGAGGGGGACTTCCACTCCTTCAGAAGGAGTCTCTTGGCGATAGTCGTCCCCTGCGTCAGAGACTGTTGTACATCCGTAGGGAGGAGCAGAGAGGATTCTGAGCAGCCGAAGATGGCGGGTTTCGCCTCCGGCTGAAGGGTTATCAAAAATGATCCAATCATAAAGTAGCTTGCAGTTGTCCATTCTACAAAACCTTCATGCCCCGCAGCCCGCTGGGACTCTGTCTGAATGTGGCCAGCCATGGCAGCGTGCTGCTGACCAGTGTTTGAGGAAATGATTCGGGGGAGAGACCTCCCTCCCCTCCCCTCAAACACACATCGCGTTTCTTTAAATGCGTGTTTCAAACGTCTGTACATTCAACACATATGCTCATGTTTTTGTATATGTTCATGGGCTATTTTCGATTTATTTTACATTCATAAAACATAGAGTATCTGAGTGAGCCCACTGCACTTTCACACACGCGGGCTGCTGGAGGGAGAAGCGGGTCGGCAGAGATCCGCAGCCGCTTCAGAGCGCTCATGATCGGTCACCAGTTGAGGAAGTGCCTCGGGTGAGACCTCAGCTCTAGCACATCGGGGTTCTTCTTCAAATGCGTGTTTTAAAAACTCTGGTCGCCACAGTTTTTTGTATGGACATTAACATAGGTTCCTGTGGTGTGATGCACTCAAAATGCATATTTAGTTTCGGTTTCCAGGGACTTTAACATTATGAATTAATGGTAACAAGTTTAGGTTGACTTTGTTTTCCTTAATGTGAATATGTCTGTATTTCGTTTGTCCCTCCAGACGTTCAGCAACTGTTGGTCTGTAAAGAAGAGGTTCCCCCTGAGCAGCAGGAGTGGAGCTCCAGTCTAGACCAGGAGGACCCAGAGCCCCCACACATTAAAGAGGAACAGGAGGAACTCTGGACCCGTCAGGAGGGAGAGCAGCTTCAGGACGACCCAGAGCCCCTACACATTAAAGAGGAACAGCAGGAACTCTGGACTAGTCAGGAGGCAGATCAGCTGCAAGGGCTGGAGGAGGCTGATATCACCCAGTTCCAATTCACTTCTGTCCCTGTGAAGAGTGAAGATGATGAAGAGAAACCTCAGTCCTCACAGCTTCATCAAAGCCAATCTGAGAACCGAGAGGCAGAGCCTCTAGCCAGCAGCTCAACTGAACAGATGAAAACAGAAGCTGATGGAGAGGACTGTGGAGTATTAGAACCAGCCAGGAACTTTGATCCAGCGAGTCATTTACGACCAACTAGTGCTGGCAAGACTTCAGACTCTTCTGAACCTGAGACTGAAGACCGTGGTGATGATTGGATGGAAACCAGTGAAGCTCAGTCAGGTTTAGACTCACAGAAAAACAGTGAAGTCCTTGGGAAGAAACACTTTACTTGCTCATTTTGTGGTAAAAGATTCAGTCATAAAGGAGACTTGAACAAACACATAAGAGTCCACACAGGAGAGAAACCATTTAATTGCTCATTTTGTGGTAAAATATTTAGTCATAAAGGAGACTTGAACAAACACATGAGAGTCCACACAGGAGAGCAACCATTTATTTGCTCAGTCTGTGGTAAAGGTTTTGGTCAAAAACCAAACTTGAAGACACACATGAGAGTCCACACAGGAGAGAAACCATTCAAGTGCTCAGTCTGTGGTAAAACTTATAATCAAAAATCATACTTGAATATGCATATCAGAGTCCACACAGGAGAGACACCATTTAATTGCACAGTCTGTGGTAAAAGTTTTGGCCGTAAAGGACACTTGACGACACACATGCTAGTCCACACAGGAGACAAACCATTTAAATGCTCAGTCTGTGGCAAAGCTTTTGGTCTTAAAGGACACTTGAAGACACACATGATAGTCCACACAGCAGAGGTCACTTAATATTGGCCTGGCAATAATTCAATAGAATAATTGTCTTTCAGTAGCAACCTTTTTTTTTTATTACCATTGACATGATTGATTGTCATATACAATTCTGTTGTAAATCTAACTGAATGATAAACTACAGGGCGGCTGTAGCTCAGGAGGTAGAGCGGGTCGTCCACTAATTGCTTTGGATAAAAGAGGTCGGTGGTTCGATTCCCGGCTCCTCCAGTCTGTATGTCGAAGTGTCCTTGGGCAAGACACTGAACCCCAAATTGCTCCCGACCCCAACTTGCTCCCGTTGGTGTGCCAGCACCCTGCGTGGTAGCCTGCCGCCATCGGTGTGTGAATGGGTGAATGTACCTACTGACTGTAAAGCGCTTTGGATAAAAGCGCTATATAAATGCAGGCCATTTACCATTTATAAACTGCAAATCATTAGTGTCTCAAAATTAGATGAAACAAATGAGGAAATATTATTTGAAAATTACATGTTTGTATCTTATATTATCCTGCATTTCAATTGTTCAATTGAGATGGACATCAATATTGTCATCAGGGTTCTTTCTTTTTTTCTTCCTTTTCTTTTTTTTACCGGTAAAATCATTTAAAGTCTGACACAATTGAATCTCTTCGGTCACAATGTCCAGTGAAAATAATTCCCTCTCAGCACAATTTGAATTGTATTAGAATAGGATCAAATTAAATTTCCACACATCTCCTATTAAATAAACAAATGTGTTTATGATGTGTAGGTAATACCGGAATATTGTTATTGATCACTGGCCATTGGTCACTGATTATTGATCATCAACTTTACATAACCTACAATTGTATCCATGGTTATAAGTGATTACCCCATGATAGAGAAAATTTACATCACATTAGCCAGATAACTTGTACCATACATTTGCAGCTCCTCTCGATCGCACACTGTGCCCTGTCACCTTGCCACGGTGCTCTCTTTGCAGGGCCAGAATAACAGATAGGTTGAGTCTACAGAATGGCCTTCCAGTGTGCGTCAAGACATGTAATCTGATGTGTGTCCTATAAGTATCTTTGAGTATCTGTTCAATGTATGTAAGCCTGTGTATCCATCCGTGAATATACAAGAGTGCATCTCTTGGCCAGATCTATGTTCAATACATCATATCAGACGACTTCTTCTGACTCCTGGCTCCATCATTTCATTTCAACTGGTTTCCTTCAAGTGGTTCACTGTTTACCTTTTGGCTGTGGAATTTCATTCTCTATCAATAAATACGTCTGTGTATGTACACAGGTTATCCAAATATGATGTCTATCTGTGTATGTACACAGGTCATCTATCTATGAAGTATGTCTGTGTCATAACTATATGTAACTAAAATGGAAATGTATATGAATATATTAATAACTAGTGATTGTCCAAATAAAGGCTAATGTGATGTAAATTTTCTCTATCACCCCACTATGACCCCAACCACATGACACGTTTCCACACCCCACTTCCCCACTGGCCCGTATGTGTGTATGTGAGTGCACAACAACAATAACAATACAACTGATTATATCTTATAACTAATTGATTATTATAACATAATGCAATAGCCATTAGCATTCTAGCATATAGTAACATTTTACCATGCTTTAGGATATTTCTTTCTTCTCTTCATTCCTGCTCCAATGCCCTTTGGTGGCTGCACCCTGCACCGCAGCCAGCCGTGGTGCCCTGGATAACATCACTCCTCCGCTTAAAGGAACACTCCGCCCATTTTCAACCAGCTTTGTATCATTAGAACATCAGTAGTATATCAGAAAACTGTAAACGGTTTTGAAGTCTGTCATTTAATTTGACAGTTATTGAGTGTTAAAGTGTGGACCAGTGACATCACTGGTCCACACTAACTCAAATGAATAACTCATTAACTCAAATCAACTCTCTATAACTGTCAAACTATTAATCATTCATCTAGTACCAGTTACTTTGTCAAGTAACTCAAGTTACAAATTGAGTTAAAAAAAAAAAATTTAATCAAAGCACACAAAAAAGATACAATCATTTCCTAATCAAACTGTTTTTATAACCACTATAGATGACAATAACAAAGGAAATGGATAACATTTCGAATTTTGGATGGTTTACACTGACTTCAAGTCAGTTGAAATTATTTTTCGGGATGGGGTGGCGATGTCATTCTGCTGCTGCTGTTTTGGTGAAAGTAATGCAAAAGTAGTGTAATAAGTAACGAGTTACTCTACACAGACGGTAATATTGTAAAGTAACGTATTACTTTCAAATGAAAGTAACGTAATATGTAGTATATAACATTAGGGGTGGGGGAAAAAATCGATTCACCTAAGTATCGCGATTTTTAATGGCACGATTTTTTTAATCGATCTTTTATTCCAGAATCGATAATCGCCACACACAAAGATATTTTTATTTTATTTTTATTTTTTTGGTGCTTGCAGTCAGGCCACTCACTGAACAGCAGGCCAGGCGCCGCCTACTGGTTTACTAGTGGTTTTATTACTTTATTAGTTAGTCTGAAGTAATAATTACACTTCAGGGTTAAAGTGGGTGCATCTCATTGTAAAATTGGACTTCAAACGGCCCAAATCTGGCTTCAAACGGCCCAAATTGGGCTTCAAACGGCCCAAATTTCACGCGCATCGGCCCATATCGGCCTGGCCTGCTTGGTATCTAATGCCCGGCCTGAATTATGACCCCAGTCCGCCCCTGTTTTTAACTATATCGCCCAGCCCTACTCATGATATATATACAGTCTCTAGTGTATGATTAAACTTTTCCCATGTTCTAATCTAGTGTAAAAAGCAAACAAACTGAAAAAATAAAAGAAAAAAATAAACAAAAATCGCAATAAATCGTAATATCGAATCGCAATAATCGTAGAATCGCAATACTTAAGAATCGCAATATAAATCGAATCGGCACCCAAGAATCGTGATAGTATCGAATCGGGAGATAAGTGAATCGCCACAGCCCTATATTACATTTTGAAAGTAACTTGCCCAACACTGCTGTTCATGGTGTAGGCTATGTATTGTTGTTTTTCATGGCTTAAATGGCTCGTGCTCTGCCAACCATTGACTGCTTTTTTTTACAAACAAGGACCACAATGGAAACAAGTCCAGGGCCCAGTTGCACAAAGCACCATAGGTTAAGATTTCCCTTAGAGTCAGAGTTAAGGTGTCCATAAAATAGAATCGACTGCACAAAACACACTTAAATCTTCTCCATAAGGTTAAACATTTGTAAGGAAAACAGAAGCACAAGATTTAAGGGTGTTTTGTGCAGCCGATGTGCGCCATAACAGTGCGCCGGAACCGGTGGCCCCTGCACCACAGGAACAGGAAGTCTGTGGGGCGCCGGAACCGGTGGCTCACGTAACATAGAAACAGGAAGCTTGCGGGGCGCCGAAACTGGAGGCTCTGTAGTACTGGGCTGTGAGGACTCTGTGGCACTGGAGAGTGAGGGCTTGCTGGGAGCCTGCCGACGTCGACGGGGAACCCGACAACGTGAAGCTAGCTGGGGGCTAGCTAGCTTGGAGATAAGCTGCTGTCGCTGAGGGCTGGGCCAATGTAGGTGATGATGCCACTGATGGCTGCTGGATGGTGGTGGAATACCTGGCCATGGCAGCTAGCAGTTCAGTGGCCTTGTGGTTTGAGTTTCCGCCCTGAGACTGGGAGGTTGTGAGTTCGATCCCCGGCCGAGTCATACCAAAGACTATAACAATGGGACCCATTGCCTCCCTGCTTGGCGCTCAGCATCAAAAGGGTTGGAATTGGGGGGTTAGATCACCATATGATTCCCGAGCACTGCTGCCGCTCACCGCTCCCACAGGGGATGGGTCAAATGCGGAGAACAAATTTCGAACACTCAGGTGTGTGACAATCGTTGGGACTTGACCTTTTTTTTTAGCAGCCGCTGCATCATCAATTTGTCTGTTTCTGCTGGGTCCATTTGTGGTCGAGTCATTCTGTCAGAAGCAGAGGTGTGTGGACCCAAATGCAGAACAAAGAGGCAGCAGGCAAGTTTATTTTTTAGGAGCAACAAAAAGTCTTTACTGAACTTTAAATATAAAAATAACAAAACCTACTAGCCCAAGGCTAGGCTAAACAAGGCTTGAAACAATGGGATTTACAGAGAGCAACCACATACTATACCAGACAGGAAGGGTAGACAATGACTCGACAAAGACTAGACACAGACTGAGACAATATATAGACAGAGGTAACAAATGAAACATGAGGGACAGCTGGGGAAGGCAGGAACACAGAAGGCAAAACGGGAGAACTGATTGGTGGGGAGAACTCAGGTAATGGGGCAGACTAACGAGGGAACATAGGCAACAGGTGGGAGGAAAGGCAGACTAATGAGGGAACATGGGCAACAGGTGGGGAGAAGACAGAGACTAATACACAAGGAATAAACATAAGAACAAACTCCTTTCTCTACAGTATATGACTAAGGTCCACTGAGTTTAGATCTCCCAGCTCCTCAGGAATTACACACATGATAACAGAGCAGGCCACGGTGTGGCCTGGGTGTTACACATATGAACTACAGTTATAGACTCACTCCATTTTACAGGTTTGTTACAATGTAACTACATAGTAACATAATTTATAACTATTGGTAATTACTGTGTAATTACATTTGGTGTTCATGTGTAATTACAAATAGTTCATATGTAATTAGGGTACCTGTAAAATAAAGGATTATGCACGCACACACACAATTACTGTACAATGAAGGCCAACACATCTGTACAAAATAGTTACTTCTGGACTGTTACTTCCTGGACTCAATTTCCCATAATCCTCCACACGTCACATTGCCCCCTTGCCCTGATTCACCCATGCACACACCTGCCAGCATTCACCGATACAGCACTCTGGACTTTAGCCCGTCACTCTGCCTCTGTATTTAAACCCTCTTCTCAGTTCATTGTTTGAGAGTTGTCCCTAGCAGCAAGACCTGTGTCCGTCTATGAAGAAATTGTTTAATGGTAAATCCTGTTAAGGTTATATACTTATGCTGTCAGTGTTGGTTGTTGGTTATTGAAATACTCCCAGAAAATATAAATATTGCTCTGGAACCAGCCAGAGCTGACACAACAGGAAAATAGTGAATGGCAATACAAAACAACACAGATATAGGCTTTAGAGTGCAAGCTGATACAGCAATACAAAGCCTAGTCCACATAAATCAAGAGAAAAAAACAGCATATAGGCTAGAATATAAAAACCACCATTGACAAAATCAGCATCACCTAAGCAAGCCAATGTGCCAATCAATTTTGTGCGACCCTAAATCAAAGGCACTTCGATTTTACCTATATTCATCTTAAATTATTCAAATTTCTGTCTTGAAAGGGATAGAAGACTTGCTGGAATAAAGCTCAATATGTAGTCTCAATTAAAAAATATATAGTGTAGCCCAACATGCATCTTTTCCTGGGTGGGTTGGCTCTGTCACCTCTACACCACAGGAACAGTCTATCTGTAGTCATACCATGCCCATTTTAAGTTAATCTAAACACGCACGCGAGCGCGCGCACACATACGCATGCATGCACACGCACACACACACACACATGCATGCACACGCACACACACACACACACACACACAGAACAGCTTGTGATTACAAAGGATGAGTCGATTAATCCATTAATAACCAAGCTAAAGATCAAAGCTTTTAAAGGTTTCCCTCTGCTGCTGTTATGTCAAAGTGCAGCAGATGGTGACATTTCCTGCATTGTGTCGTCTTCTTGAGAAGGAGACATGGTTTACAGTAATCATCCGTCAGTCTGCTGCTCCTCACTGCTCAGCACATCCTCCAGGCTGCTCAGCACATCCTCCAGGCTGCTCAGCACATCCTCCAGGCTGCTCAGCACATCCTCCAGGCTGCTCAGCACATCCTCCAGGCTGCTCAGCACATCCTCCAGGCTGCTCAGCACATCCTCCAGGCTGCTCAGCACATCCTCCAGGCTGCTCCTCACTGCTGGGCACATCATCCAGGCTGCTCCTCACTGCTGGGCACATCATCCAGGCTGCTCCTCACTGCTGGGCACATCATCCAGGCTGCTCCTCACTGCTGGGCACATCCTCCAGGCTGCTCCTCACTGCTGGGCACATCCTCCAGGCTGCTCCTCACTGCTGGGCACATCCTCCAGGCTGCTCAGCACATCCTCCAGGCTGCTCCTCACTGCTGGGCACATCCTCCAGGCTGCTCAGCAGTTGCAATGCCCGGTGCTACGCCTTCTCTTTTGAACTCGATAGGTACCTGAAAGTATAAAGTGGTTACATACAGTAGTCATGATTATAAGTGAGTTCCATTTCTACATTAAATCCAAGTATTTGAAATCTGAAGTTTACTTCAAAATACGTCATTTACCCCTTGTTTTGAGCCTATAAATCCTCACTGTAGCCACTTAGTTCTGATCTGCGTTCACACGCACACATCTTGAAGTTGGTGCGCAAGCTGCTGTACATGCACCACATGCATTCTTCTGGATGTCAACTCCTCCGTTGAACCCATCCGTGTAGTCCTATAATTCTGCTTTCAGAGCTAGTTATTAATTATTACCAGGTTAGCCCCTCCTGGGCTCACTGCACAGGCTTGGTGACAAACAGCTAACGTTAGCTAGCTAACTTTGGCTAATGCTTGTGCTAATGTTAGGTTAACACTATGTCCGAGGCTAGCACAGATGTTTCATAAAACAGTTACCAAGTAGTCGAAGTGGTCGAAGTTAACCTTAAATGTTTCCATTTCGGTAGCTAGCAAACGTTTCTGTTTACGAGGCTAGCAGGCTAGCTAGCTACCATTTTCTCAGAGGCGGAGTGATTTGGTGATTACGGCCCCAGCCATGATATACGTTCATTATATCATGGCTGTGAACCAATCAGATTGCTTGATTTGAGAGAGCCATTTTATAAAATAGATTTAGTTCAGGACAATTGTTGACATTGAATCTTCCACCGTTTCTCAAATAAACACATTATGCACAATGATGGTTTCTTAAACAAAGAGAAGCTCATGGCTAACTATTATGCAGAGCTACGTTATTGGCATACGCCGATGATCTCAATCAACCGGGGAACATTATGAGGCAGAACTGACTGATTGCAGATCATGAATCTTCAGGACACAGGAGGGTTTTCATTTATTTAACGAGCTGTCGAAGAAATGAGCTGCATGTCCAATAGGACTTTCTTTTTTTTTTTTTTACTATTGGGGTGTCGGACCAATGACGTGGAACCTCATACCAAGGGCAAGTCATGAACTTGTTGAGCTAGAATTGGTGGCTTAAAGAAAGGAGGTGTCACACTATGATCAAATAAGATGGTAAGATAAATACAACAGGAACTGCCCCTAACCCTTAATGGTATGTTTGGAAAGCAAAAACCTGAGAAAGAAGATACTCTAGTCTGTGTTTTAATATTTTTGTATTTTTATGCCCATATCCACAACCAGTTTGTCCAAGCTGCTGACCTGGTAAAAGTAGTGAGATTTGTAATTGATCCATTTCTTAATGTCTGTCCTGTTGCTCACAGACAGCGATCGTACAGTGGCACTTGAGGCCGACGCCGCTGGCATGTCGAACTCCACCTCTAGGTGGCGATGTAAGGACTCCGGCACCTCGCGGTCTGAACCCAGCTCCAGACGACAGAAGAAAGTGTGTGGATGACTTATCACTGGATAGAGAAAGGAAGACATGAAAAAGTATGAAGCACTTTCATAATCGAGACATTATTGATTTCTCTGATCAAGTTTGTAGGTGCACCTTGCGTCCTACCTTTGGTTACCAATATGCACAAACAATTTCCAGCCTGTAGTAGTGCATCACTCCACCACGTTATCATTGCCTACAGAGGCAGCAATCCATTCGGTTGTTAAGACTGACGACAGACGGGGGGGGGGGGGGGGGGGGGCATTTAGCCTTTATTTTATTTTTTTATATATAGGACAGTAGGCAGACAGGAAAGGTGGGGAGAAAGAGAGGGGATGACATGCGGCAAAGGACCGCAGGTCGGATTCGAACCAGGGTCAGCCACGCGAAGGGTCGAGCCTTCGTGGTATGCGTGCTACCAGGTGAGCTACCAGGATGCACTATAAATAATTTTTTAACCGAACATAACTTTTTATAGATAATCTGTTTAGAACATTGTTCTTATATGTACTTTATCCGAATTGTAACGTTTTCCTCTTCTCTTTCTCATCGCAAGGAAATCAGTAGAATGACAGTTGAATCGTTTTTTAGTCTCGGATCTATTCCAACAATGAGGGACACAGCACTGTGGCATATTGACAACGCAGAACGGCTTCTCGGCTTGGTGCTTGGACCCGGAAGTAGTTGGGAGGTCATACGTCACAGCTTAAAGGAGAACTTACCTCCAAAACACTTTTTTTCAGCTTTTAACCAATATATATGACTTTGGGGGTGATGTGTAAAGAATTCTGGTCAAAATTTCCACATTTGACACCAAACTGTTGCCATTACCATTTGTATCATTTTTCAGCAGCATATCTGGCATAAGCGCCCTCTAAGGGTGGAACACTGCTTTTTTTTTTTCCTCAAATGAATGGGAGATTAGGTACAAACTGACATCACAGTGTCCCCAAAGACTATGGGATTTCAAGATAGTTACTCCACTACTCCCCCTGTACCCTTTCGGCTCCTCACAACTCCAAGCCTATTCCCATGATGTCACTTGACCTGTTAATCACCTGTTAAAAACCCTGTGCTCTTAAAATACTGAACACCACGTTGTCATATTTGACACATGTCTTCATTGTAGACAGTTTATCGCTGAATGTGTCATTACATTATTAATATCTTACCTGGATAAGCTCTAATTATGTTGTTTATATTATCAGTCCGACTTGGAAGCACTTTCTGCCGGCCAGTCAAACGGGAGAGTCTGCTCTCATGCCAATGCAAAGGAAGCCTACAGCGCCACCCCCCTGGCCCCGCTAGGAAAATCAGACCACAACATGATTTACCTGCAACCTCAGTACAAGCCTCTGGTCAAGAGGCAACACACCACCACCCGCTCCTTCAGGAAGTGGTCTCCGGGAGCCGAGGAGACACTCAGGGACTGCTTTGAGTCCACTGACTGGAGTGTGTTGCAGGAACCTCATGGTGAGGACATAGAGGGTGTCACACAATGTATTACTGACTACATGAATTTTTGCATGGACATTGTTGTTCCTGTTACAACTGTGCGCTGCTTCGCCAACAACAAGCCCTGGATTACAAGCAATGTTAAAGATATCCTCAATAAGAAAAAGAAGGCTTTCAAAGAGGGGAACCAGGTGGAGCTGAGGAGCGTGCAGAGGGAACTTAAGCTCTGCTTGCGTGAGGCCAAGGCATCCTACAGGAGGAAGCTGGAGTACAAGCTGCAGGAGAACAACATGAAGGAGGTGTGGGATGGGATGAAAACCATCACGGGCTGCAAACAGAAGAACACTAGCTCTGCTGACTGTACTGTTGAAAGGGCGAATGAGTTCAACCTCTTCTTCAATCATTTCGACGGCCCTGCATTAGCGCCAACAGTTACTGGCTGCCCTGTCAAACCCACCACACCTCCCCCCTCCCCAGTTCTATCCTCTCCTCCCCTCCCACACATCAGCTCACCAGCCCCCCCCCCCCCACAGCCCCCCCCCCTCCCCTCCCACATATTATTACTGCCAACCAGATCAGAGGAGAGTTGAGGAGACTCAAACCCAGGAAAGCGGCTGGGCCGGACAAGGTGTGCCCAAGGCTGCTGAAAGCATGTGCCACTGAGCTGGGGGAACCCCTTCAGCACATCTTCAATCTCAGTCTCCAGCTGGGGAAGGTACCCACAATGTGGAAGACATCATGTATCATCCCTGTGCCTAAGAAGGGGCGCCCTAGTGTGCTCAATGATTTTAGACCAGTTGCACTGACATCTCATATAATGAAGACCTTCGAGCGGCTGCTTCTCCGGCTCCTCAGACCTCAGGTTCAACACGCTCTGGACCCCCTACAGTTCGCCTATCAGGAGAAGGTGGGTGTAGAGGATGCCATCCTCTACCTGCTTCACCGGTGCTACTCTCACCTGGATAAAGGAGGCAGTGCTGTGAGAATCACCTTTTTCGATTTCTCGAGTGCATTCAACACCATACAGCCGCTCCTCCTGAGGGACAAGCTGGCGGGGATGCAAGTGGACCCACACCTTGTGACCTGGATAACAGACTACCTCACTGGCAGACCTCAGTATGTCAGGCTAGGGGGCTGCACATCAGAGACTGTGGTTAGCAGTACAGGTGCACCACAGGGGACCGTTTTTTCTCCTTTCTTCTTCACCCTCTAAACATCTGACTTCAGGTTCAACTCGGAGACGTGCCACCTGCAGAAGTTCTCAGATGACACTGCCATCGTGGGGTGTGTGAGGGGTGGACAGGAGGAGGAGTACAGGGGCCTGGTGGATAACTTTGTCACATGGTGTCAGTCCAACCAGCTGCAGTTGAACAAATCCAAGACAAAGGAGATGGTGGTGGACTATCGGAGGGCCGGGCCACCCATGCAACCAGTTTCCATCGAGGGGGTTGAGGTGGAGGTGGTCAGGTCCTATAAATATCTTGGACTGCAGCTGGATGACAAGTTGGACTGGTCTGAGTGCACGGGCACCATATACAGGAAGGGGCAGAGCCGGCTCTATTTCCTTAGGAGGCTGGGGTCCTTTAACATCTGTAAGAAACTCCTGCAGATTTTCTATGAATCTGTGGTCGCTAGTGTCCTTTTTTATGCTGTGGTGTGCTGGGGAGGCAATGTCAAAGTGAGAGACGCGATGCGGCTGGACAAGCTGATCAGGCGAGCGGGCTCCGTGATCGGTGGAGAGATGGACTCTCTGGTGAAGGTGGCGGAGAGAAGGTCTCTCAACAAACTACTGTCCATCATGGACAATGACAGCCACCCACTACACTCCACCATAGTAGGCCAGAGGAGCTTGTTCAGTGGCAGGCTGCTGCCACTGAGCTGCTCTACAGACAGACTTAAGAAATCATTTGTCCCCAGAGCCGTTCGACTTTTTAACTCTTCCCATCGGGGGAAGTAAGGATGTGTGCCTTCGCTCTGTTGTCTCTGCTGCATGTGTTGCTGTTGTTGTTTTTTAGCCCTGCCTGTTTTTATTTTTATTTTATTAAATGTTCTCTATTAGGCACTCGGTCACTTTTGGTTTTGGCTTGGCACACGGTCTGTTAGTATCTTTTATATATTTTTTTACTGTGTTTTTCTAATATTGTCTACTGTGTGTTTTATTAACTGTATGTGAGCTGCTGGTACATGAATTTCCTTCGGGATAAATAAAGTATCTACCTACCTACCTACCTACCTACCCGCGGGGGCGCGCGCAGCAGCAGCAGCACACAGCAGTAGTGAGAGGCGGGGGCTTTTGCATGGGAACAGTCTGACATTTCCGCAAACAAATCTCGTCGCAGTTTAGCGCACATGTAAAATATAACGCTATACTACGACGTGACAACGTGACAAAGCTGGTCTAAACACATCGGCTACTATAATATCGTCACTGTGTACAAGCAACGCCAACTCTTCAGGAAATTAAGTCAGCAGAGCAGAGCGACTGGCGACTGGGGACTGGAGCAGCACACTCTCTGTCTGTCTGTCTGTGTGTGTGTGTGCTCCTCGGGGGGATTTGCATGGGAACAGTCTGACATTTTCGCAAACAAATCTCGTCGCAGTTTAGCGCACATGTAAAATATAACGCTATACTACGACGTGACAACGTGACAAAGCTTCTCTAAACACATCGGCTACTATCATATATTTCCCTGCATCCCTCCTACTGAGATTATATCGGTATTGAGTTTGGACAGACTGATGGGCTGACTGAGGAGAAGAGCTCTGCCCTGCGCTGCCTCCTGCGCCCTGAGAGGAAAAATCAGAGGTGCTGTAACTTTTAACAAGAATCACGAAAAGCCCCAAAACGCAAATTAAAAACGGATTTCATTGCGCGGTTTATCTCTAGTTAGACGAGGGAATTACGTGGAGAAATCTCACATTGTGTTACCCCAGAGCGGGGGGTTTGTCCTATTGTGCGGTGTGCTGCGGTAAACGAGCCTCGCCTCACTTTGCTCTTATCGATAGGTACAGACGCCCACATACACATACATAGAAAAAAATAATTAAATTTCTAGTTCGCCACTGAATTACCAAATTGATATAACTTTCAACCATTTTGAGCAACACTGTTTCCATACATGCCACCAGCGTTGGCTAGTTGTTGATATTTATAAAGATATTGCCCCTCTCAAATAAATTATTTTTGAGGCGGTAGGCAAACTGTAATGGCGTCGATTTCCGAAAAAAAATCTTGACTTGAACACAGCCAAAGAGTTTAGTATAGACAAGAGCATATGTCATTTCTTGGTTTTTTCCATAGGTATTTTCAAATCACTGTTCTGATACATATCTAGGGGGTAAGTCCTCCTTTAACAACCGAATTGGTTTGCCCTACCCTCGCGTCACCAGGCTCTTCTCGGCGAGAAAGAGCCTGGCTTCCGTTCACAATTGATTTTGTCACCCTATCTGGTTCCGGCCTAGAGCCCGCCCTAGACAGGAAGGGCAGCGTTTCTAGCTCATCAACTTTTACGTTAACTTGACAATTTGACACAAGTATCAGAACGGCAAACAACAAAACAAAAGATGGACGTACCGAACGAAGTTTTTGAAGAAGTTATTTTAGAAACATTCGGATTCGGAGATTCACAATCTCACATCTTTTAAGCCAATACAGAAGCTTTGAATCAAACAATTAATCGAGGAAAGAGACGTCAAGCTAAAGGCAACAAAGACGTTTTTTGGCGCACTGCCTTCCGGTGTTCATTCTGGTTCCGTGGTTTACGCCCCATGACAAAAAGCGGGGTGAAAGGTGCCCAGACTAGGTTTGCCCTCTCATTGTGATATTGCCGTATTACAGCGGCGATCCCAGTGTGAGGTCACCGCGTGATACCTGTGATCTGTCAATAATGGCATTCAACCACTGGGGGGTGCATAGAGTCCATAATGTAGACGTGCTGTGTTGTCAGCACATTTACCTGGCTGTCACAGGCTCAGAGCTGTCTAACACAATGGAGCGAGGGATACTATAAGGTGAGTACACTAACGCTATGTACAATCTAGATGTGTTTTTACATCGCCACCTGGATGGCTCTCCCATCCCGGTAACAAGTGGCTATGCTGCCTGGTTAGCCTCCTTTAGCCTCTGTTACTGTAGTAGTGTTTTGCTAGCGAGATTTACCGATCATGATACCATAACGTAACCTGATGTGGTGTAACATTATTTCATGTTGTCTCGGAATGTTAGCTGTGTAAATATTAATAAACTATTATAATAAATGACCTGCTATAATAAACGGAGAATTACAAGAATGGAAATCTTATTTTTATAGAGAGCCCCAGGAACGAGTCCGGAAAACATCGATGCTAACACTTCCGGGTTCTTCACTGTTTTCGCCTATGGGATTTTTGAATGGGTTTTTGGCGCGATGCTTCTAATAAGGTCTCTGGGCAACGCAAGCTTAATCAAACGTGAACCAGTGTTCAGTAGGATAATCTTCACACATAAGGACCACTTTTATGAGTTTTGAAGCTTTTACGTGCCGTTAAAAGGGCGGCTAGCTAGCAAACGGCTAAATGAGACTACACTGTTGAGTCGACGAGGATATTATACATCAATAACGTCATCACTTCAAAGGACGAACACGGAAATTCGCTTTCCCTCACCTGGTTCTCTCATTTCAAGTAAAATAATGGCTGCATTTAAAAATAACCAGAGTGCTTTTGAAAAATGTGCATCTTTAAAGTGCTTTAACTCCATTTCACATTTTAACAGTATCAGCCAACAAAACTCCACCTTTTCTCTAGAGAGAAGTGAGCTCCCTATCTGTCTGTCTCTGTCTGTCTGTCTGTCTGTCCCCTCTGTCTCTGTCTGTCTGTCTGTCTGTCTGTCTCTATCTGTCTGTCTGTCTGTCTATTGATCGTTTGCAATGCAAACTTCACATGCCATTGGGCAGTGAATGTGTGAGTGTGCCCTCAGTCTGGATTTGAGTGTGTGTGTGTTTGCTTATTCATAGTGACCGCCTACTTCCTGCTTCAGCACTGTACCAGAGGTTTTCATCCGCCATTTATTTTACACTAGACATTTCATAAAATGCTTGTAAAAATAGTTCTACTTGTTCAAACCAAACGGTTCAGATATACTTAGAAATAGGAGAGACCACATAATATTTCACTCGGACCAAAACGTAAAAAATTTGCGGATTTAAAGAAAATATCCTTTCAATGTAGTTTTTTAAAGTTCTGGTCCCAGTGAAATGTTCTATGGTCTCTCCCAAGACATACTGGTTTTGAACTGCCCGTGATAACAATGAATGAACATGCAAGTCTTTTCACTCTGGATTAAAGTAAATCTTTGTTTTTGTGCTGTACTCATTTGTTTTTAGAGCACGCCTTGTGAAATTACTTCTATCTCTCGCATTTCTCAGAGTCTCTCTCGCCTCTCCTGCGTCCGTGTGTCACTCTCGCAGCAGGCACTGGCAATATGCTGACAGCCACAAGCAGCCTCAATTCACATATTTGATTGGCTGAGTAGCATCATGTGTGATACCATAAAGGCTGGAAAAGCATGTGCCGGTTAAAATAGAAACGCTCTGTGAAAATGTAATAATTCTCAATGATTTGTGGGTTATAGGGCTGGGTCCGGATAGGACGGCATCTGGGTCCAGATGTGGACCAGAGTCTGGGCTTTGAGGATCACTGGACTAGAGCATGTATTTTTGTGCTATGGTGTACTTTTATGAATTGTTTCACAATATGCAGGTGAGTAAAGGCAAAAGGCTAAACGACCAATGTAACATTGACATTCGTTCTTGATATGAATGTAAAATAAACACACACACACCTCACACACCTACACACACACACACACACCTCCACATCTCTATGACAACATAATATGTTGACATATTATGAACCTGTCTTCGAGCTAACAGAGCACCACATGCAGACAAGTCCATCACTCATTCATGGGTTCATGAGTTAATGGGGGGGCCAGGCCGCCGCAGTGTTGTTTTTTTTGCTCACCATTGTAAATCTCCATCTCACTGTCTGGCTGAATATGATCATACAATTTATATCCACTTTGACAAGCATCACAGGTATCTCTTTGCTAAAGCTGTGACAGGGGGGCCTCTGACAGGGCCTTGCTGCAGCCTCCTCCTCCCTCTGGAATGCCCTCCCCAGTCACATCTGACAGGCCAAAACTCGTTGGGCCCTATCTTCCGACAGGCGCTATCCCCTAATAGCGCTTGCGCACCTGTTTGCGCGTGCCTTAAGGCAGGGAAGATAGCAGTGGCGTCGTCAGCCCTGGGCTTCCGGGTCTAGAGCCCCGGATGTTTCTTTCCTAGCCCCGGAGGTTATGAACAGCCTCTCAAGTCAGTGCTTGCAGCGAAACCCCCCTCTTTCCCCCGTCGAGTTGGTTTTTCCCATGATGACGCATCATGGAAGAAACCAACTCGGAGTGTACGAACCCCCCCAGTAACTCCTGTGAAGGTATTTTATTAAAGGGGCCCTATTATGCATTTCTTAATTTTGTATCATATATATTTATTTTTATTTTATTTCTTTATTTAGCACATATTCAAACATACAAAAATACTGATAAGTTATCAACAAGACAATAAATGTGCAAAGTAGAGGCAGGAGACCCGCAAGGGCCTATACGAGGCCTCTACTTGTATAACATCATAAGTAGAAATAAAATCAGCAAGTATGAAATAAAATTAAAATTTAACGAAAAAAAGAAAGAAAAGAAAGTAAAGAAGAAGAGTTAAAAACATGTATGCAGATAAGAGATATTATTGATTTAACAGGGTTTTTTTCATTCTTGATTTAAGAATAGGCAATGATTGACAGGTTCTGATTGAAGGGGGGGTGGAATTCCATAAGGATGGACCTCTATACCTAATGTTAAATTGACCTAAATTTGTGCGGGAAAATGGAAGGTGAATGTTATGTGATTGTCTGGTTGGATATGAGTGAACATTAGAGTTCAGTACAAAGAAATGATAGAAGACAGTAGGTAAAAATAATTCTTGGTGCATACATTTATACATAAAAACAGTAGTCTGATATACGTTTATATCGAAAATTGACAATATGTTTAATTGCCTGAACAGATGGCTCAAATCGATTTGATGATGAAGCCCGTCTTAGAAATTTCTTTTGAATTAGCAGGATTTTCTGAAGAGAATAAGGATATGTACTGGCCCAAACAATATTGCAATATGATAAATAAGGATATATCAGACTATAATATAGTGACAGAAGACAGGAGCGATTTACCAGGGATGAAATCCTTCTGATAATGCCATAAGACTTCATAATTTTGTTACACACATAATCAATATATGTTGTTACAATCTTGGATGGTCATATTATACATGGGCTAAGCTTCAAATAAATATGTGAAAGTGTTGATGAAAGTGACGAGATGACATGGATTTATGCCGATTTTGTGCGAGAACCATAGTTTTGGTGACGTCAGGCAGGACTTGTTACCCTGGCAACAAAGCGTTGCGGCCGGCCGGCGTGCAACGCACGCACGCCCTCTAGCCCCCACCCTTCCCTGTGTTGACATTTCTCCACTACACTGCCGACCGACACGACAGTAGCGCTGCTAATTTCCACTCGTCTTGGCCGTATATGTGCCTTTCACTTTCACACAAAACAAGGAGACGACTTGGAAGTGAGCCAGGATGTAGGACTGAAGTGGTAAGTTCTGAAAATATGTGTCTCATTCCAGCATCGGTTGTACCTAGCAGCTAGGAAGCGCTAACGTTACTTACCACCGGCTGGGTAACGTTAGCACTTGCTATTAGCCTAGCAGCACAGCTGCCTTTCATAGACATGAACAACCGATGAATGACGAAGGCACACATTTTCAGAACTTGTAACGTTAGTCCAACTTGCTGACTTCTCCAAGTCCTCATTTTGGTTTGGTCCGTGTAGCCTTTGCTAGGAGAGGCACACTATAGTCACAAGCATTTGGGAAGTTAGCTAACTAGCTACATTAGCTGTTGTGTTGTGGCTTGAGTGTGAAGCTCGCGGGCAGGGCGGGGAGCTGTAAAACAATTATATAAACGAGCAAGGGATTGTCAAAACGAATCTGACCATCGATAACATCGTGACTTGGGCGTAACAAGCAAGGCTATCAATTGATATATCAACATCCCCCTAGCTATCTATCCCCTAGCTCCGCTCGGCCCGGGCTGTGCCGGGACATTTCCTTCGGCGGCTGGCCGAGCAGGGCATCACGTTCCGTGGCCAAACACAAAAACTCCTCGCGCTGCTCTCCTGCCTCCTGGAGTATTTTCCGGAGGGTGGGGGTTCAAGCACAGGACCTAAAACAGAGCGTTTCATACAGAGGCTGAACTGAAGGGGGCTCAGTGAGAGCCAGTACAAGATAAACTGAGTTTTTTCAACTATGGATGATGCAATAAGTTACTCTACTGGAGGCCAACAATAAAATAATAATACATTATATTAGCAAAATATGGGCCCTTTAAGGTACACGCTTCCTGTAAACCTAAATTCTGATGGCGCCGTTTTTGTATCATATGGTACTTTTATTTTGAAACTTAGAGCGGACGTAGTGATGTTGTATCTACGCTACTTGACGTAAGGTGTGCTCACCGGCCGGAAGTGAATTGACATGAAAAAGTTAAAAAGACGGTCGCAAAACACATGTCGCTCTTCAACCTACGGTTCTTTATCTAATCAAAAGCGCCTAGCTGGAATTGTGAACAAGGTATTGTTTGTTGTAATGGTTTAATGAAGCAGTGATGTGTGGTTTTGTTTAATGTAACTGTGAAGTGAAGGCATTGTTATTGTGACAGTCATGCTAACGTTAACTTCTATAGACATTGGAGTGGATGGCTGTGGCTTCATGCTGATGCTAGCGTTGTAGGTTGTAGCTTGTATGGTTAATAATATTCTGTGTGAAGATATTTTCTGAGATAAATGGGCCTTGAGCATCAAGGCCCATTTATCTCAGAAAATATCTTCACAACTAAATAACATAAGATCATTTCATAGTTGTAGCTACTGTGATGCTGTGCATGTTGGTGCATGTCATTTGTTTGAATAATTTCATAGTGAGATGATGAGCTCGTGTGGAGAGGAGGTGGTGAGGAGTGAAGCAGAAACATTATGTAATGACACACTATGACAATAGTAACTGATCATTTGGTCCTGCAGAGCCTACTGATATTTTCTGTTTGTTTTTTTCTCATCTCAGCCTGAGGGGAGTGGAGCAGAGCAAAACAGAGGACACCAGACCAGAGGAGAGGAGAGGAGAGGAGAGGAGAGCAGAGTTGAGGAGACCAGACCAGAGGATGAGGAGGGGAGGTGGTGAGAACTTCTTGTAAGTGAAAGAGGCTAATGCTGACATTTATCAATTCATGAATTTGCTAAGTGGACTCCCGCCAGAACCCTATCAAGGATCTCTGGTGGTCCCTGGACCTCACTTTGAGACCCACTAATCTTGTTCTTCTGTATTCATCTCAAATGACTCACAACATGGGTATTTACAGATTGGAAAAACCTAATTTTTTTAAAGGGGGGGAGGGGACCCACCCCCCTTACCCCCCCTCCCCGTCGGCTTACCGGGGTAAAGCCCCGAATGTCTTCAGGACCTAGAAACGCCCCTGGAAGATAGCAGTCCGTCTTGCGCCGTCCGCCAGCCAGGTGTTATGCCGAGTTTTGCACCCCAGCGCCGGTAGCATCTTTTCACATCCCCACCTCACGGGAGCATATTGTAATGATTTATACAGAAATGTAACTGTTTAAAAGTGATATAATTATCTGGTAGACGTGGCCTCCCTGATTTCTAAGTCAAAACAGCCCCTAAATATGTTGGGGATGCAATTCTCGCCTGGGATGCGGAAACGTTCACGGCACGAGTCGTAGACGCAAATTAGAGCCGTGCCAAAATCATCTGCGCCCCAAAATGCCAGCGCAAACGGGATTTGGGCGGTCTTAACTACCAGAATTATTCACAGGCGTAGCCAGGCAATGCTGGGCATTACGTCAATCAAAACCAATCAGATTCCCGTCTCGCAATGGCTGTTTGCGCGAGGCATGCAATATGCTGTAATTCTCTCCATGCCTAATAGAGTGTACTCACTCGTGCGAGGACAGAGAGAGCTTATTGACAGATCGTCTGTGGTGCCAACGACCCTCCGGATTATGAAGGTAAATAGCCTATGTCCATTGTCCAACAAGTTTTCTCAATTCATTTCCCTCTTTGCGATGTGATAAAAGTTTCTCAGTGAGTTATAGTTGATTGCCTCACTGAATTATCTGCTAATACCCAATTTTAGCAGCATAATTTGATGACTAGGCTGTGCATAATGACATCTCCAAAAGGAATTCTACTTTGCACTGCGCTGCCCTGCACGGAGATTACGGGTGCGCTCCGAGAGCGCGAGGTATTTGTGTATAAGAGGTCCTTTTCAAAGCTCTTAGCGCAAAGTAATTGCGCGCTGCTGACGATAGGGTAATGCCAAGTATCCCACATTTTAGCGCTGAAACGCCTGCTTTGGCTTGTGGCAGCCAATGCCCAGTACAATTATCACAGGCATGCGCTTGTGTCCGCCCCCAATTTGCATTGTGCACGGCGTTAAACGAGCGCAAACACTAAATTATCGCTTTTGGTAAGATGGGGCCCGTTGTATTTCATACTCATTATGTCATCTTTCCAAAAAAGCCTTCAAAACCCACCTTTTCACTGTTGCTTCTGACCTATAATCTTTCTCTCATCTATTTTAATATTTTCTCTCTTTATTAAAGTTGTTTTATCCTGTATTTATAAAGTGTCTTTGAGCACGGTCAAAAGCAACAGTGAACAGTGAAGCACTATATAATATACATTACATTACTAAACATACAATAATGAGTATTAATGTTCTGTAATTCTACTCATATTCTAATATTTATTATATTTCCATTCTTATACTTGATGCCAGCCTTAAAATGAGATATTCCTCTAAATCTGGCTTCTATCGGGCAAAATTTCAAATGTAAAACGTCCAATTTCTTTTCGTGGCCCCCACAAATCTAAAAGTCAAACTCCGCCTATGCACTCATTCCAATAGACACTCCTATTATATGTACAAGTAACTGGTACAGTAGTGAAAGAGAAAACATATTTTACCAGAATGTTTGTCCGGAAGTCGGCTTATCCTCCAAACCACAGCTTTGAAGGCTTGCTCGTATTTAGCTGTTCCCAGGGTAACCCTCATGGCTGGTTCTGACCCTGAGGTGGTGGCTGTACCCAAGCTGGTGCCCTTATTAAATAGGGCCTTGAATGATTTCTCCGGCGTCACCCCTTCCCGACGGAAATTCTTTGCCCAGATCTTAGGAATGGGATACCGCACCTGGGAATTTTCAAGACAACTCACTCTCAGCAAACACATTGTTAAAAAAGAATGTGACATTGACAATCAACTTATTGTTTGTTATGTAGATTAGCATTAACAGCTGAAATGACGTTTTGAATTGTGTGATCCCAGCCGGTTAGGGACTGTTCGTTATTTATGAAAGAGGGGGTATGGTGCAGAAAGGGGGAGGGGTATCAAATATTTTTTTGAGTACTGGGGAGGGACTTGTGTTTTTTATTTTGGCTTTAGGGAGGGTTATACAACTTTCATTTTTTGTATTTTGTATATATTTTTAAATGCGTTTTTCGTTCCAAAATTCGTGTTTACTCCCCTATTTACAGTATATCTATGGTTTACCTGTAGCCTATGGTGACTGGACTTGGTATCTCCCATTCCTTCCTTTCACGTAAATTTGGGATATTCTCTGGTCCTGGCGAACTCCTCACTGCAGACAATTTAGTGGGATTCGACATCGGTGATCACATAGGCTATTTAAATTTGATAGGAGATTTCTGGGGCTGAAGTAGCCTACAAAGCAAGAGTGTAGAATTGTCCAACTCCAGTCACTTTAACGGTGTCGAGTTATCCTTTTCCCCTTTACACCGACCCGGTTTTGTGGGACTGGCGCTGGTTGGATGAGGCGCCGCGCGTCTCTGCGCTCAGTGTTGTTTTTTCTGCCCAGCCAGAAGGTTTTCTGTTGTGTGGTGGAGATTCCTAATGCTACATGCCAGGGACCATTTAACCACATATAACACAAGGCTGGGCTTTTGCGTGAGGACTGTCCCAAAAAGAACGACAGTAGCCTAATCCTATAGTAAATCAGAGAAAGGTGAATTGGCAACGTAGGCTACTGTGTATGGCCGCCGTGCCAATATTATTGTGGACGCTGCTCCTACTGTATGCACTGTGTACAGGCCTATTCAGTACATTTGGGAGAACGGTCATCATTAATATGCACGTGTCGGTATGTTTTGTGTGTGTGTGTGTGTGTGTGTGTGTGTGTGTGTGTGTGTGTGTGTGTGTGTGTGTGTGTGTGTGTGTGTGTGTGTTTGCAGAATAGGTTGTTGGTCCTGCTGTTTGCTTGGTGCATTGACTGGAAAAGTTTATCATCGCTTTATATTGTTTCAGAGCTGGAATTGTTGACACATATGCAGTTGGCTAGGCTACTGTAGGCTTTATAACTAGGAGATGAGGCTGTTATTGGGCTGTGTACTAAACGTTATATGCCCCCCGCCCCCTCTCTCCCCCGATGTCATAGGGCGCTATCAAACGTAGCCAAATCATCGGAAAAGGTCATATTTTCTTCAGTACTACCTTTGGTGTGAATATGATAAAGTGTGGTTATTTATGATGGAGGGAGGGTCATGCATTTATCTCCAGTCACTCAGGGATGGACATGGAAAAATATTTATAGATCTGGGGAGGGTGAAGGAAAAAAACGAAAACAAAGTCGCCCCTGCACCATACCCCCCCCCTCATAAATAACGGACTGTCCTTTAGCCCAACCACACAAATGGCCATGAAACCGAAGTGGAGGGCTACTTGCAGAAAATATGAAAAAATACGCACATCACTTTGAGGGCTGCTGGGCTAGATATAAATTCAGTAGAAATAATAGAATCTGCACACACTTATGCTCCAAAGAATGCTTTACTTCTTGACTAAGACAACATTTCGACCCTCAGCTCTTCATCAAGTAGGATAATCTAATGAAGAGCTGAGGCTCGAAATGTTGTCTTATGTCAAGAAGTAAAGCATTCTTTGGAGCATAAGAGTGTGCGGGTTCTATTATTACTACTTGCAAAAAATCCCTCCACCACTTCATACAAATCCACTGGATTTGTGGAAGGCCAACCAAGTAACACAGCATTACCAGGACCTCTGTCTCATCAGTGTGTCTTCTCTGCCACTGGGCTGATACAAACAAATAGTTAATTATACTTCTTACCCCAGAGCATGTGGACATGTGGACATACTGATCTTTCTAAACATTTTATATGTTAAGCCCAGCCGATTTGGTCAACAGTATGCATTTTTAATTTCTGTTGGGGTTTAGAAATGTTATTTTAGTTTGGAGGGGGAAATTTCCCCCCAAAAACACATTAAAATGGGAAAGTATACTGAAGGGTGACCCAAACAGTCCAATGCGATACCTAAAGGCCAAAGGTGCACAGAATTTCTGGCCATCCTGCCAGGCCTAACAGCCAAAAGGTTACCCAAAATCCTTCAGATGTCCTGCTCCCCATCGCCACCCAGTGGCCACCAAAAAGCAATTTTTCGGAAGAAAAAAAAGACGATATGATTATGCGAGATGAGAATGTGTCAGGAATTTATGAGCCATAACTCAATTGCCTACATAGACCAGTAATGTAGTCTTGAGGCCAGGGGTGGGAACATACATTTTCGATTATCAACTTCAGTGCAAATCAATCTATCTAATATATCGCTATGCAGATCATTTCTTACCGCCACATTCTCACAGGGGATCAGGTTGAGTTGATCCCGGTTGGAGGAGAAGCCTTGCGACATGAGGAGCCAGGACTGGACAGTGACCTCTGCACCTCTGATGCAAGCTACCGTGCGAAGCTTGAAGGGCAGCGTCTTCTCAGCAAACATAGTGTGGAAGCGTAGCAGCTCAAAGCGTCGGAAGGGTGGAGGTGTGAAGGTAATGAGACCAGAGGAGAGGAACTCCAGCTGGTCTGCATGCTCCTCATGAAGTTGAAGGTGCTGGAGTTGGATCCAGTGAGTGGTGGTATTAGGAATGATGTCATGCCTGGAAACCACTTCTTTCCCCTTCAGCTGGAAGAGTTCAAATTAAGTCATTGCAACAACAGACATTAGGGATAATAATAATAATAATAATAATAATAATAATAATAATAATAATAATAATAATAATAATAATAATAATAATAATAATAATAATAATAATAATACATACATACAAATAATACAAAAACAACACATGGCATTTATATAGTGCTATTCTAGAACTCAAAGCCGCTTAACACTATACACTGATGAGTGGTGTTAGTGAGACAATACAGAGACAAACGTTGGACAAACATAACACAGACAAAAGATTGGATGGGGCGGGGGGCTTAAACGAAGGCAATGGAGAAGAGATGGGTCTTGAGGTGGGATTGAAAAACTGTGAGCGACTCAGAGTCTCTGATGTCTTGGGGGAGGGAGTTGGGGGAGCTGCCCTGAAGAAGGTTCTGTCCCCGAAGTTGTGGAGTTACACCATTGTATATGTATCTCACTAACCAAATTAATGATCTGTATCTGTACTTGGAGGGTGCGTGGCAGGGGCGGTTTTAGGATCAGAGCTTTGGGTGGGCTCAGCCCCCAAAGAGAATATAGGGTGGACCGCAGACCCCCTAGGGCAGAGGTTCTCAAATGTTTTTCAGCCTAGGACCCCTTACAAGATATAAGATATACCGGGGACCCCCTCATTCTGATTTGTGATTTTGGGCTAAGCTTAATTGTTTCCACGGTAACGTGCTTGATTTATAAATTGATAGGTTTGCTAGATTAGAATGTAATCCATGAACCATTTTAGATTTAAGCCCCAATCAGTAACTTTTTCACCTTAATATAAGTCAAGTCAAGTCAAGTCAAGTTTATTTGTATAGCACATTTCATACACAGAGGCAATTCAAAGTGCTTCACATAAAATGGTTGACAGGAAAATAAAAAAATAAAAGAAGAGAATAAAATGGACATTTAAAAGCATCACAACAAAACTTTAAAAAAGGGTATTAAAAGTGCATTAAGCAACAGGCGCAGCAGTTGCAAAAAGAGCTAAAAACTTATAGAGGACTCATTGGGTTTGCATAATAGACTATATAAGAAACATGACTACACACACATATAATAGTGATTGAGAAACAGCTGTCAGCAGTTAACACATTCACTGCCAGCCGTTTTTTTTTACTGTAGGTAGCTTCTGCCAGAGGGTTTTTTTGAGGATTCTGGCTCATTTTACAAGAGCCGAGGATTATTTTCTGCTTGGACTTTGTGAACACAAAGTTCACAAAAGTACTAATAGAATGTGTGCTTTCTCTGTCTAAAAGAGTTAGTTTGTAGAGTTAGTAGTTATGTAGATATTAGCCGTTGAGTACAGCATGGTTTCAGCGTCTGAGACTGAAAGCTGAGATAATCGCAGTTTTGTGAAATTCAATCAAACAGGCAGAACAGTCACTTTAACCATTTATTTTTGGCATCAGTGAGATATCCAACACGTTCTCACGCCGACCACGTAGCATATTGACGCTTTGTCCCGTCCCTTATGCGCCACTTGTTACTAACATGGTACCCTTGAGCGACCCATGAAACGACTTGGGCTTTCCCACTAAACTCAATGCAAACCCATACAAGTCATCTTTGACGCTTATGGCAACTGCTCCCCCATCAGCCTAACTGCTCGCCCATTAGTCAACTGCTCGCCCATTAGCGTCTGGGGGGAGGTTAGGTTTAGGCATGGGGGTGGGAGAGGTTAGGGTTAGGGTTAGGGTCTGGGGGAGGTTAGGTTTAGGCATGGGGGGTGGGAGAGGTTAGGTTTAGGGTTAGGGTCTGGGAGAGGTTAGTTCCTCCAGACCCTATGGGGAGCACTTGACTAACTGGGGAGCAGTTAGGCTAATGGGAGAGCAGTTAGGCTAATGGGGGAGCAGTTGCCATAAGCGTCAAAGATTACTTCCATGGGTTTGCATTGAGTTTAGTCGGAAAGCCCAAGTCGTTTCATGTGTCGCTCAAGGGTACCATGTTAGTAACAAGCGACGCACAAGGGACGGGACAAAGCGTCATTATGCTACGCGCTCGGAGTGAGAACGGGTTGAGATATCAGACATCTAAACAATATAGTTCTGAACCCCCTCTCCTTCAAACTCCTCCCTCCGTGGGCGTGTCTGGTGGCTTTCAGCAGCGTTTGTCACAAGCGAGTTTCTACTGCCTGTCTGAGCAGTGAGCAGCCTCCCTCCCTGGCGGCCCCCTCGTCGGCAAGTCTGGATGGGGCTCACTCGTTTCTTGGGTTTGAGAGCTTTGATGAAGCTTTGTGCGATTCTAGGCTTTATGCTGCGTGTTTCAAAGTGTGTTTTGCACCCAGTCTATTTTTGGAACCCCCCACCGTTGTGCACCCGTGTGCACCAGCGTGAAAGCGTTTTCGCCTACAGTATGAGAATGAGGCTCGTTCGTTTCTGGGTTTTCGGTTGAGCTCAGCTGGAATGAAGCTGCGTGCGATTCTGGGCTTTCTGCTGGTGTTTCAAAGGTGTTTCAAAGTGTGTTGCACCCATAATCTATTATGCAAATTTGCAATCCCCCACCGCCAGCTCCCAGCGCGAAAGCGAAAGCGAAAGCGTTTTCGCCAATCCATTTTCATGAGAATGGCTTCCTCAGGCTGCTTTTTGCTTGGCTTCCTCTAGTCTGGAGAGCACTGTTGCCACTTAGTGGGTGGGTGGAATGGGTTGTACACGTTCGGTGGCTCCCATATTTATATAGGAGATGTAAAAGCGTTAGATGCACGTCCCACCGTTTTTTTGACGACTCAACTCGTCATTGGCAGTCAACCGTTGGATTTTTTTTTACGACTCAACTCGTCATTGGCAGTGAACGTGTTAAAAGCGACGGTAAACATAAAAGTCTTTAGTCTATTTTTAAAAGTAAGTAAGGTTGGGGCAGATCTGAGGTCTTCAGGTAATTTGTTCCAGCTAGCAGAAGCATAGTGGGTAAATGCGGCCTTCCCATGATTTGATTTGATCCTAGGGACAGTTAATAAGCTGGACCCAAAACAGCGCCAGAAAGCTCTATGTACATGTTGTGACATCGGGTACTCACCACGTGATTAAATAATAATCCATCCATAGTTACGTGAAAGGTAATTTTCGTATCAAATCCGCACCGAGTTACTTCCTTGTTTTCATGAACACAACTTGCCCTGTACAGCGCATGCGCACATCTTGCCTCCGGGACGCAGGCACCAAACTGCTTAGTCCCAGTAGAGGCCTTTGGATTCAAGTCACTGGACCATCTTCAATGACTAACAGCTTTTTAGTCATTGAAGATGGTCCAGTGACTTGTAACAGGGAGAATGTCACCTCTATTGGTCACACACCGCCCTCCAAATATATATATATATATATATATTATTATATATATTTATTTTTCCTGAAAACTTTTCGCGGACCCCCTGGCAAAGTGCCACGGATCCCCATTTGAGAACCACTGCCCTAGGGGGTGCTGGGGGCATGCCCCCCCCGGGAGAAAAATGTGTACATTTTAAAGTAAAAGGATCAATCTGGTGCATTTTGAGATCAAAATGAAGAGACTAGATCTATGCAGAACTACACACATCACATCAATATCCTATTTACTGTTCTGTGGCTTTAAAATGATGAAAAAATAATTGTCTCCCTATATATATATTCTGCATACAGGTATATGGTAGAATTCTGCTTGCCTAAATAATACAGTGATCCATATACCAAAATCACTTCCAGGGGAGAACTCAACTGAAGTAACATTTGCTTTGAAAATAACATTACAATGAAATCAAAAGAGAACTTCCTAACTTATTGGCTGGAATAATATTCGGACAAGATAATAATATACTGTAAGCCCTAAAGCAGGAGTTTGCAGTCAACTATAGTTGAAATTAATATATGGCAGTATTTGTGGTGGTCAAAATCTATTTGGGGTGTACCGCCACAAATAGATCAGTGTATGGGAAACACTGACTATTAAATTGTGTGACTAGAAAGGCACCAATAAATCTGAGAAAATGTACTTTAATGTTGAGCAACAAAGCCATCACTTCATTTACAAAGGTGTCATTACAAATGGTATTGACACCAAATTAAAAGAGTTTTAAAGTAAAAATAAATAATAAATAAAGATTGTTTTAACATTGGCTCAACCAGCCCATCTTACCAACCACCAGGGGTCCTTGAGGGGCTTATAGGGGTCTCCAGCAAAATGTAGAATTATTAAACTTCATTATGTTGTGTACAAGAACTTAACCCTGTTAGATAATACAGAAAAAATACTATTTTGAGTCAGAGTCTCATGTTAACTGTGATACAATACAGATACTCATGGAATTCAAAATCAAACCTGACAATAAAGATATTCTGGGTCTTGACTACTTCTCACCTGTTTCTTGCTCTCTCTCTCTTTCTGTGCCAACTCCATCCTGCTCTCTCTCTCCTCCTCTCCCTCACTATCCTCCTCTCTCCTCATCTCCCTCACTATCATCCTCTCTCCCTCTTTGTGCTGTCAACCAAAAGGCAAATACAACAACCAACCAGAGTATTTATAATCTAATAAGAGGTATAGATCCATCCATATCAATTAAATGTGTATGTACAAACTGTTGTTTGTAATTTTTATTTTTTATTTATTTTTGCCATCAATTTTCTAGGGTGGGCTGGTCTAAAACCGCCCCTGGTGCATGGCTTAATTCAAAAGTGGACAGGGTTATACAGAAATTGGGTGTGGCTTAATGTTTTGTGTTGTTGGCAGTTCAGCATGCCGAGTTTCCACCAAAACGTTCAAAGTATGGCTACAAAAAAGAGGTATCGAAAGACACTCTATTTGTATCAATATCACTTTAAGGGAACTGGAATTGGTACTGGTCATGTTTTGTCTTTTTTTTAAATGATACCCAGCACTAATCACAAGTACATATATTGACACATTGTACTCGCATGATACTCGTAAAAGAATAGGCAGATTATGACATGATGGGCCCCTGGGCCTGGACACATGAAGGGCCCCCCTCACAGCCCACATACGCAGAATTAAGGCCAGAATAAGAACTAAGACATACATTCACGTGACTCTCAACAGGATTCACAGCACACACACACACGCACGCGCGCATGCGCACACACACACACACACACACACACACACACACACACACACACACACACACACACACACACACACACACACACACACACACACACACACACACACACACACACACACACACAGCCACCTGAACTCTCAAAGCCAACAGCACAAACACAAGAAATACATTCACTCCATAAAGGCAAGTGGTCAGTCGGTAGTGAATGTAAAAATGTTACCAGCCACTCAATAGATTACCATTGTTCTTTTGGATTGTGAGTGAAGCAAATCTACCAGCCACTTTTACCAGCATGTGGCTGGTGGCTGTGCTAATTTTGTACCCTGTCTCAGTAAAATAGGATTTACAGCAGGTACACTCAATTAAAGCCAATTAAAGCCAAAAGCACAATAACCCTCTAATTGTTCATAAAATTATGGTCACATAAGTGAACATTTGGTCAAAAATAATGGCGTGGGGGCCTATAAATGATCATTTGGTCCCAGGCCCGGGCAAGAAACGCGGTGGTCCTGTGAAGAGACTCTGGGTTATGGGCCCTCTGAGCTCTGGGGCCCCTTGGGTGCGTTCGGTAATACATCCCTGCTTAAAAGCTACATTATCTGTACCTGTACTCATTTTATCCGAGTACTCCGCTCAACAAACAAACCTTCATCAGCTATAAATGCATACAGGATCCAAATTTAACACCCACAGAGTGCAACATAATAATGGTTAAATGTATATTTGGTGGATAAATCAATAAGGGTCATCCTCCACACTGGCTGGTAACTTTTTGAGATGGAATATGCAGTAGGCAATATTATTTCATTATAATTTTGGTTGAGTATGTCTCTGTAAAGCCCTCTGAGACATGCTTGTGAATTAGGGCTATAAATAAACTTGACTTGACTGACACCAAACAACCAGTCATGGTTACCAACCACCAGTCAGTTACAGCACACAAACAGTGGTCATAAACATCAATGGAATGTTAACCATCAACAGCAGAGAGAGTGTAGAACCCAACTGAACCTTGTTTGTGTGCTGTGATTGGCTAGTTATGTTCTAGTTAACCGGCTGATTGGTTGTTGTTTTTTGTCAGACCTGTAATTACATAATACCAATGTATAAATCCAACAATGCTGTACCCTCAACTCCTCTCTAGGGGTGGGGGATAATCAATTCTAAGATACATCACAATTTATTCCTTAAAGCAGCTACGAGCAACTTTTTCGATTGTTATTAAACAGTATAAATTTAATATCAATGCATCACATCTTACCTCTAATAGTCGACGAGACCAACGCAGAGTAGTCTCGCCCCGAGTGAATCGGCCAGTGTTAGTCTGTCTGTGGCCAGGGCAGATCAGGAAGTGAAATGAAACGGTTTGCAGCAGCCACTTCGGCCATAACCACAAAATAACTTCCAAAAAACCTGTTAGAATATAACGAGAGATGTTCCCGAGAGTATGCGTGGCGTTCACATTGTTTATGTTATGTTGCTAGGCAGCGCGAACGGGGTAGGCAGGCAGCTGCATTTCACTTCCGGGTTTCACTTCCGCGTTTCACTTCCGGGTGTAGCCGGTCCGGCGGTAGGAGAGAGAGAGAGAGAGCCCCCTGTTGACGCGAGTTTAGACAGACACAGACTTAATAATCACCTAAGGGAGCAATCTCCGATTGACACGGCTTTGGTCTCAGCTACTATTATAGGTAAGATGTGATGCATCAGTATTGTAATTATACTGTTTAATAACAATCGAAAAAGTTGCTCGTAGCTGCTTTAACAATTCTACATCTGTGCAGATGATTCAATAATCACATTTTTAAACTAAATTACAACATTATCGTCTACCCCTTTCATTTTGTAAGACTGGGCTGTATAACCTGACAGCTAAACCAATAGCATGGTCCTATGTGATAAGTTTTGACGTGTGTACAGACGAATCAGGATATGTGTGAATCTTTGTTGAGCTATTTACACATTTACCGCATCACTGGTAAATGTACAAACTCACCAGTCTATTTATACATGTACCACACTTTGGTAATAATACAAATTTATATCACAACTTTGGATAATCTACAAATTGACAGGTACTTGGCCCTATTGACATTTTTCTGTAACATACCTTTTTTGGCCTAATAAAAAACTATTATTTTGTAGAGTGTAGAAAAACCTTTGGTATCTTACCTGGACATCATTCAGTCCTAGGTGGCATCTGGGGGACCCTGCGAGGAATGCGAGCACATGGACTCGTGTGATCACCAACTGCTTCAAAATTCTCCCATCTCCCTCTGCAACAGTTCCATGAAACTCATCCCTCACCTCCACTTGGACTTCCTCCTCTGAGGGTCCACCACCTGTTGGTGTGATTGGACCAGCTGACCCTGATACTGCAGTATTACCTGGCAAACGTCTTAGTAGCTCAACAAAAGAGTATCTGAAGCTCAGGTAGTCATGGTAACTCGTGGTGGCAAGCTTGACCAGCTGCTCTCGAATGGGCTGGTGCGTGATGGGTGACTTGGGTTGGATATGACGCTTCTGGCGGTATTGAACCAGGTCCACACTGATGATGTGGACTCTGCTGGTCTCTTCGTAGCTCTGGAGCCGGTGCTCAGAGACCTCATGTTGAGGATCCAGGTGGAGGGTCCGGAAGGGCTTGTCCAACCCTTGTCCATAGAAGAGCTGGAGGAGGCCCTCATTGGTCAAACGAACATAGATGGGCCCCCAGTGACGTGATGACATGATGTTCTTCTTCTCTGGGATGCGGAGGAGCATTGGCCAGCCCTCCTGAGCATTCATGTGATTGGGTTGGTAGGGGCTTTCCAGCATCTCCGGTCCCTCGTCTTCATCCAAAGTGTCATCTGAAAGGGTTAGATTCCCTGGGTCATCTGGATGCGAGATCTGGAGATTATTCGGCTGTTTTGATTCCAGTCTATTATTCTGAGGATTGTTGTGGATTAGTGCTCCAGCCTCAGCAACTTTCTCTACCTCATCAGAGTGTTGGAGCTTGGAGAAGCACAAATCAGCCTCCTGCTTGACTTGGGAATCTTGTATTTGGGGAATAACCAAGCTGAAAGGAGAATTCTCCTGGTGACAACCATTATTTGGGACCAATGACTTCACTTCCTGTCTACTATCAAAATAAGAGCTGAAGGGGTTAATTAGGGATGGTTTAATGTCATTGAAGTCCTCATCAAAGAATGGGTTCTTCTTTGAGAAGGGGTTGCTGTTGTGAACCAGCGATTCAAGCTCGTTTGTTGGAGAGGCATCTGGGATAAGTTCTAAGAGATGACACTCAAAGCTGCCATTTTGGGTTTTACTCTGGTTCCAACTGGTAGTCTGGTTGCTTGCGGTGTTTTGGAAGTGGCTGACATTGTCTAGCTTTATGCGGGATGACCGTCCCGGAGGAAGGATGGGGGCTGTGGGATTGTCATCTTCATCAAAGGTTACCCAGGTGGTGAAGCGGCTGACACGGGTCGTTTCTGGCTGGCTGTTGGTTCGCTTGGTGCTGGAGATCCAGTTGATGGAGTCCATGTCTATGCGTTCATCCTCTGGAAGACCAAAGAGTCTGCCAAGACAAGAGGTACACCATTATAGGGTGCGGTCCAGCGATGCCATTGTTTTGTTGACATGGTTCGTTGGCTGCAATCCCACTATAACTGTAATGGTTTTTGAATGTGGCTTTGGATTGATGTGTAATACAGACTTATGATATTGACAGTGTTGTAATGAGATAAGCTTCACAAATCAACACTGCTTTTATGAGTTTTAAAGCATAAATGTAATTTGGGCTGCACAATATATGCTTTCAGCATCGTCATCACGATGTGTGCACGCACAATTATAATCACATTGCAGGAGGTGCAATATCAAGTTTCTTTTTTTGAAATTCTCTTTTTATTATAGAATTATCAGGTCCATTATACATTTCACACATTTTCCTCATTGTATCCATCTTTTCATCATGCTCATCCATGTACAAACATCCTACCCAATCATTCCGATGTCAATTCACATAATGATGTTGTCTTACATTTTTATACTGTTACTGACCATTACTCCCAAATGTTCTATCCTATGTCAATAACTTACATCAATAATCCACATTTTTATAGTGCTCGAAACCGAGCAATGGGGTGTGCCTTCATACTCCTCTAACCCCTTTTCTCGCGGGGGGATGAAATAAAACAATCCAGCATACATACAGAAAAAACAAATGCTATTACAGTTTACACAAATGATGGTCTAATATTTATGATGTAGCTACATTATCCAGCTTTCCCATCTTTTCATGAACTTGTCCTGTTGCAGTCTAATTGAAAAAGTAATTCTCTCCATTTTATATATTTCGTATATTATATCAATCCATTCATCTACTGTGGGTCTGTCCGGTCTTAGCCACTTTCTAGTAATTGCTTTCCTGCCCGCTGCACTCAGAATCCTGAATAAGTACCCATCCGGAGAAGAAGCATTTTCTGATGATAGGGCACCTAAGTACATGGTTTCCATTTTAAATGGGATGTCCCCATGAAACACCTTTTCCATCACCCCATGTATCTCCTCCCAGAATCGGGCTAATACCGGACAAGACCAAAATACATGATAATGGTTGGCTTCTGATGACCCACACTGTCTCCAGCACATGGAAGAGTTGGTATAATGTCTCGACTGTACCGGTGTAATAAAGAATCTCATAAGGCCCTTCCAACAGAATTCTCTCCATGAGGCTGAACTTGAAGTCCTCCACTGTAACATACATAAATTATCCCACTCTTCATCAGTTATATATATGTCTCCATCCCTTTCCCATTTATGTCTTACATACCCTGTACCTTCCTTTGTTTGTTGCAAACCCCCGTAGAGTCTTGAGATGGTTTTTTGACTCGAGCAAGAAGCGTATGCCTCTGTAAAAACTTGTAAAAACATATTGTCCTTTAATTTTTCTTTATTTTCCCTCAGTAGCTGTCCTATATGATGCCTAATTTGAAAAAACCTAAAAAAATCTTCATCAATCACATCATGTTGCATCTTCAGATTTCTGAAACTTTTCATGGACCCTTGTTCAATAAAGGTACAGTAAGCTGTTAAGCCCTTATCCGTCCATCCCCTAAATCTCGCATCCACTCTACTGGGAGTGAATTCTGGGTCAAACGCCACCCATCTCAAGACTCTAACAGCTTCATTCAGTTGGCATTGTACAATTGCCTTGTTCCACATTTTGAGTGACAGACTAATCCAGGGATTCCCCAATTCCATTAGGTCATTCCTCCATTCCTTTACACCCAAAACCGCTTGAATTGGGTATCTCTCTGTCCTAGCCGTCTCAATCTCCTTCCACCTTGCAGAGTACTCTGAGTTACACCAGCATGCCAGAGGTCTTATTTGGGCTGCCGTATAATAATCTCTCAGACACGGGAGTGCGACTCCACCCTTATTTTTGGCTAACTGTAAACTCCGATATCTGATTCTAGCTCTACGTCCTTGCCAAATGAATCTCGATATAATTTTGTCCCATTCTTGAAATTGTTGATCCGATATTTCCAATGGCAAGGACTGAAAGAGATACAGCACTCTCGGCAAGATATTCATTTTAATCGATTCTATTCTTGATCCAAAATTCAAAAAAGGTATTAAATCCCATCTCTTTAAGTCTTCCCTAATCCTCTGATTCAGTGGAAGGAAATTAAGCGAAAACAGTTTTGACAAGTCTTTTGATATATTCACTCCCAAATATCTTATATATTCCGCTTCCCATTCCAGCTGGAATTTTGTCCTGATGTTTTTAGAAGGGCTATAATTAAAGCTGAGAACCTGTGTTTTAGCTACATTCAATTTATATCCAGAGAAGGATCCATATTGCTCCAGAAGAGAGAACAATTGAACCAGCGAATGCTCCGGGCGGGAAAGATACACCAACACGTCATCCGCAAATAAAGAAATTTTTTGTTCCCCCCCCTTCATAACTATCCCTTCAATTTTTTTATTCTGTATAATCCATTGGCTCAAGGGCTCTATAAAAATTGCAAACAGGAGAGGACTAATTGGACATCCTTGTCTCGTCCCCCTCTCCAAGACAAACGGGTTGGACACTGCTCCATTTATCTTAATACTTGCCCTTGGTCTATCATAGAGTGCTTGAATTGCTTTAATGAAGTCGCCATGGAAGCCAAATTTTTCCAAAATCCCATATAGAAAAGACCAGTTCACACAATCAAAAGCCTTCTCGGCATCTAAACCCACCAGTACTGCTTCTAATTTATTTTCTGTTATATGGCTAATTACATGTAGAGTCCTTCTAATGCTATCTTGGGTCTGTCTTTGGCGGACGAATCCTGTCTGATCTAAACTGATGATTTGTGGTAAAAGTCCTTCCATTCTCTTTGCTAATATATGTGTAAAAATTTTGTAATCCTGATTCAACACACTTACAGGTCTAAAGCTGCCACACTCAAGTCTGTCCTTCCCTTCCTTTGGGATCAGTGAAATTACAGCCTCCCTCCAGGAGGGGGGGGTAACACCCTTCTTAAGAACCCAGTTGAAGGTAGATTTCAGTATAGGGATCAATGGCACCTTCATTACCTTGTACCATTCAGAGGAAAACCCGTCTGGGCCCGGAGCCTTGTTTGATTTGATATGTGCTATAGCTTTACTAATTTCTTCCTCCGATATTTCAGCTACCAGACTATCACTCTGTGAATCTGTTAATTTGGGGAGACTAATTGTCTTAAAGAAATCCTCCATCTTTACTTTATCAACATGAGGCTGTGAATATAATTTCTTATAAAAGGATTCAAAACACATTTGTATATCTTTTAATTTGTGGTGTATCTGATTAGTCACTGGGCTTTTAATTTTATGAATTGAATTCTCAGCTTGTTGCTTTTTCAATTTGTAAGCCAGCAACTTACTGGCTCTACCTCCCACCTCATAATATTTCTGTTTTGTAAATAACAACTTTTTTTGTATATCCTTCGTATAAAGCTCATCTATTTCATTCTTCTTCTTCCTTAGTTGTTCTCTGATTTTTGGCTCTGTTGTGGCCTTATGCTCCTGTTCTAACTGTTTCAATTCTGACTGTAAAAGCTCCAACTTTTTTTGCCAAGACTTCTTTAAATGGGAACTATAGCTGATTAATTTACCCCTTAGAACCGCTTTACATGCATCCCAGAGTATTGTAGGTGAAACCTCTCCATTATCATTCTGAGCCAAGTACTCCTTAATATCTGCCTCAATTTGGTCTTTCTTATGGTTCAAGATATAAGTGTTCAACCTCCATAAGGTATTCCTTTGATCCCTCTCCAAATCCAGTTTTAAATATATAGGACTATGGTCTGATAGGTCCATAATACCTATGTCACATTCAACCACTCTGTGTAAATCTTTACCAAAGGTAAAAAAGTAATCTATCCTAGAATACACTGTATGTGGATTGGAGTAATATGTATAGTCTCTCCCTGTTGGATTTGCTTCTCTCCATACATCTACCAACCCAATATCCTTCATCATAGTAATAATTTTCCTGTTAACTCATTCACTGCCAATATCTGACTGGCATTTTTGGCACAGGCCAAGTATTTCCATAATGTTTGGTCATCTTTCAAGACCCACAGTAAATTCTGTACTAGGACTACAGTGATGTCCAATACCTCGAAATGAAGATCTAAGTCTCTACTTTCACCCCCAAAAAGAAAGTTAGCTTTTAGCATGTTCTGTACTCTACTTATAACCCTTTTTATACACCCCATGTTCACCAAAAAAGCCTGTCTGGGAAGAGAAAAGGGAGAAAAAAGCATTTTTGTAAAAGGGCACAATCTCAGGCATAACTCACTCTCAATTCTTTTATTTTGAACTGTATTGACATCAGACATGTAAATATTATTCGTTAGGACACAAATGACAAAAAATATATATATATATATATATATATATACACACATGAAGTGCTTTTTTTTTACATTCAACAATACAGTTTACTCGGTGTGAGTGTGCAGACAGACAGACAGACAGACAGACAGACAGACACACCGACAGACAGACAGACAGACAGACAGACACACACACACACACACACACACACACACACACACACACACACACACGATCCCCCTTTTAGATTTCTAACCCAACATAGGATAAGCAATAACCACGCCCTGTGGCGCTGGGATTGGCCAGGAGCAACACTGGAGGGCGAGCAGCCCAGCGATTTCATGAACCAACTCAAGAGCTCTTGAGAAGGACAGCGGGCTGCTGTGAGTGCCTTCTGCCCGCTGCTGCCTAGCTGTTCCTGTGTTTATTTTGATTTGTTCTGGTACACCGTCCTCGTCCATGTCTCCCTGTCATATCTATGATCGTTCCCGTTTTCCCCTCGGCTATTCAACACGTCCTCACCGCCCTCGCAAACTGATCGATCATTTCCTCATTCCTCCGATGATCAAACACATCTCTTGATTACTTTCTCCCGTTTTCTCCTGGCTGGCACAGAGGAAGGCGACTCCAGCTCGGCGTTTCAATTGCGTTTCTCCTGTCTGCACAAGGAAGCGTTACCCGTTCTCTGCTTTCCCTCTGCTCAATTTCAAAACAACAGCTGCGGTATGTGTTTGATCGCGTGCTGTCGGCTACCCTTTGAAGGCAGGGACCTGTGTCTGTGTGACAGGCTGGGCAAGTGTTTGCTGCAGGCGCTGCACCAATAAAAACAAAAACACGTCAAACACGTCCTTGGCGGGGAAGGCCATTGCTGATAACACGTCAAAGACGTCATTGGCGGTGAATGAGTTAATCGCTTTAGTTTGAGTTATATTTGCATTTGAAGAATCAAGTTTGGGGTTCAGTCTTACATTCAGGTCCCCTCCCCATACCAATATTCCCTGGGTTTCAGTTATTATCAAGTCGAATAATTGTCTAAAGAAACTCCAATCCGAATTCGGAGGAGCATATACATTCAGCATAGTTATCAAAGTTCCCCCCAGATTTCCTCTTATCAAAACATATCTCCCTTCCTTATCTCTCTTTTCAAATGTGAGTTCAAAATTACTTTTATTTGAGATTAGTATCGCCACTCCCCTCCGATGTCCAGCCGAGTATGATGATGAAAACTGATGTTTAAAGCCCATTCTAGTCAATTTCGCATGTTCTATATCTGTAAGGTGAGTTTCCTGCAAGTAAGCCACTTCAACTTTATCTCTCTTCAGTTTGGATAATATTTTGCTTCTTTTGATTGGATTGAGTAGACCATTCACATTATAACTTACTATTTTAACTGCCTGCATTTAGTTTCAAGTATGAGTATCCCCCATAATACGAGTAGCAAATAAATCCCATCCAAGGCAACACCCCAACAGCTGCGCAGAACAGCAGCAAACAAAACCTCGGCCCACGCACGGGCCTGAACATAATATAAACAAAAAAGAATGAAACATAGACTTCCAATTGTGGGGTCTCCATTGTGACCCTGTATAAACCCAGATGGAAAGTGGGCTTTGAGGGAGAGCCTCTCCTCCTAAGTAGGAGAGGGCCTTCATGTATTACCATCTCTCTGTCCGTGTTGGTATTCCCTCCACTATGGCTAAGAAACAACCCCCGACTTTAACCACTATAACATTTGTCGTGATTGACCAATAATCCACAATCTACTAATATACAAATTATATTTACATAATGTCCTCTCTTGCTTGAAAACGGCATCCCCTTTTCTCCTTCCTTCTTATTTTGAAAAGAAAAACTCACCCCTTCCTCCTTTGAAAAAAAAAACAAACAAACACACGTGGCTTTTACTCCTCCCGGTCACGTGACGTTACCGTCGTTACTTCTCCTGGCGTCTGAACCCCTTCAGCCTGTCTCTGAAGTCGGGCGTCTTGCCTGGCGCTCCTTCCCTGCTTCCCGTTCTCCTGCCCGTGCGCCACGTAAAACGCTGGATCTGCTCCAACAGAGAGTCCGGATGCTTAATCACCGTCACTGTCATTCCCCTCTTTGACATGTCTCCTGTCGCTTCCTCCGCCGAACCGTACAGCACAGTCCCTTCTTCATAGAAAACTCTAAGCCTGGCTGGAAACGGTGTTTGGAATCTTATCTTCTTCTCCTTTAACACCGATTTCGCTTCGTTATATTCCCTTCGTTTATTCAATACATCCGGTGCATAATCATGGTCGAGATTTACTCTTCTTCCGAGGTGTTCGAATCCTCTTTTCTGCCACGCCATTCTCAGCACGTCTTCCTTCATCCTGAAGCTTGACATTTTGGCTACGATGGACCTTGGAGAGGCCTCCGTGGGCGGCTTTGGCATCAAGGCGCGGTGTGCTCTTTCTACTCGTAGATCAAACGTTGGAGGGAGCTCCAGCTTTTCCCGCAGCAGGCTCTCTACATATGCAACCATTGACGGAGAGTTCTCCTCCGCTCCCTCTTTAAGCCCATGGATTCTGATATTCTCCCTTCTGGAGCGGCTCTCCAAATCTGTCAGTTTAGCATCCAGGTGTATCTGAAGTTTCATTAGCTCCGTTACCGCTTCCTCCGTTGTTTGTAATCGGGTTTCTGCCGCAACAATCCTCACTTCCGCCTCCCCAATTCTCGTGTTGGTTTTCTTTATATCGTCTTGAATCTCTTTCATCTGTTGACCGTTGTCTTTCCTGAATTCCCTCAATTCCTTGAGTATGAGGCTCAGATCCACGTTGCCTGTTTGTTCTCTCTCCATGTCGCTAGCTTCGTTGTTAGCCACCACGCTGCTACCCTCGTTAGCTGGAGAAGCTTGTCCACGCTCGCCTACAACGTCCTTCATTGCCGTCTTGGTCTTGCTTTGTTTTTTCCTTCCGCTTCTATTAGCCATTCACAATGCCCACTATCTTAAATCAATATATCAAAAAAATTATTGCTACTTCGGGTTACATTGGGCTTTTCTCAACTCAAAGTGTCGGGAGCACAATTTCTATGCTGCCATCTCCTGCCTCGCTAGCCCGGAAGTCCGCAATATCAAGTTTCAAGTATAGCAAATTAGTAGTCAGGCATTGGTGAGGGTGGACTATGATGAGTTGTCTTCCACAGCCAATTTCTTTAGGTCGCTGTATCGTTACACACAATAATTACTACACTACTCCTATCAGCTATGAAACTGACATTGCATAAACAAATTGATGTCACTGTCAGTAACCACAGTTTTAACGATTAGCTCAAGACAATACACAGAAAGACTCCGGGCGGGTCCACAACTCCCCCTGCCCACCGACATCAGCTGGCCCAGCACCACCAGCAATACAAAAAAAAATAACCTTACCAATGACGTTCACTTGATGACAAAACCCATCCTCCCGAAAAGCAACAAAAAAGCCCTCCCAGCGCAGCAGTAATATAGAGCATCTTGTGCCGAACTGCATGTAATTTAAACGAAACGTAAAGTTGCTAGCCTGGAGCAATACCCCTTGAAAACTGCCGCGTCCATTTCCCACATCATCATAAACTCCTCCCTCCTTGTCGTTTCGTCTTGTCTCCTGGTTGGCTTGTATTTGCGAATGCCTGGAAATATCCCACCCACAACTCAACTAATTGTGATTGGCTAACCCCACAACTCAATGGAATTGTGATTGGTTAAAACACCTATCATCAAAATGGTCGTGCCCATGTCATGACCTTACAGTCTATGGTCATGACCAGAGCTGTGTCGTTGCGAAGGGCTGCTGTCTTGCTGTCAATCAAATACAATTTGCCTGTGGGGGCTGGTCCAAATTTAACCCCATATTTGCTGAAACAAAGTGAGTCCAAGATCATAGCAATTTAGGGACATTATTACTATTGTAACGAAGTATTTGTCCAAGGAACTGGAGACTTGAAGTTGGTACAGGCTTTTTATTCTTGTCTTCACAATATAGCTCCTAGCAGCTAGCTTCGCTGCTAGCTCTGCAACCACCCGGTCAGCTCGCCCACATGGCCTGACTGACTCCCGGCCCCCGGCTGCTGGTCCTATATACCCCCTTCCCCCTAGGAACACACCCACACACATTAGTTCCTAGGTGCAATCTAGACACTTCTATTGCACATCACATTACAGGTAATACTTGGATTACCTGAAACGCTACATTTCCCCCACCCAACTTTAATGTCGCTTCCACGCGACATGCACAACCCACACACATCCCCCTGTACCAAAACACACCCAACACAACAATTTTCCCATCACCACATCAAATTCTAATTCCCCAACAAACAGTCTTTTCTTTTCAGCACCCCCGTCATAATGTCCAGTTTTCATTAGGTACTCCGTAATGTCTAGTTTTCCATTAGGTACCCCCATAATGTCTAGTTTCCCATTAGGCACTCCATAATGTCTAGTTTTCCCATTATTTCCTTTCTTTTTCACACATTTAAATTCAACCCACATTTCCCATTCAACAATAACCCCCACATCTCAATTAAACACAAGCCCCCACATTTTCCTTAACTTTTCTTTTAAACCCCATTTCCATCCCCCCCTTTTCCCAGCTTCTGTCCCACCTGAAGCACTCTTTTCGGTCCCCCCTTTTGTTTGTTCCAGTAGCCAAATGCACGAACGAGCACCGGATCGACATCCTCGTCCTCCGGTCTCCACTCGCGCCCGTCGACTCTCCAGATGACCCTGGCGTCGTCCTCCCGGCCTCGCACTCGCTCGTTTTTCCGTCCCCCTCCTCCAGGGTTGAGGACAGCAGAGCGAACACCACCGGCGTCGATCTTCCCCTCGGCTCTCCGCTCGTTTTTCCGTCCCCCTCCTCCAGGGTTGAGGACAGCAGAGCGAACACCACCGGCGTCGATCTTCCCCTCGGCTCTCCGCAGTGCAACGTTAGGGGGTGTATAGCGGTTAGGCTGGGCCGGTTCCCCCGGCGGTAACCCCCCTCGCTCACTCGGAGACACGAGCGTCGCTCTCCCGACTGTAACAACACTGCAGACGATATCCCTCTCTTCCCTCTGGCTGTTCCCCTGCAGCACCGTTCTCCTATCCGTCACAACGTTCTCTTCTCCCCGGCTGCTCACACTCTCCCCAGCCCGTGTCTCACCTCCGGCCTCCCCACTCTCAGTGCAGTCCCTGGCCAAGTGCTCCGGCGACTGGCAAGTCCAGCAGAGTCTCACCTGTCCGCCGCCTGCACGTCTCTCCTCTCCCGCTGCCCTCCGATCCCCGACAGCCTTTTGACACTCTCTAGCCAGGTGTCCAATCTCGCCGCATGCCCAGCAGGCTCCCTGCTGTCCATGTCGTTGTCCCGCATACCCGGTCCGTCTCCCGGGACCGCCTCGGCACCACCTCGCCACGTGGCCCGGCTCACCGCAGGTCCAACACAGTCTCTTCCGTGGCTCCTCCGGCCGCTCTCCCTGCTGCATTACCTCCGCGCTCATCAAGTCCACCCGCTGCATGACTTCCCGCAGCGCCCGCATCACCTCTACTGCCCAGGCAGGAGTCTCTTCCACCAGCCGTCCGACCTCTCTCAACACACGGGCCTCCATGCCCGCCAGCATCGAGCTGATCCCCGCCGTCAGCTCCCCTTTCCTCCCGTTCACCGATGGCCATTCTCCGCGCACCATCGCACGTGGTCTTAGCAGCTAGCAGTTAGCAGTTAGCACCCCTGGTAGCTAACTTACTAGCGCTAGATCTAGAGCCCAAAAACCGCACCACCCAGTCTCTTTTGCCGTTCCTTCTCACCCTCTCCCCTCTCGGCCGAATCAGAGGCGTTACCGCTTTACTTGCTGACACCAATGTAACGAAGTGAGTATTTGTCCAAGGAACTGGAGACTTGAAGTTGGTACAGGCTTTTTATTCTTGTCTTCACAATATAGCTCCTAGCAGCTAGCTTCGCTGCTAGCTCTGCAACCACCCGGTCAGCTCGCCCACATGGCCTGACTGACTCCCGGCCCCCGGCCGCTGGTCCTATATACCCCCTTCCCCCTAGGAACACACCCACACACATTAGTTCCTAGGTGCAATCTAGACACTTCTATTGCACATCACATTACAGGTAATACTTGGATTACCTGAAACGCTACACTATTATTTCAGTGAATAAAAACTAATAAATAACAAATACAAATAATTTATTAGGGGGGAATTATTTTGTTTTCAATTTCTTCTTGGGCCTTCACTGAATACCTAGAAGGCCCATACCTGTGTGTGTGTGTGTGTGTGTGTGTAACACACACCCACCCACACACACACACACACACACACACACGCGCGCACGGAGAGGGGGAGATAGAGCGAGTGTGAGTGTAGCTTAATTTGGGAGTGGATGAGAATCCGACTCAAGCATCACAAACCGGCAAGGTCTGCGTTGTGCGCCCTCACTGCCCTGTCCCTCCACGCGTGCATCCAAGCTGATCACTGCTGAGCTGATCATGGGTTTTCAGGATCCACACGCAGATAGCCTAATTAAACAGACCGCGACCCGCCGTAATAGAAATAGGACCAGGCAGCCATACAGTTTTCAAGTTTCTACAGTGAAATCATCAGGAATAGGCTGCATGATTTGTTTTCAGTGATCAATTTAGGGAACATTATTAGCGCCGCCGCCGCCCATGAGAGTAACATGCCTCTCTGATAATGAACTCTGATCATTTGTTATGACCGTAGATCATGAGAGATCATGTGTGGTAGCCTATGTTACAGTAATCTTTCAGCAGCTAAGATTCTCATTAAGCTGTAGGAGCACAAACAGGCATGTCTTTTAGATTTATATATATATATATATATATATATATATATCACGGTTCAAGATACAATGCTTCAGCATGCGCTGCGACGCGTCATCAGTGATGTTAACTGGGGTCGTAAGGTGTTTCGGGTCTATCGACAAACTCCTATAGTGGCTGCACTATCCGTCATGTGGTTTAAAACAGGTCACAGCAACAAATGTTGTTTCTTGACAATTTGTCAGCGCTCTGAAAGACACAATAGGCCTATAGGCTACGACATAACGTGCTTTTCCTTCCAGCCTGTTCTAACTGGAGTGCGTTTCCATATTATATCGTACAGTGCATTTCCATATTATATCGTACAGTGTGGGATAATAACGCACGTCGGATCATAAATTAGACCTCCGTGTCATCAGGCCATTATATAGCCTAGCAGTGCAGTGCCATGCAGCCTACTGGAATTATTGAATGATCAATCATGAGAGAGAGGGGAGAGAGGAGGGAAGGAGGGGTGAGAGAGAAAGAAGAGAAAACCAGCGGAGACATTTGCCCTTTTGTAGGCTATTCAGTCTAGACTGAATGAGAAGTGACTCTTGCGCTGCTGTCAGAGCGCATTATTTTCGGACTAACAAACTGTCAGATTAGTGAGATTTTCGTTGTGGGGTTAACGAGCTGTCGGACTAATGCCCAATGCGTCATTTTTTGGACTCGTGAGGTGTCGGACTCGTGAGGTGTCGGACTCGTGAGGTGTCGGACTAGTGAGGTGTCGGACTAGTGAGGTGTCGGACTAGTGCCATGGCACCCTGACCAAAAAGGGTGATTTGGATTTGCAGCATAGAGATTTCAAAATATTAAAGCAGCTACGAGCAAGATTTTCGATTGTTATTAAACAGTCTAAATTTAATATCGATGCCTCACATCTTACCTCTAATAGTAGATGAGACCAACGCCGAGTAGTCTCGCTTGAACGCCGAGTGAATCGGCCAGTGTTGTCTTGATGATTAGTCTGTCTGCGGCCGGGGCAGATCAGGAAGTGAAATGAAACTTGTGAAATTTGTGGCAGCCACTTCGGCCATAACCACAAAATTACAAAATTACTTTCAAACAAACTGTTAGAATATAACGAGAGATGTTCGCGAGAACACATTTTTCTGCTGAGAGCTTTTCATCTGTGCTCCTCTGGTTTATCTCAACTCTGCTTTTGCTGTGATAGTTTGGTGAGTGTGCTTTTACCTTGCTTTTTGTGTCTTTTAAATTGTGGTCGATACTGCTATTTGAGCCATAGACTTTAAACTTTAGACTGCTATCTGGGCCTATAGATACCCAGCTAAGTGTTCACAGGTTGTGATCAGGTGAGCACCAGCCTCTCAACGAGCCAGTGATTGCCTGGGCGGGGCCTAGAACCTCTGTTGATCCTGTATTTCTTAGCATAGTCAGTCTACAGCGAAAGCTGTAAGCGGCAGCCTCTGGGCAAAGACAAGGGGAGTCTTTCTGCGGGAGTCCATCAAGGGTAGGCCAGAGAATAGGGTTTTGCTACTTCTCTTTTTCTAACTACTCATCTACCTAACTATGTGTTTTCTCCCTGTTGTAAGCCCGTAGACACGGCATCTTCAGGTGTAGTAACCCGGGTAATCTTTCCTACCCTAAGCGCACAAATAGTCCTTTTACTATTGCCGGAGGACTCTGGAACTGCCAGTCGGCTGTTAACTCATTGAGTGCCAATGACGACTTTAGTCGTCAATTCGAATAGTAACGTAGAGTGCCAAAGACGACTAAAGTCGTCAATTGCGTTTTTTGACGGTGGGACGTGGATCAAAGCCTTGTGCATCTCCTGTACAAATATTGTAGCTATTGGAGGTCTATAACCTATTTTACCGACCCAGTAGGTGGCGACAGTGCTCTCCAGATTACAGAAAGGTCCGGAAAACTACAGCAAAAAGCCGTGATCAAAGAGAAGCCGATGCATGCTGCAGCCAGAGCCATATAGATTGCTCTGTCTGCAGCTGAAGTCGGGCTGCGAACATCAGTCAATCCGCGCACACAACTGAGCTCCTCTGCCTCTGTCTGTCTGTCTGCATATAGTTTCTCCACACGATTACCCGCCAGAAAGGCAGCACCTGACGCCGAAGGGGCAAACCTATCCCTGCAGTCCCGTTTGGCATTTCCTTGTCGCGCTGGGAGACGGCCGGGAGCCGCCCGGCGCAAAAACGGAGGCTCCGAAAATAGACTGGGTGCGTGTGGGGAGGAGTTTGCAGCTGAGGCAGGGAGAGGGGGGTGGGGCACGCAGGCTCCACAGAACTACACCACGTCACTACATCAGAAAATATTAGCTAGCGTCAGTGAATGTGCTTGAAATGCTGCATTTCACAAAAGGCTGAATATCTCAGCTTATAATTTGAAAACTGTCTTTTTGCTCAAAACAGCCTATCTTCTCCGGCTCATAATTAAAGAACGGAAAATGGGATCAATAAACTTTTTTTTGCAGATGATAGAAGAGAGTCTCCTCGTTCTTTGTGCGTGTTCGGTGTTTGCTCTCCTGTCCTCTGACGAGGCTTCCACCACTCTTCTATCCTCTCTCTCCTCCGCTCTTGATTCTCTCTGCCCACTCACCACTAAGCCTGCCCGATCCTCTCCCCCTGCTCCTTGGCTGACCGAATCTCTGCGAACTCATCGAACAGAGCTTCGGGCAGCTGAGAGAAAATGGAGAAAATCACATCACCCTGAAGATCTCTCTTCCTTATCCACTCCAACTTCACCTCTGCTGTCTCCAAAGCAAAAACCTCCTTCTTCATCTCTGAAATCCAGTCCTCTGCGTCCAATCCCAGTAAACTGTTTTCCACCTTCTCCACCCTCCTCAACCCTCCCTCCCCCTCCCTCCTCCCTCTCTGCTGATGATTTTGTAACCTTCTTTACTAAAAAGGTGGATGACATCAGCTCCTCCTTCCATCCTCCAGATACCCTCACTAACACTCCCAACTCCAATCCTGCTTCTCTGCCCCCCATCCCCGGATTTCCTTCCTTCTCCCCCCTCTCTCCTGATGAAGTACTTAAACTCATCAGCTCTAACCGAGCCACTTACTGCCCCCTCGATCCCATCCCTTCCTCTCTCCTCCAAACCATCTCACCTGACATATCTCCCTTCCTCACTATCATAAACTCCTCTCTGTCATCTGGTCTTGTTCCGCCTGCTCTAAAGACTGCAAGAGTCAAGCCTCTGCTTAAGAAACCCTCCCTTGACCCTACTGCTATTCAGAACTCTCTTCTCTCATTCCTTTACAAAACCCTTGAACGAGCAGCGTCCGACCAACTTTCTCTCTATCTCTCCCAGAATGACCTCCTGGACCCTCTGCAGTCCGGTTTCAAGGCCTCTCACTCTACTGAGACAGCTCTTCTTGCAGTCACAGAGGCCCTTCATACTGCTAAGGCCTCATCCCTCTCCTCTGTCCTTGTCCTTCTTGACCTGTCCGCTGCTTTCGATACAGTCAACCACCAAATCCTTCTTTCCACTCTGTCTGACCTCGGCATCTCAGGTTCTGCACACTCCTGGTTTGCTTCCTATCTTTCTAACCGCTCATACCAGGTCTTATGGAGAGGGACCCTCTCCAGATCCTGCCGTCTTACCACCCGTGTCCCCCAGGGCTCAGTCCTGGGCCCCTTACTTTTCCTTCTCTATATCAGATCTCTTGCCCATGTGAGCTCATCTCATGGCTTTTCTTATCACTGCTATGCTGATGACACCCAGCTTTTCCTTCCTCCCCTCCGACACCCAAATCGAGGCTTGCATCTCTGCATGCCTCAAAGACATTGGTGACTGGATGTCTGCCCACCACCTCAAGCTCAATCTTGGTAAAACAGATCTACTCTTCCTCCCAGGGAAAGACAGCCCTCTCGCAGATCTCTCCATCTCCATTGACAATACCACTGTGCTTCCCTCCCAAACAGCTAAGAACATTGGGGTGATCCTTGACAACCAGCTGTCTTGCTCGGCCAACATAGCTGCGACAGCACACTCCTGTAGGTTCTCCCTCTACAACATCCGCAAAATCCGTCCCTTTCTCACAAGGGAAGCGACTCAACTCCTGGTCCAGTCACTTATCATCTCCCGCCTGGACTACTGCAACGTGCTCCTGGCCGGCATACCTGCCGCCGACATCCGACCGCTTCAGCTCATTCAGAACGCTGCAGCCCGTCTGGTATTCAACCAACCCAAATTCTCTCATGTCACTCCCCTCTTCCGGGACCTTCACTGGCTTCCCATCTCGGCACGCATCAAATTCAAGACACTGGTACTGGCTTACAGGGCAGTACACCAGACAGCTCCTCTGTACCTGCAATCTATGGTCAGGTTCCAAACCTCTCACCGCTCCCTCCGCTCTTCCACTAGTGCAGGACGCCTCGCCCCTCCTTCGCTACGGGGGCTAAAAAGCAGCTGGAAAGGCAGCGGCAGGACTTGGCGGCCGTGTGGACCCCTGTAAAAAAAACTTAAGAGTAAATATAACTCATTATATTGCCAGGTATAATGTACCGGACATTTATAACTACCTTGTGAATACAGTATTGGCATACACCAGGGATTCCGCTAGACATTTTCCCAGATGGCCAGTGCAGCCAGTAACGTTCCAAAATTCCGGCCATATCGAATATTTACCGGCCACTATTGTCATTAAGAGGCCGATGTCGCAGCAAGAATATTTAATTGGTCGGCACGTCGTTCTCGGTAAGGACGCTTTCGTTATTGAAACAGACAACATGCATGCATGCTCCTACTGTAGCCTATCTATCTGCATTTGTAGACACTCATGAACCCATATATTCTGGACATTGCCTTGATGAAAAAACAATGTAGCGTTAGCTAAAAGTAATAAGTGCGAGAGTGTCAGTGCAGCAGCGCACAACTTGAATCTCCAGCAATAGGCTACGCACCTTAATCTCTCCCACTCCACACATGGCACCTGCGTCAGCTCTCCTGCACTCATTCTCAGCTCCCATGTGGCTTTATTTGTGGTAAGCATTTTGATTAATCTCCTCATCATACGAGCGTCGGGCAACAAGCGCGAGCCATTGATTGATTGATTGATTCGCCCGATGTAGGTAAAAAGGCTTTTTACCTCCGCTAAATTGACAGCCTATACGTCGGGTCTCTTTCGCTTTTGACGGCGGCAGGCACGCTTCTGTTTCTTTCCTGCCGTCTTGCTGGCCTTAGCTGAAGTAGGCTACTTGTTGCATGATCTCGATTAAAAAAAGGACTGGCCTAGCAAGGGATGTCTGTTTTGACATTTCAGTTTCCTCCTGTGTGTTTCCTCACAGCGGGTCCAGCGCTGGCGGGACTGATGCTGCTTGTGCGGCTTTTAAACGGCGCTCTACAGTAACGAAAGTGTCTGCTATATTTTTCTTTTTCACAAACACTCAACATACAGGGGGGGGGGGGAAATGATGTAATAAGTCTATATTTAAGTCGTAGCTTATTGGCAACATCACTTAGGCTATAGGTCACACAATATTAGGCTATTTTATATAAGGAATTTATTTATTTGGCATATTTTCAGCCGGCCACTTGAGCCGGTGACCTTTCAATTTGCCAGCCCACGGCAACAAATACCGGCTAAAAGCCGGCAATTGCCGGCTAACGGAATCCCTGATACACATCTCAGGAGCTGAAGGCTTTCAAATCCCTTGAGTCCTATAACTAATCTGTGGCAATTGGTCTGACATTTTTACTTTTGCACCCTGACGAAGGCACTTTAGCCGAAACATGTTGGTGTAACCATTAAAACACAGCAGAGGAGACTTTGAGTGTGCGACTTCTTTTCTTTATGTTTTTTGTGCCACCAACGACATCATCATCATCATCATCAAACATTGTCATGACAGCAAAGGTAAATAACCTTGAAGGGAGAGTTCTGTTTGTTTGAAGTGGGGTCCTATCAGCTAGTTCCATACACTAACTGAAATAGGTGCAGTGTTCTGGTAGCTGAGCACACCGTTTATCGAGACCCAACACTCTGAAGCAGCAGCCTCCAGAGCTCTGTATCTCTAGTACACAGGGCCAAGAACTAAAACGTAATTTAGCCACCTAAAACTACGCCCACCGAAACAAATCAATATCAGTGTACATGTACACTCTATTTTGACCATTTTCAGCGCTTTACTTTACCACAGCCCTCTCATTCGGCACTACATTTCCTCCCAACCGTAGAACTACCGTATTCCTCGGCTAAACGCCAGCACAGAGCACAGAGCCGTGGTTTACAAAACAGGAAGGCCTAGAAGAGAGACAAAACACTGACTTACTGACAACAAGTCACCTGGCCACTCTGGTCTGGGACGTTTTCCCCAATTTATCCTGGGAATATGAAAAAGGTCTGCAGGACACTGGCATTTAGGCAGCATATTCTGGCAGTTCCTCGTATCTCTCTTTCTGCCTGTTCACTCTCTCTCTGCAAAAGTTCCTCTTCGGCTGTTTGGCGGAAAAGTAAAGCGCTGAAAATTGTCAAAATAGAGCATACATGTACATAGATATTTGTTTAGGTGGCCGTTGTTTTAGGTGGATAAATTACGTTTTAGTTCTTGGACCCCTGTACTAGAGAGACAGAGCTGTGGAGGCTGTTGCTTCAGAGTGCCGACATTTGTTCAAACAAATAATATTCCTATAGAGATACTGCGGTGCGTCATCATTCAGAAACCACGGCCAAAACAGGGGGACACAAAAACTCCCCTCCCCCCCAATCCTGGCGTTCTCCTATGTCACGTGCATGGTCGCGTGTTGCACACAAAGATCATATATACGGAAGATGAACACTCCAACTTACTTCCTTGACAGCTAGATCCACATTTTTCTTCTTGCCAATTCTCAATGGCTTCCTTGTTTTGCTCGGGAGTACAAAAAAACTTTAATTGGCAATTTTTTACATTTGTTGTCTGCGCAGCCCCACCACACAACAGCTTTTAGCTATGTTTAATTCAAGGAAAATTACGCTGGTGTGTGGAAATTAATTCCTATAACATTCATATGATATTTCTATAGTATTCCTATAATATTCATATAGTACTATTATTATATAGTAGCGCAAAATAATATAACCTTGGTTTCTAAAGAATTGAGCCCAGGGCAGGGCTCAATGTTCCCATTGATTCAAACCAGGCTGTTACCAAGGATGTAATCTTCATGCTGCTAAACCAGTGCCTACTACTGTGGTGCCTAGCCTGACAAGTCTATTCATGTTCAACCCTAGGTTGGGGAAAGTGGAAATGTACAGCAGTAGCTAGCTTGCCAAATGGTGGGGCCCTAACAGAAGAGTCAATCAGTCTGACTAACTGGCCACTCGGATGCATACCTATAGAGAAAAACCATCACATGGATGCAACTGGGACGTATCATCAGTGATGTACCCTGGGGTCATAGGATGTTTCGGGTACTGCAACATCATACACCCTCACCCAGGTGACTCAGCCGGGGTTGATCAAGCCCCGACTTACATCCCAGTAGCTACCCACGGTCAGCCCTCTTAGAGAAAGACAGGGCCACTCAATCCGCTGCTCCGGAACTACTCTGCCGGGACCAGGAGGCTCTGGCACGTGGAGGGACTGGGCTCTGTGGGTTGCCCCCTGTCCGGGCTCCTCCTACGTCTCACCAGGTCCAGGACCTGTGCGTTCCACCAGACTCCCCCGCTCCCAACATTTCATTCCGGTATGATGTTTCTTGGGCCGTGGTGGTACTGCAGGCTCCACTTGCGGCTTGAATGGCCCTCCTAAAAGGCCTCTCGTGGATTTGTTGGGCTTCTTCCTCACGGAAGACACAGGCTGGGGCGCTAACCCATACTGCTCCCGACAAATCCATGACAAATCATATCCATATAAATTATGCATTCACACCCTTAGCGCAACATTTGGGAAGCTGAAGAAAGTGTTGTTAACTACCAGGTTATGTGGTCATTTCTCACCAAGATGACAACGACGAGCAATAACAATAATAAATAATAATAATATTGAGACAATCCCGTCATCTCACTGATCTTTTTCAGTCCCCCCCCAGCAGTTTTAACGTGAAACGGTTACTTTAGCTTTCTTTCTAAGAGCCTGAAGTGAAGGAATGTCACTGCAGTTGGACAGAAATGTTGAGAGTAGTTTGTTGTCACCGTCTACTTCAGGAGTTCATTCATGTTTCCCGCGTTAACATCCACAATCTGCCAACAGAGCTCAACAGTGACTGCCCACTTTTTCACGACTGCAGATTTTGTGTCCTCAATATGTTCTAAGTAAGAGGAAAAGAAAGTCCTAAGAAATCCAAGTTGGGGAAAGTATAGAGAGCCAAAGTGAACGTCACTTCCTGCTTTTCTCCCTGTACCAGCGTGTGAAAAATATGAATGGTGGTGAACGGAGCGATGACGTTCACTTTGGCTCTCTATTGAAAAATACTGAAATTAGTGATGCCACAATTTGTCTCTATTGTATGCCTGTCTGTCCTTCACATATATCAAGAACTGTTCGCCGGATTGACTCCAAACTCGGGGAGTGCGCTAAGGGGGACATGACAGAGTTCACTGCCGAATTACGTGCAATTCAGACACTTGCATAGTCACATGCCTAGTTTAAAAAAAAATTGCTAGATCATGGCTGTTGGAAATGGTGCCTCTGTGATGTCTTTTTGTACTATATAGTTCTCCTAATCAGTTTATCTTTTTACTTGCTTTTTATTGCCTTTTATTGCTGATCTTATATCTAGTTCTAATTATTGCTTGATTTGTATTGCTTGATTTGTATTGTTCCTTTAATGTTGTATGCTTTTGTATGTGGTGTTTTTATGAGACCAGGGACTATGCTGGAAATAAGTGTTCGCACTTTTACATGTTTTTATCCCTTGGATTGTGTGTGTTGATATCCACAATAAATCAAATCAAATCAAATTGATGAGGGGAGCGTTGAGGGGAGACTGAGAGAAGGTGGCATTATGGCTAATAATAAAAGTCTTGATCGATGCAGAATTTGAATTATTTTTACTTCCTAAACTGGAGGTGGCGGTCACTGTTGAGCTTTATAATCCAATCACAACCCCCCCCCCAGCCAGCCACCTGGAAACTACTCCTGTGTCTCAGAACAGTGAATGTTGTCAATCAGTGTGTCTCAGAACAGTGAATGTTGTCAGGCAGTGTGTCTCAGAACAGTGAATGTTGTCAGTCAGTGTGTCTCAGAACAGTGAATGTTGTCAGGCAGTGGAGGATTGGGTTAGGGTTAGGGTTAGGGTTAGTATAGTATGGGTATCAGTCAGTGGATTGGATACAAAATTTGGCGCCGACCTCAAACTATCCAATCAGAGAAAAGTTGGCATTTTCTGGGAAACAGAAGGTCAGATCATGATGCCTATAGAGGAGCATATGTATTTTTTCACCCCGAATCCAACGCTGCCATCCCTGAGTCTCTATGAGTTACGGTTGCGGAGATACGTCTGCCCTGCATGCAGGGCTACAGGAGAGAGATAGAGGACAGTGGGGGTTGGGGGTTCCAAGTTACTGAAAAAACACTCTATTTCAGTGATTGCTGTCCAACACGTTCTCACTCCGACCACGTAGCATATTGACGCTTTGTCCCGTCCCTTATGCGCCACTTGTTACTAACATGGTACCCTTGAGCGACCCATGAAACGACTTGGGCTTTCCCACAAAACTCAATGCAAACCCATACAAGTCATCTTTCACGCTTATGGCAACTGCTCCCCCATCAGCCTAACTGCTCGCCCATTAGTCAACTGCTCGCCCATTAGCGTCTGGGGGGAGGTTAGGTTTAGGCGTGGGGGGTGGGAGAGGTTAGGTTTAGGGTCTGGGGGAGGTTAGGTTTAGGCATGGGGGTGGGAGAGGTTAGGGTTAGGGTTAGGGTCTGTGGGAGGTTAGGTTTAGGCATGGGGGGTGGGAGAGGTTAGGTTTAGGGTTAGGGTCTGGGAGAGGTTAGTTCCTCCAGACCCTATGGGGAGCACTTGACTAACGGGGGAGCAGTTAGGCTAATGGGAGAGCAGTTAGGCTAATGGGGGAGCAGTTGCCATAAGCGTCAAAGATTACTTCCATGGGTTTGCATTGAGTTTAGTCGGAAAGCCCAAGTCGTTTCATGTGTCGCTCAAGGGTACCATGTTAGTAACAAGCGACACACAAGGGACGGGACAAAGCGTCAATATGCTACGCGCTCGGAGTGAGAACGGGTTGTGCTGTCAGAATATAGAGCCATTTAACACTTATTTTAACACAAAAACATCACTGAATGCAGCTTTAACCTTTGTCCTTTGACCACCAAAATGTAATAAGTTCATCCTTGAGTCCAAGTCGACGTTTGAGCCAAATTGGAAGAAATTCCGTCAAGGCGTTCCTGAGATATTGCGTTAAAGAGCTTGGAAATGGGGTTCATGAGCTCACAGTGATCGTGAACTTTGACCTTTGACGACCAAAATCTAATCAGTTCATCCTTGAATATCTCAAAAACGATACATCACATCGCTTATATTTTGAGATTCTGAGTGAGAGCAGAAGTAGCTCAAGAGTTTGATGTATAATATATGCATGTCGTGTTAAAGTTGTGTGAACTGTCACAGTTTTTTTAATGTAAACAGCATAGCCAGCTAGAGTGAGACGCTCAATCTGAGGCTCCATAGGGTCCCATTGCCATTTCTACCCAGTGATGCCGTGAAAAATGCTGATTGGCTGATTTATATTTATTTTATTTACAGTTAAAGTTAAAAAGATAAAATCCAAACAAAAATGGTCTCTTGGCTCAACTTGGCCCTGATGAAGGGTAAGTTATATGCATGGCATGATGGTCTTTGGTCTAAAATTAAAAATGTCCCATCATTTCGGTGATAAAATGTAATGCAACATAGAATTACAGTAAAATAATACTTCAATAATAATCATAAGTGGCTCAACTTTCCTGAGGCCATTTGGCTCAAATGATCCCAGCCGCCACGGCTGCAAACAGACCCACACTCATGTAATCCGTTAGAGTTAGACGTATGCGGGATCCGACAAAAATAAAAAATAGTTTTACCGGATCCGCAATGCAGCCGTAACGCATCTGGTATACATTGCCTGTTAGCCTCATATTATATTAGTATTAGCCTCATAACTTTCTGAAGCACTAATTTTGTCTGTAAATGTCTGTAACTGTTCAGAGTCAGGAATCATGTCTCCTTGGGGGGGGGGTTTAATAAGTTTACCACTTATTCCATGAGCCTCTCTCTGTCACACGGTGAGACAAATTGATGACTCTTCAAAAATGTGTGGTCACCTGACCAATGCCTCACTTCCCCTCAGGCCCTGCTCTCTCCTACTGCAGCTCTATTTTCAAGTCGGAGATGATCCAGTGCTCGGCTCGGGGTCCACAGCGGGGTCTGACCCTAACCCCTAACCCCTAACCCCTAACCCTAACCCTGATTCATATTTTTTATGTGTATCATGTCTGATCCCTTTTGCCCACATTAATCCCACCACGTGCCCGACGTACAGCCAATCACAATGCGTGCCCGAGCCAATCTTGTAGCCGAGTCGAAGTTGCACCGACACCCATCTTGGCACAGCTAAGGCTGACGAAGCCTTTACAATTACAGATGCTGTTATATCAAGTCCGGAGCGGACTTTTGAGTTGTTTTCTTGTCATTTTGTTGAAACTGGATTGAACTCCGAGACTGTGGGAAGATTCTCTCTCTCTCTCTCTCTCTCTCTCTCTCTCTCTCCCTCTCTCTTTCTCACACACACACACACACACACGCACGCACGCACGCACACGCACACACACACACACACACACACACACACACACACACACACACATACCTTGCCTTTCCTTGATTTAATACACTATTGAAAACTGAAGTGAGCGAGTGAGTTGTGGGCTGTTTTTTTTAGTGCTGGTTTTTATTTCATTGCCATTTCTATTATTGTAAAATGGCTTGACCAAGCCATTTTGTTTCTATTTTATATTTATTAATAAAATGCATGGCATTATACTAGCGCTTTTCTAAATACTAAAATATGCTTGACATGTTCTTTGTCAGACGTGACTGACTGGCACTAATATACAGTACGCTGTATCAACCAAGCCTTTCCCTGTGCAAACATGTTTCACTCTAAGCACGCCTCCTGCCCTCCTGCACTGTCAAACACACACACACACACACACACACACACACACACACACACACGCACACACACACAGACACACACACAGACACACACACACACACACACACACACACACACACACACACACACACACAGACACACACACACACAGACACACAGACACACACACACACACACACACACACACACACACACACACACAGCTATCCCCGCTATCCGTGCACACAGCCACACACCACCAAGTAAGCAAGCCCAAAATACAACAGAATAGAACAGAATGGAACTCACTGGCAGATGCAGGAGCAAGGTTGGAGTGTGTAGCAAAGTGTGTGTAGTATAACTCACTGCAGCTCGGTATTGGATTAGTCCCTCCTCCACCAGGAGGTTGATGCAATAGAGTGCCAAAGTCACGCCCTCTTCCACGTTCAGCATACAAACCAAGGGATTTCATTTGCCCTTCATTTTTCCATTCTACATTTGGTCAAATGCTTATGAAAATAGTTTTACTTGCTCAAACCAAACGATTCAGCTATATTTAGAATCAGGAGAGTGCATAGAGCATTTATTTCAAACCCTTTTCTTTTTTTTCTTTTTGGCAAGAGTGAAAGGTTATATGGCCTCTTCCTGATTCTAAATGTAGCTGAATCGCTTGGTTTGACGAAATATATCTTAGAAGCATTTTACAAAATGTAGATGGAAAATGAATGGCTGATGAAATCCTTTTGTTCGTTTGTTGAACGTGGAACAGCCGAGGGTGTGACTTTGGCACTCTATGGCAAGCCTCATAGCCCACTCTGCATAGCCAGTGGGATTAAGGGCTTGTCCAAGCTTGCCCTATGTTTCCCCAGTTCTTTTCAATTCTATAGTTTCCTCCCACTAAACCATTTAGTCTACTGTTCTTCTCCCATTTCCATAAGCCTCTTTTCTTACCTTCTTCTATACAACAGCCTTCTCTAATCTCCCCTCTGTCTGTCTGTCTGTCTGTCTGTCTGTCTGTCTGTCTGTCTGTCTGTCTGTCTGTCTGCCTGCCTGCCTGCCTGCCTGTATGTCTGCCTGCCTGCCTGCCTGTCTGTCTGTCTGTATGTCTGTCTGCCTGTATGTCTGCCTGCCTGCCTGTCTGTCTGTCTGCCTGCCTGTCTGCCTGCCTGTCTGCCTGTATGCATGTATGTCTGTCTGTCTGTCTGTCTGTCTGTCTGTCTGTCTGTCTGTCTGCCTGCCTGTCTGCCTGCCTGTCTGCCTGTATGCATGTATGTCTGTCTGTCTGTCTGTCTGTCTGTCTGTCTGTCTGTCTGTATGTCTGCCTGCCTGTCTGTCTGTCTGTCTGTCTGCCTGCCTGTCTGCCTGTATGCATGTATGTCTGCCTGCCTGCCTGCCTGCCTGTCTGACAGCTGATCTATCAACATGTTGCATCTTGCTCTGAAGTCTGCCTGCATGAAGGACTTCATGTTGTTCAATCTGATGCTTCCTCTCTGTCCGGCTGTGTGGCTTGATAGGCAAAATGTGTGCTTAAATTACCTTTTGAGAGAAGTAACTAGTAACTAGTCACTAATTACTAATTTTCAGTAACTTTCCCAACACTGCATCTATCTGTTGTTTCACGACTTACTTTTCATCATAGTGATAATGTTACAATGATAGATCAAAATTGACAGTTTTCTTGTTAGTCCGGGAGCCATGGTGTTGAACCTTGTTTAGTCGGATATAGTTTTTTTCCCTCTGCTGATTCTTGTAGTTTGGGGGTACCTATTCAAAATACAGGATATTCCTTTAGCATTTTCAGATACCCCAGCGCAAAACTGGTTGCTATCGTGGCGGCGTGCAAATTGACACCTGCGCGGGGCGTGCTTAGCGTGCACAAACCAGCCCGCAAAACACAAATAGTGCGTGTGTGAAGATAGGGCCCCATAGCTCTAGCTATAAAAATGAGTCTGGTACAGCCTCTGTAAGACAGTAATGTTGCCCCCCTGGCCACCCAATGTATATGCCCCTGAAAAGGCCCCTGGTCACCCAATGTATATGCCCCTGAAAAGGCCCCTGGCCACCCAATGTATATGCCCCTGAAAAGGCCCTTGGCCACCCAATGTATATGCCCCTGAAAAGGGGAAGTTAGGGCCCCATATGGGGCGCACACGCACTATTTGTGTTATGCGCTTGCGGGCCGGTTTGCGTGCCCTAAAGCATGCCCCGCGCAGGTGTCAATTTGCGCTGGGGTTTGTGCGCTAACGCAGCTGTGGGCGTGCCGTGCCTTATGCCAAACCAGGTGTTTCCACGCAAAATGCTTGTCTTATGATATAATCTTATATGCGTGCAATTCATGGCGGCGTCTTTGCGGCAAGACATCTGAAATGCACCTCTTAGCACAACCCCCCCCCCGACCCAACCCACTTGAGACTGTGATGATGTAACAAATTACTATCAATTCCTTTAATCAGGTGAGAATAAAATAGAATAGACTATTTTAGATTAGAATATAGTTTAGAATAGAATAGAATAGAATAGAATAGAATAGAATAGAATAGAATAGAATAGATCGGACCGAGCTCAGCTCGCCCACTGTTGTCACATAGAACACTCAGAACACCCAACCAAATAAAAGCAGTTATTAGACCTAGGACATTATGAAAAGTGTACAATTAATGTCGGAGTGGCTCAAATACAATTGGAACGGTGTGTGTGTGTGTGTGTGTGTGTGTGTGTGTGTGTGTGACAGGGCAGGAGGCGTGTTTAGAGTGAACATGTTTGCACAGGGAAAGGCTTGGTTGATACAGCGTAGATTACAGAGGAGTGCCAGTCAGTCACATCTGACAAAGTAAATGATAAATGTTTTTCAGCTTTCATGTTGTTACAGTACATTATATGGTATGCTTTACTCTTTTTCGGGCTCTCTCTCTCCTGCTCTCCGCTGCCGCATAATTACGTGGCGTCACAGAGAGCCGCGCTGAGTGATGCCGCTCTTTCAAGTGGAAATTTGTTCCACCAGCACAATTTTTCGTTATCAGCTTTTTTATTTGCTTCTATTGATTTATTTACAGTAAATCCAACAGGTTTAGTTCAACAATTCACAATTCTCTAATGATTAGAGAATTGTGAGTATCTTTTTTTCTGCCAGCATTAGTCATTTTCCCCCTTCTCATCAATGCCCGCAGAAACCAGCATTTAAACTTTGCAGAACGCACAAATATTGTAGCCTATACGTGCAAAATGATTTTTGTCAATCAAATATCCGTTTCTCGTTTCTCGTATTTATACTAGGCATCTCACACGCTATGTGCGCTAGATTCCTAGGCTCGCCCGCTACGCGACATCACTAGCTCGGCCGCTGCGTGGCCTCGCCCACCATGCAGCCCACTAAGCTGGCCAGGCAGCTCACATACGCAGCTCGGCTGCCCTATTGGCGCCTGCGGGTGTGTGTGTGTGCCCCCTCTTGCCATCACTAATGACATTATTAGTCTTATCACAATGCCTCTTTGTATATGTGTGCCCCCCGGCCCTTATCACATCATCAGTGGGTGGCAGCTGCATTCTGAACCAGCTGTAAACGGTTCAGGGCAGCTTGACTAAGGCAAGAATAAAGGAAATTACAGTATTCTAACCTGGAGAAAATAAAGGTGTGAATTAAGCGTTCGAGATCTGAAGGGGATAAGATTTGTCTGATTTTTGTTTCTTAATTGAAGGAAGCAGGACTGGACAAGTTTGGTGACATGCTGGTCAAACCTCAGGTGCCGATCAAAGGTGACTCCAAGGTTCTTAGCGGAAGGGCTGATATTTTAATTCAATGGACCAATGTATTGATTGACTGTTTGCAAAGTTATCTGGACCAATAAGGATGTCGGGGGTTGAGATGGAGAAAGTTACTGGATCCAGTCTTTATGGAGGCTAGGCAGTTGTGGAGGGAGGGCAGTTGATTCAGATCATTAGGTTTGGCAGAAAAATAGATCTGTGTATCATCGCCATAACAATGATATGAGATGTCAGGAAAGTGACTAAATAACATACCTAAGAGAAGCATATAAAGACCAAAGAGAATTGGTCCAAGGACCAATCCCTGAGGAACTCCACACAGCAGGGGAGCAAAGGAGGACACATGGTTATTAAAACATACATTAAAAAATTTATTAGAAAGGTAAGAACGAAACCAATTAAGAGCTGTACCAGAGTTGCCGACCCAGTTTTGCAGCCTATCAATTATGGCATGATCAATAGTATCAAAGTTAAATTAAGTTAAGCTAAGTCAAGTAAAACGAGGATGGAATATTCACCTTTGTCAGTGTGCATGAGAATGTTGTTTGTTACCCTGAGTAATGCAGTCTCTGTACTATGTGACGGAAGCCAGATTGGAATGTGTCAAAAATGTTGTGACCTTCAACCAAAGATAAAAGTTGATCTCCAACGACCTTCTCTAGAACTTTAGACAGAAATGGTAGCTTGGAGATTGGTCTGAAATTCTCAAGTTTGGAGGGGTCGAGCATGGGTTTTTTGAGGAGTGGCTGGATACTGGCAATTTTAAAATAATCAGGTACAGAACCGGATGTGAGTGTTAGGCTGTGGGACTGGAGGATTTACATGTGGATACAAAGTATCCAAGAAACGCTTGGTGAACTGGGGTCTTGATAACTGGAAACGCTGTGGCACGTGATAAGTTGAGTCTGCAAGGTTCAAAGCTGGGAACTGTTGCAGAAGATTGCCGTGAGATGAATCTATGAACAACTGCAGAGGACTAGCAGACCCAACTCTTATAGATCCCGAATATGACATCACATTGTGTTATGAAATCATCAGTGATTTATGACATCACCACGTGAAGTGACATAGTCATGTAGTGATATAATCACGAAGTTGTCGACCATTGGCATCACCACGGCGGGGGAACACCTGAAATGACATCATCACTGTCGACATCGTAGTAGGAATGATGACATCATCTAACAGTGAGAGAGAGGTTGATTATGGAAAGTAGACTAGGACCCAAAACAGGAAGGACAGTTTTTAGAAATGTTGTGGGACTGGGACTTCAAGCGTCCAGCGCCAAGGCCGTGCCCCTTTTTAGGGGAAACCCACCATAGTAAAAGATGGTACAAGAAGCCGAAACCACTTCAAACAAACTATTTAAAACTATTACATTTGCTAGAGATATGCCGAAGAGTTGCTGTGTTGTTATAGTTTAACTAACAAAAAACAAAAAAAACGGGTCTGCGATAGATATGTTTTAATAGAGTAGGTGTGACACCGTGGACGGAAAATAAGGTTACTTTTTTGATCCCGTTTGAATTGTGCCACGGGGTGCCAATGCTAATTTTGTCAATTTAAAATATAACTTTGCATGTCAAGAAAGTCACAGTTTGTTGTCAAACTGAAACGTAGTTTCGTATAAAAAATACATAGCTCGTGGCATGTCGCCGGTCTTCAGCTTTGTCGGTAGAGAAAGTGACTTCACTTATGGTGCGTTCCTTTATCGCAAAATAACTGGGATGTGGAGGCTAAATGACATCACATCCGTTTTGTTAGCGTTCCATTTGCAGAAAACTTGAGCTGGGAAGTTCACTGTTCATTGGTCAGATCCAGTCGCTAGCCAGGCCAGCCATTGTTAGCCATTGTTAGCAATAACAATTGACAACATGGCATTTCGCGGCATTTTGCGCATACAAACACTGCAGCCTCATGTCCACACAGATAGAAGTTAAGCAGTGCTGTGTGTACAGCTGATTTAATGAGACACAAACAAAACAGAAGTGCTAAACAATATTACTACGATTACCACTACTGTTGTTGCACGGCGCAGCCATCTTGGACTTTTTAGGTTGGGGCTGCTGAAGCTCCTACGAGTTTGGAATGGGAAATACCAGCTCTGATGACGTCACCGCCCAGCTCATGACCTTTGAAGTCGTAAGATTACCAGGCCCAGTTATAAAGGAATGCACGATTAGGCGACAGTGTATGTAGTCTTTCTGATGTATAACTTCTAGTGCAACAGTTTGGCGACAAACTGCGACTTTCTTGACATGCAAAGTTACCTTTTAAATTGACAAAATTGGCGTTGGCACCCCGTGGCACAATTCAAACGGGATAAAAAAAGTAACCTTATTCTCCGTCCACCGCAATTCATATTTTGCGCAGCGCTGGTACAGGGAGAAAGCAGGAAGTGACGTTTCACTTTGGCTCTCCATGCATTATATTGCACTCGGAATTTCAGAAAAAATGACCTCCGACAGGAAAAAGTGAAATGGAACGGTCACTCAAGACGGAATTCCGAGTCGGAACCTCGGGCAGCATCCACCAAGCCCGAGTTTGCTGAAGCTGCGTTCACACCGACCTATTAAAGTTTTTCGCTGGCATCGAGTTTACATAGTACAAAGTCAATGCAAACGAGCGATTGAGGGTATATTCGCCCAGGAGAAAAATCGCTGGGTGTCCGAGCGGCAGAGACAGAGCGATAGGGAGAAAATACGCTCGTCGCCCGAGATGAAATATCCCAACTCGAGCGAAAATACGCTGGCATCAGTCGCTTGCTGTTCAACGCTGATTGGCTGCCGTGTGACAGTGAGTCAAAGATCACACTGGCTTGGAACAAACCGCTGGTTTATTGTGTGGCAACAAACCGCATTGACAGCTGATTGACAGGCTGACAGCTGACATGAAGTGAAGTCTGTACTACTGGTATGAAGCTCGCGTTAGGAGCACGCTGATAGGCTTAGCTTGTAAACAATGACGGTGGCTCGTAGTGGACAAATATCATGACATTGCGTAACGTTATATCCCCCACATGTCCGTCAATTCGTGTGCCTGTTGATGAGCGATTTAAACAGAGCGACAGAGCGATTCCAAAGGGTTGAATCAAGCGACAGAGCGAAAAATAAATATCTCGGTGTGAACACAACTTGAGATAGACACTCTGACGTCACAATCAACATGGCGGCGCAGAAATAGACACACACAGTGATAAGTAAGCAGTTACTTTTTCACAATTGTTTTACTTTATGTAGTGTTTCTGTTATGAAGCAACTTTTAGTTGCCATTTCAATTCCCATAGAGTTGATTTGTGCTTGATAGAAGCATGCGGTAGCCTACTAGCCGTCCATGTTTGTATTTTGCCGCACAATTGCACTCGAATGCATTAAGAGCGGAACATGGAAATACTGCGTTAGAACTTCGGACACCCGACTTTCAATGGAAGGCACCATCTCTATTGGACAGAATAGAGAAGGGAAATCTCTCCTCTCTTCAGCAGGCTTCTTGCCTGGCTGAGGGTTGACTGAATAACACAATGAATCCACAAAACACAAACCATGGAGCAACACCACCTGCGATATTGGGATTTCTGGTTTTACTTTGATGTTACTATCAAATAAATATTTGAAAAGAATGTGCCCAATATGAGCAGCAGATGAGGCAGCAAGCTGTTGGACATTTCATTCTGCAGATGAGACGAGTAGCCTACATACCGAAGGAGAAAGCTGTTGAGAAACGAGGTGTTGTTGTTATGACAACGTAAACGGGAATATGCTTGACGTTTGGTACGGAAATGAGACACGGAATCCTGACGAGGAAACGTGTGGAGCTTTTATACTGTGTGTAGGTTTCTGCACGTCACGCGGCGCGCAGGTACTGTAGTACACGTGTGTGCGCACTGCAGTGTTTGTTTTGCTCCCTTCTACGTTCTACCTAACCTTGCTTGCAAGATGGATAACCTTGCGAGATCAAAAGAGATTCTCTCGACGTAATCCATCTTGTCATGCACAGGCAGTTAAGATGATTGGTCGAACCATGGCCGGCCCGACGAATCAGCGGCAGCCTTAGGCGGGCTCAGGCTCGTCTGGGCAAGTAGTGGGTACATGGTCTTTGTAGTTCTTTTCACTCGTCAACATGGCTGCCGCCGCGGAAGTGACAGGCAGTCTGAATGAAATTGAATGTAACGTTCCCAATTCTATGTATTAAATTCTAAAAAACGACCCTCAACATTTGGGAAGGCTAAGCCACACAACTAGTTCGTTATAATCTAACTAAATGCTTCGAAGGTGACTTTACGACGGGAACATTCCTGGTTAAGTAAAGGTTAAATAAAAATAAAATAGGCAATATTAAGACTATTTACTGTGAACAGAGAATGCATTGGCAGCTGGGGTAGATCCAGCTTCATGCAGGAGTGTTTTTGTAGGTCAACGGAGAACATACTGTAAGGCTGACAGAAGCCCTTCCCAAGGAGCTGACAAGATTGCAAAGTAACAGTCTCTTTTCTATCTCTCTGGAGGGATCAGAATAGTTTCTAATGAACGGGGAAGATCCAAGTTGCTGTCACGCCGAATTTGGGTCTCCATTATACAGTATATAGTTATGTCTGGTCTCAAGTGTGAGGGGGCACGCCACGAGCGCAGTACCCCTGAATTACCACAAGATGGAGCCACTCTCAAGTCAAGTCAAGTTTATTTGTATAGCACATTTCATACACAGAGGCAATTCAAAGTGCTTCACATAAAATGGTTGACAGGAAAATAAAAGAATAAAAGAAGAGAATAAAATGGACATTTAAAAGCATCACAGCAAAACTTTATAAAAAGTGCATTAAGCAACAGAATTGCAGAATTGCAGCCCAATCTGCCCTGGGGTGGGTGTGAGGTGTTCTCCACTTGATGAAGGGCCTATGACCTTCTCCAGATCATAACCTCCCTGACAGGCAACATTCACTCTCGGGAGTGCTCTGTCATCCACCCCCTGGGGATAACTCGGTCTAAGTCAAGTGGACACAATCACACTAAAATCACTTCCTGTGTGTTTTTTACATAATAAAAGCTGACTGAGGGTTTGAAAATAAGACTTCCCTGGGCTGACTCAGTCTGAGTCGAGTTGACATAATCACACCAGTAGCCCTTCCTGTGTGTTTTGTCATTATAAAGGGCTTCCTTTTCCAAGCAGAGTCTTATCAGGTCTATCCCATCCATGGGCTAACTGGGTGCGAGTCAAGTTGACATAATCACACTAAAATAATAATAAATATAGCCACAAGCGGCAATACCAGGGGTTCAAGGCTATTGAGCCCCCTATTGATCATTCTAATAATATAATTATTATAGGCCTGCTGTATCTACACAATAAAGTTGAAGTTGGCCTGAAATTAGCCTGACATTTAGCATGGCGGGGGTAATGATCTGGGGAAGCTAATGGGCATGTCATCAAGTCCTGGAACAACCTGGAAAGTCTGCAAAACACCTCACGCCCACACACACACCCCATGATGGATTGGCCTGAAATGTTGCCTGTCAGGGAGGTTATGATCTGGAGAAGGTCATAGGCCCTTCATCAAGTGGAGAACACCTCACACCCACCCCAGGTCAGATTGGGCTGCAATTCTGCATGGCGGGGGGTTCTGATGCAGGGAAGGTCATCACGTCCTGGAACCACCTGGAAAGTCCTGGAAAATACGTCACACCCTCTCCCCAGGTGGGATTGGGCTGAAAATGTGCCTGGCAGTGGGTAATGATCCGGGGAAGGTCATTGCCAGGTCATCAAGTCCTGTAACCACCTGGAAGGTCCTGGAAGATCCTGGAAGCCACCTTAGGCCCACACTCCAGGTTGGATTGGACTAAATATTTGGCGGTGGGTTAGGATGCGAGGATGATCAAGGCAGGTTGTATAATCCTGGAAACCATCTGGACACCACCATAATTTCCGGCCAAGCAAAAGTACCGGCAATGTACCAGGCAACGCCAGGTACATTGCTAGTGGAGCTATAAAATAGATTATTTTTGGACACCCGACCCAACGAAAACCACATGGGATAGTTTAATGTCCCGATTAAGAAGCAACCCAATTGCCAGAATAAAATGTAAAAAAACCTGAATATTATGTAGCTACAATATCAACTCAATCAATTTGAATAGGCTATACTATCCTGACCTATATAGGCTAGCCTATAATGTTATAATCATGTTTTCCAGTGACTCCTGAGCAAACCAGTCAACTAATAAATTAGTATAATTTAAATATTAGTAAGTTATCAAAAAATAATTAATTTCTGGTAATATGCAATATGATGACAAAATAGTGTATCTATGACAATCTGCAGACTTCAATCTGTTTGAACCAGAAATAGCTTTATTATCACAGTTGGGCAAAATGATGAGGTAATGAGTGGTGTCCCATTTCCTAGGCGACTGTTTTCAATCCCTACCCCTTGTGGCTCCGTTTTGAAGGGCAAGGGCCAAAGTGAGGGAGACTCAAAAACAAGGGGTAGGGGTAACAATAAGAATTGGCATTGGGCCTTAGTCTCTTTTCTATAGAGACACTCCATAACGCGTCATCATTCAGAAACCACGCCCAAGACGGGGAAAAACAGAAATCCCCCCTCCAATCCTGGCGTTCTCCTATGTCACGTGCATGGTTGCGTGTTGCACAAAAAGATTGTATATACGGAAGATGAACACTCCAACTTACTTCGTTGACAGCTAGATCCACATTTTTCTTCTCGCCAATTCCCAATGGCTTCCTTGTTTTGCTCAGGAGTACAAAAAAACTAACTGGTGATTTTTTACATTTGTTGTCTGCGCAGCCCATCACACAACAGCTTTTAGCTATGTTTAATTCAAGGAAAATGACGCTGGTGTGTGGAAATGAACGGGGCTTTTCCCCCGTGATGGGCGTGGCCTATTTCATGCAGTGTCTCTATAGTGAGTAAGGTGTTAAACCCCATGATCATTGAGTTGGTTGAAAAACCAAGTCTTTATTTTAAGTTATATTTTGGAAATGAACTTCATTAGTCAGCCAGAGTTTACTATAGAAGTGAATGGGGGCAACATCATGCGCCCTGTATCTAATGTATTAGGTACCTGTGATCATCATTGTAGGGGGATACTCTCTCACACACACACACACACACACACACACACACACACACACACACACACACACACACACACACACACACACACACACACACACACACACACACACACACACACACACACACACACGTGTTGGACGGCACGGTGGCTCAGTGGTTAACACTGTTGCCTCACAGCAAGAAGGTCCCGGGTTCGAACCCCGGTTCGTCCCAGGTCCTTTCTGTGTGGAGTTTGCATGTTCTCCCCGTGTCCGTGTGGGTTTTCTCCGGGTGCTCCGGTTTCCTCCCACCATCAAAAAGAAAGACATGTATGTTAGGGTTAATATTCCTGTCAGTGCCCCTGACCAAGGTACTGGCAAAATAACTGGAGTTGGTCCCCGGGCACTGCACAGTGGCTGCCCACTGCTCCTAGTTCTAGGAAGGTTCCTAGTAGAGGATGGGTCAAATGCAGAGGATGAATTTCCCCAAGGGGATAAATAAAGGATAACTTAACTTAACACACACACACACACACACACACACACACACACACACACACACACACACACACACACACACTGTATTATAGGCTACTTGAATATTGAGGGGATGTATCCTTTATCTCACCCTGTTGTATCTTTGCTTTCGTCATGACACTATACACAAGAAGTAACACAAATTACATGGAATAACAATTGCCACGATTTTGTGTCACTCCATCCGGTTGCCACACGCCGCACGTGGTCCTGGGCCTGAAGTTTCTTCTTTCTCTTAACATTCACAAAACAATCGACTTCTGCTCCCTCCTGCCCTCCTTCTGCTTCTCTGAACTGGGCATAGGGTGCGCTTGTTTAACACCACCTGCACCTCCCCCGCATGGTTCTTTGTCACCCTCACTAGCTGTTGTTCTCTGATGGTGGCTTGTAGCCTACTCCGGCTCCACAGCAAGGAAATATAAGAGGAGCATATCTCCTCCAGCCACCATTTTCGTGATGAGCTGGGAAATCTTCTCTGCCCTGACCGCATCACAATGGCGTTTGTTACTGCTAGCAAACAAGGTAATGCGAAACTGCTTTTCATCTGCCCCGCTGACGTTCTCCTTGTGCTTTATGCACACGTGGTTAAGCATCAAACTGGTATGTCCATGTTTTGCAAGTTGAACTTGACATTGCACTGCACAGCCATGCTGCCTAGCTGTATCACCAGATCCATGTGGGGGGTGGGGCGAGTACCCGAACAGCTGGAAACGTTACTCGAGTACTGACGTTACAAACGAGTACTCGAGCACCCGAGTACTCCCGCCCATCCCTAGGCATGACATGAGCCTCCGTGGTACCAGGTTAATACCAGGTAATAATGAATAATAATTGATTGGATTTATATAGCCCCTTTCTAGACACTCAAAGCGCTTCACATATCAGGGGAGGGAGGGGGAGGGAACTCAACTCAACCACCACCGATGTGTAGCACCCACCTGGGTGATGCACGGCAGCCAGTTTGCGCCAGAACGCTCACCACACAGCTCTCACAGTGGAGAGTTTATTTGTTTATTTGTTTATTTAAAGGATCCCCATTAGCTGACGCCATGGCATCAGCTAGTCTTCCTGGGGTCCACAACATGCAAAGAAGTCACATGACAAAAATGACATCATAAGACAAAAAAGATTGAAAAAAAAACTACATTCATATTGATACAAAAATACACATGAAATGACATGACATATAAATGTGAGTTAAAAGAGTGGGACATGTGTAATCATAAAAGAAACAAAGAAAAAAAGACAAGAACTGTTTGACCTCAAACTATTCAGTCTATCGTCTTCATTCCAATAGGGTTAGGGTTAGGCCTTTGCATGTTCTTTTTAAAGGAGGATTTATTTTTTATCAAGCGGATATTAGGAGGTAAATTGTTCCAGATTGTTATTGCTCTGTAGATAACAGTTTTTTTTAAAGAGTTTGTCCTTGGGCTTGGTAGCACAATACAACCATTTCTGGCATATCTAGTGTTGAAATGATGCATATTATTACAATAAAATATCTGATCAAATAAAAATGTTGGCCTCTTAGAGTTGATGGTGCAGCTGAAAAATGTAGCCATGCGTAAGGAAATCCTTTGCTCAACTGTGAGCCAAGAGAGACTGGAATGCAATCTTTCAGTACTGGTTCTAATAGGGCAGCACAAAACAAGCCTAGCAGCTCTATTTTGTGCGACTTGCAATTTTGCAAGATTTGTTTTGGATGCAGATGACCATACAGTTGAACAATAGTCCAGGTGGCACAAAATTAACGACTTGGAGACTTGACTCAGCATGTGTGATGGTACATAAGGAGAACACTTTCTTGTGACTGCAATGCCTCGCCCCATTTTTTTAACAATTGTGTCAATGTGCTCGGTCCATGATAGGTGACTATCAAGGACTACGCCAAGCAATTTAGCTTTGTCAACCTGTTGTATGGGTTCACCAGATATAGACAGCTCCAGTTTAGGTTTAGAAGCCAATTTATGATGTGACCCAAAGACAATACCTTTCGTTTTAGATATATTCAAAGCTAATTTATTTGTTTTGATCCAGTCACATACTATATTCAGCTTGCTCGACAAGACTTGATTTAATTCATTGCATGAGGTTGCTGCATAGTAAACGGTAGAATCGTCAGCGTACAATGTTATACCTGCGTTATTAACAGCAGAGGGCAAATCATTAATGAAAATTGATGGTCCTAGGCAACTTCGTTGAGGTAAACCACACATTAGACCACTACAATTTTATAGGCTGCCATTGTAAAAAACCTTTTGGGTTCTAAAAGAAAGATCGCTCATCATCAATGAAGTTGCAGATGTACTAAAACCATAACATTTGAGCTTTTCAATTAAAATATCGTGATCAATAACATCAAATGCAGCACTAAAATCCAACATAACTGCCCCAGCTATTTTGGAGTCATCAATCGCCCTCAACCAATCATCAGTCATTTGCATCAGTGCTGAACAAGTCGAGTAACCCTTTCTGTATGCATGTTGATATTTGGTAGTCAAGCTGTTTTTGTTGAAATACTCTTGAATCTGACGAGAGAGTTGACGGAGAGTTGAGGACTGAATGTGCCAATTAAGTAACGAGGGATTATTAGGTGGCCATGATTGAAGGAAGGCCTGTTTTTTGGGAATTTAGCCAGGGCACCGGGGTTACACCCCTCAGGGCAACGGGGTTACACCCCTCAGGGCACCGGGGTTACACCCCTCAGGGCACCGGGGTCACACCCCTCAGGGCACCGGGGTTACACCCCTACTCTTGTGAACAGTGCCGATGGGATCTGTAATGACCACAGAGAGTCAGGACCTCGGTTTAACGTCTCATCCGAAGGATGGTGCTCACTCACAGGACAGAGTCCCTGTCTCTGCCCTGGGGCATTGGGGAGATTATTCATCCAATCAGATTATTCATCAGACGATTCGGACCAGAGAGGAAGAGCACCTCCTACTGGTCCTCCAACACCACTTCCAGCACCAGTCTCCCATCCAAGGAGTATCCTAGGCCAGGCCTGCTTAGCTTCCCAAGGAAAGCCAGTAATGTAATGCAGGAGCCACTGGTGCTAAAAGTTCAGCCAAATAATGTAGCTTACTACTTTGATTAACAATAAAACTGTCAAAAGTAAATAGATATAGAAAACAGAAAAAGACAAAAGTTGAAGCAGCAGCAGCTTGCTGGCAGGCTGCCTGCTTGCCTCACAGCACGTGACAACGTATCCCGGTAGGCGTCGACTTGTGGTATTAACGTCTATGCAACCCCTATTATCTACAGTAATAACCCAAAAGATGATGAGGGTGTCTGATAAACACTGGAAAAGATTTATTGGGTGAACTGTTGAATGGAAAATTGGAATTCTGTAACTCATACCAAACCTGACACTTTCAGCGTCACACGTGACTAAATAAATGACGATGAAGGATGTAAAATACGAGAGGGGCACTTGGAGAGCACAGACCTCCACCCAGGCCAATAGTCTAGTCTGCTATGATATGCACATTTTGTGAATCGGATCGGATCCACTCCAAAATGTAATGGTTGGGTTCATGAGCAAGGGGACTCTGTATGTTGGTGCCTCTCTGTGAGCTCATGCTGGAGGGATGGGCAAGCTGCTAGCCTATTTCCTGTGATTGAAGTTGGGGCACTTCCTCCCTTTAGACAAACACAGGAAATGTTTTTTTTGGATTCTTACGAATTTACTGCTCACTTGGTGTCAAAAACATTCAGGCTACTCAGACTCTGCTCTCTGGTGGTACAAGAATATCTCCAAATTCACTTCACAGTAAGAACCCAGCCCAACAAGTCAAGGGGGGGAAATATTGATTGATCGATTGATCAATCAATCAATCAATCAATCAATCAATCAATCAATCAATCAATCAATCAATCACTATCTATCTATCTATCTATCTATATATGGCCATATATACAGTATATACAGTATATATATATGTGTGTGTGTGTGTGTGTGTGTGTGTGTGTGTGTGTGTGTGTGTGTGTGTGTGTGTGTGTGTGTGTGTGTGTGTGATGTATGTATGTATGTATGTATGTATGTATGTATGTATTGATTGTTTATGCGTCTTACGTATATTCTTTCTATGTATGGATGTCAGTATGGAGGAGGGCATTAGCTCAAGTGCAGGCGCTAGCGATGTTACGGGAATGGATAACGTGCCCGGAAGCGGTGATCTTGTCTCTCTTAAAGGGATACGCCAACTTTTGGGGAGTTTCACCCATTTGCCATAACGTCCATAACCAAGATACACAATACTGTTACGTCACTCTCCCTACAGTATACAGTGAGCTACAGTTGTCCAGTTAGTTAGTATTGCCAATGAATTGCAGGAAACGGTACAACCGTTCAAAGTCACCAAAAACACACATTTCTAATGTACATCTTGTGGTACTCACCACGAGATCAAATATTGGTATAACTCGGTGTGGGGATTTACTATGAAAATTACGTTTCACATAACGATGGATTATTATTTCACAACATATATATATATATATATATATATATATACCGTATTTCCGCTAATAGTAACCGGGGCCTTTATTTACTGAGCCGCAGAGAGCCCCCGTCCTATATTAGAGCAGAGGCCTGTATTCGAGTGAGGCCTTTATTTCTTAATATTAAACTCTCATGGACATACTCCTTTATTTTCATGACTTTTATTGCAAAATACTGCATAAAACCAAACAACGCAAATACGGTAAATATTGGTGGTCACTCACTCACTCAGTATCCTCCTCCTCCTCATCTAGTATGTCGGTATCCTCCGCGTCCTCATCATTCAGAACAACAAGTTCATTGTTGACCAGTTCCTCTTCATCTTCCTCATCCTCGGCTGCCTGTCTGTTCTCCTGGTCCCGCTAACGCAGCTGGGCGAGAGCCTCAGCGGCGCAGGGCTGTCCCTGCTTGAAGCAGTGGATGAGGTTGTCTTGACTCCCGTCAGTTTTCACAGACTGTCCACAAACTTGGAAGGACTTTTTGATCAGATCCTTGTCCAGCTTGTCCCAGGCGGCGATCACCCAGTCCACAAGCAGGCGTCGAGCAGGCGCTTTTAGGTTTCCACCTCCAGCTGTGTACTGCTTATCTGCATCCCCAGCTATCCACTCGTCGTAGGCATCGTGCAGGCTCTGCTTGAAGGGCTGATTCCACATCACACTGTACCAAATGTTCCGCTGCATATCGCACAACGCTCTCTTTAAACTTAACGTCAAACTTTCGTCTGGTTCGTTTGGTCTCTGCGTTACGTCCGGTTACGTCACACGGTAGATGCGTTGTGTTATGGGAAATTTACAGTACCGTATTCACCGTAGTTTTTGCTTTTTTTTGACCCGGCCTGTATTGAGGGAGGGGCCTTTATTTGTCCGCGAAGGTCGTGCCCCCGTCCTATATTAGAGCAGAGGCCTGTAATTGAATAGGGGCCACTAATAGCGGAAATACGGTATATATGTATATATATATATATATATATATATATATATATACCGTAAATTTCGGACTATAAGCCGCGGCTTTTTCCCCGTTTTTTGGCCGTTTTTGGCCCCTGCGGCTTATATAACGGTGCGGCTTATCTATGGATTTTTTCAGAAAAAATAAAAATAAAAAACGTAATTCTCTCTTCTTTAGCACTCTTTCTAACTATAAATCCACTTCTGTTTTAATTTCCTCTCTTGCCCTCTTTTCACCACACCGCGGACACTGTGTGCACTGTAAAAAAAAACACAGGTGGTGTTGTGTTATGTTGTTTTGTTGAAATGTTAATAAATGGGAGCTTCCTCAAACAGCCATCTCTTTCCCGACAATCCCCTCTGTGCACGAACCCTTACATATGGTAATTAAACATTAAAACACAATAAAAAAAAATAAAAAAAAATAAAAAAAAACATTAAAACACCCGCGGCTTATAGTCCGGTGCGGCTTATATATGTAACAAACAGTCAATTTTGCTGCTGCGGCTTATAGTCCGGTGCGGCTTATAGTGCGGAAATTACGGTATATAAAAATAAAATGTCACATCATTGATTATTCCGGAACAATGTCCCCTCTAAGCTGATACTTTGGTGACATACATGTCTCATAATTTATCACATCCAACAAATCACATATGGTCAGTTTTCATTGCTCTGCTTTGTGACCAGACATGTAGACTATATAATTGTACCCATGTATTTTTATTCATGAACACATAATTAGAGCATAAGCTTAAAATACACACACACACACACACACACACACACACACACACACACACACACACACACACACACACACACACACACACACACACACACACACAGTACAGCTACATTTAGAAGATTAACATGATGTTTATACTACTACTTATAGTAGTACAAAATTGTGCTTACTAACAATAACAATGAACTGTAAGTAGAATCCCTGTGGTGGGTGACCCACCCACAACGGAAAGGCCACAGGTTCAATCCCTGCAGCAGCCTTTGTGTGTCCGTCCACAGTGTCAAAGTGTCCTCGAGACATTGAAGCCCTACTTGCTCCCTCATTGTAAGCAACTACAATGAAGAGGGTTAAAGCTGCTCAGGCCGGAGACATCTGGCAGAGCAGTCAAAACACTGGCCAGCCGGCTATTGTTTTCTATGTCAGAACGGAACCCCCCCCTTCCCCCCCACATACACAACACACACACACACACTCACACACACACTCTCACACACACACACACACACACACACACACCTACACACACACACACACACACACACACACACACACACTCACACACACACACACACACACACACACACACACACACACACACCTACACACACACACACCTACACACACACACACACACACACACACACACACACTAGCTGCTGCGAAACACAGTTTCCGTCTTTAGTTGCTGCCCCAAACAGGATGCAGGAGCTTGAATGTTGCACCACTTGTATTGTGGCAACGAATGGGTGAACACATATTGGTCAAATTTGACCAAAAGACTATTCAAGGACCTTTAGGATACAAGGAGCAAATTTGTCGATTTGAACTACAAGGCAACGATGCTCCCGATTCTCCTGCTGCAGCTCCTGAGCATGTGTGAGGGTTCCTCTGGAGGGGTGGAGTTGGAGCCCCTGTGCACGTCAAACGCCTGCTTCACCCTGCACATGGACGGGGTCAGCTTTGAGAGCGCTCGTCTCAACTGCGTCGACAACGGAGGTTATCTGGTGACGGTGCGAGACAGAGCGGAGGAGGCTGTGCTGCGCTCGCTCCTCTCACGGATCGACCGGAGACGCCGTGACAGGCTGCTCAAAGTCTGGATCGGACTGAAACTCCACAAAGGGGACTGTGTGCTGCCGGACCGGACTCTCAAGGGCTTTAAGTGGGTATTTGAACACGAAGACAGCCAATACTCCAATTGGGGAAAGGAGCCCGTCAGCACATGCACTGAAGAGCGATGTGTGGCGGTTCTATCTGCTCCCAACTCTCTCAAGTGGATGGCTGGAGCTTGCAAAGGGCCTGCTCATTACGCATGCAAGTTTTACTTCAAGGGCATGTGCAACACTCTGGCCCTGTCGGGGCCTGGACAGATCAACTACACGGCGCCTTTCTCGGCACAGCCGCTGAGAAATTACATGAAGTCATTGCCGCTCGGAACGTACGCCAACATCCTGTGCGGCGAGCATCAGTCTCACTACTCAGTGTGCATGGCAATCGGCGACTCCTACAGTTGGACAGACGCCGGGCCGTTTTGCGGCGTCGGAAAGCAAAATTGCACCTTCAACAATGGCGGGTGTGAACATTTGTGCCTTGAGGCCGCGGACGGGGTGCGCTGCACTTGCAAGGAAGACTATGAGCTGGGCCAAGACAAACTCTCCTGCGGGATAAAAGATTTTTGCGGCGATGATGCGTGTGAGCACCAGTGCGTGGCGGGGGAGCGGGGTTACTCGTGCGTATGTCTGCAGGGCTTTGAACTCGACGCAAACCAGCGGAGCTGCTCTGACATCGACGAGTGCCAAACGCAGGCCTGCGAGGATCATGTATGCGTCAACACGCACGGCAGTTACACGTGCGAGTGTCGAGAAGGCTACGAAATGTCTGGCGGGAAATGCCGCGATGTGGACGAGTGCAACGAATCAAGGTGCGAGCAGAACTGTTTGAACTCCCTGGGATCCTTCTCCTGTCACTGCACTGCCGGCTTCACTATGTCCGAGGACGGCCACTCGTGCGTCGACATAGACGAGTGCATCGATAATCACTGCAACTTGACATGTAAGTGCACCAATACTTTAGGCAGTTTCCTGTGTGCGTGTCCATGGAACTTCCACCTGGATAGCAATGGAACCACTTGCACTCCAGATTTGACGGATACCTCCACTACTGCTTCACTAAGCGAGTCTGTCGACAGCGAGTCACATGAGAAAATCACAGAGTCCTTAAGCACCCTGGAGGTCCAGCACCAGACCCCGCATACCGACGCACCGCTTCCAGACTCCAGGATGGTCATTACGCAGGATGAGCCACAGGGTAACGTCTCTTTGGGGACAAGTGTGCAAGCCGGCAAGTCGCTTAACTCCAGGGTGCTCATCTGCGTGCTGGGCTCGGTTATTCCTCTCCTGCTCCTGGTCGCGGTCACTCTAGCTATCGCCATCGTCCGCTGTCGTCGCTCCAAAAGACAAGCCAAGAAAATAACCACGGCAGACGGCTACTGCTGGGTGTCTTCTGGCTTAGAGCCGCATTTAGAGAAACTATATGACTCCATATTGACTGATGACCTCTAATGACTTGACAGTGCAGTGGATTTGTTGTGTTTATTTATGTTATTTATGTACTTGACATACCCCCCCCCCCCCCACACACACACACACACACACGCACGCACGCATGCACGCACGGACGCACGCGCGCATGCACACACACACACACACACACACACACACACACACACACACACACACACACACACACACACACCCCACCCTGTTCTCTAAGCCTGCATGAGTCATTCGGTAACATGTTCTATGAAGGTCACGTCTATAATGCATTATAAGCACTTTCAGAAGAACTCCTTGTGGTTATAATCATGCATGGCAAGGTTTATAAAGTATAGCATCCATAATCCTTTATACCTCCATGCCAAAGTGATGTTTTTAAAAGATTAATATTTTTTGTTTTACTTACAGTAAATACTGCTCATAAGTCCTCATAACTGTGTTATAGTATCATACAACTGCTAATAACCTTACAGTATACTGCTGTCACTTTGCTTAAAGCTCACAGTCATACTATAGCTTATTATTTGTTTATTATAATACATTATGTCCACCACTTATAATACTTTATAAACATTGTTATAAGTTGCCATGCATGATTATAAACATTTCTAAAGCGTTTTCATAAAGCTTTATAAATGCATTATAATGTCTTATGAAAGTGCTCATAATGCATTATAAACATGACCTTCATAAAACAATCTTACCAGTCATTCCTTTTTCACAGACATGTTTGTCTGGTAGAAATCTTCATGATGTAAACACATACATGTATTATAGACCAGAGGATCAAATTCATTTTAATTAGACAAAGTGGGTCTTTATTTGGAAGGGAGTGAGTAGGGATTAATGTTTTTCTTCTTCCTGGGAAAAAAAATGATATATAAAAATGATATATATATATATATATATATATATATATATATATATATATATATATATATATATATATATATATATATATATATACATACATATATATATATATATACCATGTATGTATATATATATATATATATATATATATATATATATATATATATATATATATATATATATACATGATGTGAAATAATAATCCATAGTTATGTGAAACGTAATTTTCATAGTAAATCCCCACACTGAGTTATACCAATATTTCATCTCGTGATGAGTACCACAAGATGTACATAGAGCTTTTTGGCGTGGTTAGAAATGTGTGTTTTTGGTGACTTTGAACGGTTGTACCATTTCCTTTAATTCATCCTCAATTGTTTTTGTTTATATTGATGGTTGTTTGCATGGTCACTGACTGAATCTCATAATTTAACCACCTTTTCTATGTATCTCTATACAAGGCCCCTGGAAAAAAGCAGTAACCTTGTCGTGTTTCCTTCCTTTCTTTAATCCCAAGGGTTCCCAAACTCTTCAGCCAACGACCCCCAAAATAACGTGTGCCAGAGGCTCACGACCCCCACTTTTTCTGCAGGTGGTTGACGCATGCATGCGCACATGAGAATTTCGTAAACAAAACAAAACCTAACAATTATGGGTAAAATGTGCTCGTTTTAAGAGTTTTTAAATTGTATCTCACACATTTTGTCGTTTACACATTCTTAAGGCCAATTTCACAAATTCTGGAAATCACCTCACAACCCACCCAGTGGTGTCCTGCGACCCCCCACTTTGGGAACCACTGCTTTAATCGACTGCATGTTAAGGGTGTTGCTTCTGTTACGTAGCCGTGAAGCCTCTCAAATCCAAATGCTTTTAGCCAACCAACATTTTAGGATGATCTTAATTCTACTAGCCAACATGGGGCCCTTGCAATTGACGACTGTCTTACCAGTAAAAAATAATGTCCAGTGAAAATAATGTCATTAGCTACTAGCTTAATTGCAGTAACTGTAATAGAGTGCCAAAGTCATGTCCTCCTGCACATTCAGCATACAATGCAAGGGATTTCATCCACCATTCATTTTTCCATCTACATTTCGTAAAACAATTATAATTTTTTTTTTACTTGGTAGAACCAAGCGATATAGCTGTATTTAGAATCAGGGGAGACTATAGAACATTTTTATTTTTGGCTGAGTGAAATGTTCTATGGTCTCTCTTGATTCTAAATATATCTATATACAGTATATCCTGACCTGTATATATCCTGACCTGTACATACCCTGACCTGTATATACCCTGACCTGTATATATCCTGACCTGTATATACCCTGACCTGTATATACCCTGACCTGTATATATCCTGACCTGTACATACCCTGACCTGTATATATCCTGACCTGTATATACCCTGACCTGTATATATCCTGACCTGTACATATCCTGACCTGTATATATCCTGACCTGTATATACCCTGACCTGTATATACCCTGACCTGTATATATCCTGACCTGTATATACCCTGACCTGTATATATCCTGACCTGTACATATCCTGACCTGTGTATATCCTGACCTGTATATACCCTGACCTGTATATATCCTGACCTGTATATACCCTGACCTGTATATATCCTGACCTGTACATATCCTGACCTGGGAAAATAAAATCCTCAGTTTCTGCACTAATCTGTGGCCCATCCTGGCTATTCTGCCTCCTGCTGCCATCCACAATAATATACAGGTATATGAAATAGCCTAAATGTGGTCTAAATTGAAAATGTCCTTGCAAAATAGCATTACAAATGATTACATGATCTAAAACAAATTACATTTAGCAGAACATTGTCTGTGTTTTGAATGTCTGGGGTCACTAGAGTTTTGTGACGTCAACGTGGCGTCACAAGCCAAAAAAGGTTGGGAACCACTGGATAATGTATGCACAGAGGACAGTGCTCTCCATGCTGCTGAGGTTTATTTGTTTATTTATTTGGATCCCCATTAGTTGTTACCGAGGTAACATGTACTCTTCCTGGGGTCCACCTTAAGAACATAAAAGTATACACATGCTTTCACATACAGTATATGCATATATTAACCCCCCCCCAAACAAAACAAAGAAATACAATGAGGTAATACAATGATGTCAATAAATCAATGTGTGTTGTGTAGAATGTAATTAATTTACTGTACTGAATAGAAATAAGCAGTATGTTAAGACTTTTTGAATGTGTTATTGGTATCTATGAGCACTGTCCATAATGTTTTGGAGATGGTGCTTTATGCACGGATCTCCCATTAAAATACAAAGCAGGTGTCATCCATCATATTCCGCTGCTAGAATTGTGGAACAGCAGAGTATTCAGTTTACAGTTTATTTGTTTATTTAGACGGGACAGTGCAAAATTAATGGACACAAAGAACATAATCAGAGTGTAAAAATTGCTGGATTTAGCACGAGACTCGAGCACGAGGCTCGAACACGTTGCACATGGCACGAGGCTAATTTCCATCCGTAGTCCCCATTGAAGCATCAACTGTTATTCATTGAAAAACGTACATGTAAGTAACAAAAACATGCTATTTTCCTGTCTCTCTCTCTCCTCTCCTCTCCTCTCTCTCTCTCTCTCTCTCTCTCTCTCTCTCCCTCCCTCTCTCCCAAAGATGAAGTTTTGATGTAGTATGTGGTTTATTTGGATATACTGTATGGGTAATGCGGTCTGTTCTTTGCTTGGGTGTAAGCAATTAGTCCAGACAAAAGCGGATGCTGCCAGCCACACACACACACACACACACACACACACACACACACACACACACACACACACACACACACACACACACACACACACACACACACACACACACACACACACACACACACAACACACACACACACACACACACACACACACACACACACACACACACACACACACACACACACACACACACACACACTAGTGAAATAAGCCAATCAAAAAAGGTACTGTTGCAAATCAAATTGAGTACATAAAGTACATAAATGTACAAGCCTGATGTGTGCAAATGTTATTGTTCACATTTCTGGAAATTCTAAATCCATCCATCGGCTTGAAAATTCCTTCTCACTTGACACTGTACAGAAATGTCCAAAACAATAACACACATCTGGCTTCAAGAGCAGTTTCCTATGACAGATGGACTATGCAGCTACATGTATCTACTGAGTTTGTTTAGCAACGATATACTTTGGATTTTTAATCTATTTATTTTTAATCAGGTTAAAAATTCCTTCTCACTTGACACTGTACAGAAATGTCCACAACAATAACATTTCCACACATCTGGCTTCAAGAGCAGTTTCCTATAACAGATGTAGTATGCAGCTACATGTATCTACAGAGCTTGATTTGCAACAATATGCTTTGGATTTTTAATCTATTTTTGAAATTGGATCATTTCAATGGCCTTTCAGTGGTCTGAGAGAGCCTGGGAAGCTTGGATTGTGCATGTACAGAATTTACACACATCTGGCTTAAAGAGCAGTTTCCTATTGCATTTTTAACAGAGCTTTGAAATTGACCTGTTTAATATACCAAAGGATATATATATATATATATATATATATATATATATATATATATATATATATATATATATATATATATATATATATATATATATATATATATATATATATTATAGTTATAGTTTTGTAGTTATAGTTTTATAGTTTGATTGAAAGCTTTTATTTTGAAAGATCCTGACCGGAAGTCAACAATTCCTGCTGAGAAATCCCTGCTCATTTGACGCTGAGTATAGCCTACTAGTCATACTAGACATCCTTGACTGGCTTATTTCCCTGTTTTTCCTTTGTAGCGTTAATGAAGCAACAGAAGAATGTATGGATGATATCACCAATATATAAACTAGAAGCTCTGAGGGCGAGAAGGAGAAGATCCTCTCTCTTATGGACTCCGATGAACGGTCTAGCACTGAAGCTAGCATGTTTTAGCTCAGAAGCTAACGTTATATTGAAGCTTTGAAGGACAGTTTTTCATTAAACAGTTGAGGAGGAAAAGGTGCTGTCACTGTGTGAAAATGTCTACAGTCCAGAAGCTGAGAGCGGGGGTGAAACAGCGACTAACTGAAGAGGAAGGTCGTCATGGTTAGTGACATTTAAATGTTATTTTCACCTCTCTCTCTCTCTCTCTAGTCTGGGCACCTTTCATCCCGCTTTTCGTCATGGGGCGTAAACCACGGAACCAGAATGAACACCGGAAGGCAGTGCGCCAAAAAACGTCTTTGTTGCCGTTAGCTTGACGTCTCTTTCCTCGATTAATTGTCTGATTCAAAGCTTCTGTATTGGCTTAAAAGATGTGAGATTGTGAATCCGCATGGTGACGTGAGGTTTCTCTCTCTCTCTCTCTCTCTCTCTCTCTCTCTCTCTCTCTCTCTCTCTCTCTCTCTCTCTCTCTCTCTCTCTCTCTCTCTCTCTCTCTCTCTCTCTCTCTCTCTCTCTCTCTCTCTCACCAACCACCAGGGCTGTTACATACAATTTATGCAACTCAGGAAAAGCTTCCTTATACTTCTTCAGGTGTTTACACAGAGTGGGCTCAGGCTCACATCATCTGCCGCAGTGCCAGCAAGCACATACAGAGGGCCCAGCACGGTGGCATCCAGAAATGCAGTAGATTTGGGTACAAGACTGGATATGGCTTTCATCAGGTCTACATTGTTTTTTGAAAATCTGTTTTCCATTTCTGAAATAACCCTGTCAAGGATGTTGAGCAGGGATCTTTTCAGAGACTGAGAGGGGGTGATGGTGGGATTATCACAATCTGTATGAGCCACAGTTGAGAGCACAACACTTTGACCAAGGAAGGAAAGGAGGGCTTCGGCGTTCCTTAAAGTGAAAAAATGCTTACAGAAGGTGCTCTTTGGATGTTGGGGAAGGCATAGAGTTCATCAAAAAGGTTCCAAGGCACTCTTCTTCATTAAAAAGCTTTAATATAAGGCTAGTTCTTCATAGAACAGAATAAAACAGCCAACATGTTTCGGCCATAAGGCCTTCTTCAGGGCTAGTTGCAAACAGGAAACAAGTCAGTAAAGGAAGCCTTAATAAGTTCAGCAAGCCACACCCATGGGTGTGGCCTTAATGGTAATACTTAACAGCTGTTAGCTGGAAAAAAGTACATAATATTAACCACAAGAGGTCAACATGTCACATAAATACACTTACTGACCTTTGTTCTATATACAAAGAGACTCCTAGGCTAGAAAAGTACATACACCACAAAACAACAAACATCTATAATCATAATACGTTGTGAGACCAATAGAATAAGAAAATACATATATAATAATCATGATGCATAACCCTTGTAAACAAAGGGGGGGGGGGGGGGGGGGGGCTAGGGGAAAATAAAGCAGAGGAGAGGGCTACCAAATTCCTGAGGGGAGGATGTCTATAGGAAAGAAACCATATCTATAGCATCGTTCAGCCCTGGGGAACGTAAAGCCTGTAGTCTATGGATCCAGCGGCTTTCTAGCTGATTAAGGGCTTTCTCTCGATTTCCTCTTCTAGATGTGGACGGGACGTGATCTATAGCGATGGCTGTGAAGGAAACAGTAGTCAGCATGGCTATCTTTGAAATGTTTAACCAAAGCATAGTCCATGTTGTTAATCTTAGCAGCATATCTGTGTTCTGCTAGACGGTCCTGAAGCCGTCGCTTGGTGCGTCCTACATAGAACGCCACACATCGAAGACAAGACAGAATATAAATTACATGGGTGGTTTTGCAATTCACAAAATGTCTTAAAGAGTAGGTCTGTAATGTGCACTGGCTTTGAAGAGGGCTGCGTCTAGTGTCTCTGGGGGGTAATTGCGTTCTCTGAAACGGCTGTACATCTCCTTACTTTGAATCTGGAAATCCAAGTCTGTATCACATAGTCTACGTAATCTTTGGAACTGTCCAAAGGGGATATTATTGATCAATGTATTTGGGTGGAAGCTATTGGAGTGGAGTATGGTATTCTTATGTGTCCCCTTTCTGTAGATAGAAGTGTGTAGATTGCCTGTAGCATCTTTGCTGATACATAGGTCTAGAAAGTTAATCTTATTTTGATCATATTCTAAAGAGAGTTGGATGTTACTATTGGTACAGTTTAAATAGCTATGGAAAGATAACAGCTCATCTTCTGTCCCCCCCCACCACAGTATGACATCATCGATGTATCTTCCCCACCAGATTAGGTGATCTCTAAAGACATTACGTGGATGATATACATAGTCTTCCTCCCATTTACCCATATAGAGTCCTGCGTAGGAAGGGCTGAAGCATGCTCCCATAGCACAGCCTTTGATCTGTTTAAACACATTATCCTGAAATAGAAACACATTGTTATTGAGTGTCCATTCAGTAAGATTGATCAGGAAGTCTGTAGGTGGTTCATGTGTGTCCGGACGTTGGTCTAGATAGTGTCTCAGGGCGGTCAGCCCCTGTCCGTGATCAATTGATGTGTAAAGTGCGGCCACATCCATAACCGCTAGAATTGCATTAGGGCCGATGTTCTTCTGTTCCTGGATTTTGTTAAGAACATCCGTGGTGTCTTGGATGTATGCCGGGAGGGATGGGAGTAAAGGCTTGATAAAAAAGTCCACATATTTAGAGATAGGCTCTGTGAGTGAATCATTGCCTGAAATCACAGGTCTCCCTGGTGGTTCAGTGAGGTTCTTGTGTACTTTGGGGAGCATGTAGAATGATGGCATACGGGGGTTAGGATTGAACAAAAATTTTAATTCTTTTTCCGTGATATGAGACTCATTCTTAGCCGTGGTGAGTAGCTCTTCAAGCTCACTAGTTAAAGTCTCTATAGGGTTGCGGGCTAGGGGGAGGTAGAAGTTAGTATCTTGCAGTTGTCGATATGCCTCTTTTGTGTATTGATCCACTCCCCAAACCACTACTGCTCCTCCTTTATCACGTCCCGTCCACATCTAGAAGAGGAAATCGAGAGAAAGCCCTTAATCAGCTAGAAAGCCGCTGGATCCATACTAGACTACAGGCTTAAAGGCCTAAACATGGTCGTCCGTCAGAGCCTCGCCCCGCCCTCCCCGTATGACGGCGGGTGGAGCGCCGTCCTACGGGGAGGGGGCCCCGTCGCCTGACGGGGGCTGCTCGAAAATGTGACTTCACGGCGACGATACGTGCGTGACGTCAGCTGCAGGAGAGTTGTGACTGGCCGTTGCCCTGGCTCATCGTCGTAAAGTCGCATTTCAAAGCATGATGTTAGATTATAACGAACTAGTTGTGTGGCTTAGCCTTCCCAAATGTTGAGGGTCGTTTTTTAGAATTTAATACATAGAATTGGGAACGTTACATTCAATTTCATTCAGACTGCCTGGCACACAATCTCCGCCATTTTCACACGGAGCTTCCACAGGAGGGAGGGAGGGAGGGCGTAGTGGCGTCCGAGCATGTAGGGCTAGCTGGCGCCGGCAGACGGCGAGACGGCTCCAATTCGAGGCGGACGGACGACCATGTTTAGGCCTTTACGTTCCCCAGGGCTGAACGATGCTATAGATATGGTTTCTTTCCTATAGACATCCTCCCCTCAGGAATTTGGTAGCCCTCTCCTCTGCTTTATTTCCCCCTAGCCCCCCCCCTTTTGTTTACAAGGGTTATGCATCATGATTATTATATATGTATTTTCTTATTCTATTGGTCTCACAACGTATTATGATTATAGATGTTTGTTGTTTTGTGGTGTATGTACTTTTCTAGCCTAGGAGTCTCTTTGTATATAGAACAAAGGTCAGTAAGTGTATTTATGTGACATGTTGACCTCTTGTGGTTAATATTATGTACTTTTTTCCAGCTAACAGCTGTTAAGTATTGCCATTAAGGCCACACCCATGGGTGTGGCTTGCTGAACTTATTAAGGCTTCCTTTACTGACTTGTTTCCTGTTTGCAACTAGCCCTGAAGAAGGCCTTATGGCCGAAACATGTTGGCTGTTTTATTCTGTTCTATGAAGAACTAGCCTTATATTAAAGCTTTTTAATGAAGAAGAGTGCCTTGGAACCTTTTTGATGAACTTTGACCAAGGTGTTTGCTCAGTGTTCTCCTTCTCTTTGGAGGATGTGAATCATCCCCAGCAGGTGCCTGAGAAAGCTCTGTCCAGCAATCATCTTTACGGATGTCTTTTAAGCATTGTAGTGATGTACTAACAACCTCACCAGCACTGCACATATCCACAGACTGAGGCTGTAGAATCGCATTAGCTGGTTTCAAGACAGCAAGAACCCGCACTATAAACAGGCCTGATGCCTCAGTGGACAGATCAACTGTGGCACCATCATCCTCTGAGATCTCTGACAGGATAGTGAGAAGACGGTCTTTATTCTCAACAATGCACCTTGTCACATCATAATGGCTTGTCCAGCGAATTTCAAGCAGTCTTTTAAGACAAGGAGCATCATACTTTTCTGACACATAGTGGTGACGGCAGAAGTTATACAGAGAGCTAGAGAGGTCGAAAAACTTTCTGGCACATGGCTCCCCCTGTATAGCATGCACAACCACCAAGTGTAACTGGTGGTTGTAACAGTGAATATATTGAATATATCTGGCAAGCTTCTTTTGCAGCAATGCTTGCACACCACCTCGTACTCCACTCATCACTGATGCACCATCGTAACACTGGCTAACTATGTTGTCAGCACTGTAGCCAGCATCAGAAAGATGTCTCAATATTTCATTGGACATGTACTCCACATCAAGTTGATGCAAGTTAAGCAGCCCAATCAGATGCTCCTCTGGCATGGAATCACATACAAACCGAATCATTATGGACAAATTCTCAATATTGCACCTGTCCCTAGTCCCATCACTTTTCAGGCAAAACCCTACAGAGTCAGCCTTTGCATACTTCTTCCTGACCTCTCCCAAAACCATGTTTGCCAGTGTTTCAATTATCTCATTTTGAATATTTGGGGAGGTGTACCGGGCATTTTTAGGTATGCCCTTAGCAATGTCAGCTAGCTTTTTGTCCTTCTCTAGGGTGTATTCAAACAGCTTCAAAAAGAGACCCGCAGCAATATCATCAGCAGCACTGTCAGTGTCACACTCAGCAGCATGAGTGACAGTGTCATACCTTTCTGTTGTTCCACGAAGCCCTAACTCGTTCACGCACAGAAACGTCACTACACCACCAATACTCTTGACATAATATTGGTTCTTTTCAATCTGCGTTTTACCTACCAGTATGTCTATGGTTTCCCCTGTTGCCTCTCTGCGTTTGTGCTCAGACCAGGTGGCTGCAGCCTTTGTGTGAGTCTGGCTGGATTCATGCTTATTTAAGCCCCTGTCACGCTCAAGTGCTGCTTTCCAGTTGTTAAAACCACGCGAGGTAAAAACAACGTCCTTATCATTGCCTTGGGGATATTTTCGACAGGGGAAACAAAAGCATGCATCCTGCACAACAGAGTACTCCAGCCATGGTCATGTGCGGTACCAGGCAGGATTGAATGATCGTGATACAGCACCATATGCACGCTTTGGGTAGCTAGTTAGTATTGGCTGGGATGGTGCATCGCCATTTAAGTCGCTAACTCCTCCGTCAGGTGAGGCTGAGGGAGCCGAGGGAGGGAGCTGCATTGGGGCAGGGCTTGGTACAGGAGTCTTAGCAGCAGCAGTGCTTGTGGACGGTACAGGAGGTCTAGTAACGTTCTCAGGAGTCTCTGCTGATGTGCTGACAGCAGCATCGCTAGAGACAGAAGAAGCAGCACGAGGCTTTGGTATGAGAAAGCGATACATCATCAACGCCCAGCAGTGTTGTAAATCGCTTTGGATGAAGTAAGTGAATGTCATGCAATGTACGTCAAGCTATGAGCTTTCGCTAGCAGCACAGCGTTCACGAACTGAGAGAAAGATTATTGTAACTTCCTAGAAAAGTCACCATGGTGTGTGTGGAAGAATACTAATCGCCGATTGGTTCTCTACTGCTGAGGGCGTGTCTTTGGGTAGGGGTCTGCTGACAGACACATCATTTCTCCACAGTTGAGTCTGGGCAGCGGAGGGCGACAGTCGAGTGTGTCACAGCTCTGTGTTTCTCAATACACGAGTCGAGAGGACGTTGGAGGCGGGCTGAAGCTCAGTGCCCACCCAATCAGAAGCTAGAATCGCTACTGGTATTTTCTGTGCAATTTTTCCATTGGGTAGCGGTGAAAATAAACATGTTTTCGCTGGTGGGGCAGAGGGCTTGAAGTTGGTGATCTCTTTAAGGCCTTTCCATAAGGAGGCAGAGTCTTTGTTTGAGGCTTGTTGGTGGAGCCGCTCTGAATATTGCTGTTTACATTACATTACATTACGTCATTTGGCAGACGCTTTTATCCAAAGCGACTTACAATAACACATTTTTGTCAGCAATAGAGCAATCTACTATGGAGCACAGTCTATGATAACTACAACTTCTGAAGGAACAGTGGTACAAGTTTAGGTTAGTGGTACAAGTTTGGGTTAGTTTTTTTTTTTTTAGAAAGAGAGAGAAAGAAGTTAGATCAAGAAGGGCCCAGATGGAGCCTGAAAAGGTGAGTCTTTAGTCTTTTCCGAAAGATCGGCAGTGATTCAGCTGTCCTGACCGAAGGTGTTAGCAGCTCGCACTGCCTTGCTGGATTTGTATTTGCATTGAAGTGCTGCTTGTCTCCACTCCTGAATGCTTTCTGCTTTTCCTCTCTCAGCCTCCTGAGTTCAGCTGTGAACCAGCATTTGTTGTTGTTGTATCTCACAGTGGAGCGGGTGGGAACACAGCTGTCCTCACAGAAGCTGATGTATGATGTGACTGTGTCTGTGTATTCATCAAGACTGTCTGTTGCAGCTTTGAATAAATCCCAATTTGTGGAGTCCAGACATGACCGCAAATCCTCTACAGCTTCATTAGAAGATTTTTAGAAATCCTCTTCACAGGTTTGGCAACTTTTAACTGCTGCCTGTAGGTGGGAATGAGGTATATCATGGCGTGGTCTGAGTGCATTGTTTATTACCGCGTAGCAGTGAGTGTGTTTTCGCCTGTGGTTGGACATTTGATCATCTGTCGGTATTTGGGGAGTTTGTGGGTTAGTTTTCCAATAGAAAACTAAAACTCAAATAGAACTTTCAGTCATAAATAAAAGGAGACCAGACCAACAGGACATGTATGGGGTATGGAGGAGGTTTAGGAGGAGTCTAGTAAGGTATGGTATGGGAGAGTTCTGATGGCGACGTGTTTTTGTGAGGGGGTTGTTCAGTTAGAACAGACAATACATATTGCTGTATTTGTACTTGTCAGACGTGGACTTACTCATCTTGGCTCTGAACCCCGTCATCTGGTCGAGTGTGGGTTGGCATCTCTACTTCCTCATACTAGGCAGTGTTTCCCCTAGAAAATTTTTCAGGCCTGGAGGGATTTCGAAACGTACCCCAACCGCAATGGTGGGGGCCCTCACTGGCGACGCTAAACTTTTAGCTAACCTGTTTGCATCTATGTTGGCAATGGCATCCCAAGTATCATCATACTATTATGGGATGCGATGCGAACAGTTGTATTGTGGGATGTGCGTTTCCCAGGCAACGACACACGTTGACGCGTTTTGGAACATCGCTGCACACTGGCACAATGCCCCTAAAAGCAAAATGCTTATTGTTTTGAATGATTTGGCATCTTCTATTACTGTCCACTGTCAACACCAGTCTTGTTGTATTGTAATAATATGCCATAAAGGTTTATTGACATTTTGGGGAGAGCAGGAAAAAAATCTTTTTTTTTTTTTTTTTTTTTTTTCCTATTTATTTTTTCTGGCCTGACGGGGGCGCTGTTGTAGAATGGTAGGGGAAACACTGCTAGGACTAACGTTAGCATGATCAGCGGCTAAGTTAACATTACATGTACCTCTGGCTTCCACGCAGCTGCAACATGTTTAGCATTGAGGTGATAACGGAGGCTTGAAGTGCAGATATGCAAATGTTTGTCGTTACAGCGCACTTCCCACATGTGGGGCTTTGTTGTCTGATGTCACTCAATGCACAACGTTGTGCATCGGTATGATTGGAATGCCTGGAATTCGTCCACTGTGAAACGTTCCATGGTCTCTCTGTAGTGCAAAAATAAAGTGAGATTAAAATGCGTAATCTTTTTTAACGCATTATTTTTTCTGTAATTAATTAATCGAAATTAACGTGTTAAAAGTCCCAGCCCTAAAATAAATACAAATCAGTGTTATTAATTTAATTTATCTCGAATATTCTAGAGGCAATAGACAATTGTCTACCACTGATATTGTAGTTTAGGCCAAGATACAACATAAGTTCCTCTCTTTCCACCTCTCTTTTCTTCTCTATTTTGGCACCGTTGAACAGCAAGCCCCGCCCACCCGCGCTGGGGTCTCAGTAGCTTCTGACTGACAAGTTAACTCATTCCTGCCTGCCTGGCTGCCTGCAGCCTGCCTGCCTGCTATCTGCTAGGGCTGGGTATCGAGTTTCGATACTTACTTGGCACCGAAATGAAAACATCGATACTAAGGGGTATCGAAGCCTCCCTTGTCAATCGATACCAATTTTCGATACCAAAACAAAACAGCGTCATTGAGCCTATAAGCATGCAACATGCTTGCACACCACGCTCTAATACGGCTGGTGATTGGCTGTCATGTAGAAGCATGCAGGGAAAGTTACGCCCACTTTAGCCGGTGTGGGTTTGTTGTGAGGCAGGCAGCGTGCGGTGCGGAGACAAGTGGAACTGGGACTGGTTTCCACAGACAAGAGAAATAATCGAGAGGTGGGTCAGCTTACCGCAAGTTTGTTGTTGATGTTAGCGGTTATCAGATCCCTCAGTCTGACAGTCTGGCTGTGAGTTGTAGCTAGCATTAGATTGTTTAATTAATTGGCGTGGTAACGTTATGCGCAAGCGGGCATTGTGTATTTTTAGCAACTCGTTAACAAACGCTGATGTCATGATAGTTTGTTGAATGTAAATGCGATTCACTTTGTGCCATTAAGGCTATATTGATAGGCTAGTCAATGCTCAACTATTGTCGTCCATGCATGAAGTGGAGCTGTCTCATCAGTTTTGACAAGAATGACGTTCTGTTGCAGCAGTGAGCATTAAAAGTTTAAACACTGATCTGCAACGCTAGCGTTAGATGTTCAATTAATTAGTGTTAACGTTATATGCAAGCGGGCAGTTATCGCCCATTATGTATTTTTAGCAACTCGTTAACAAACGCTGATGTCATGATAGTTTGTTGAATATAAATGGGATTCACTTTGTGCCATTATTGATAGGCTAGTCAATGCTCAACTATTGTCTTCCATGCATGAAGTGGAGCTGTCTCATCAGTTTGGACAAGAATAGCGTTCTGTTGCATCAGTGAATATTAAACACTCATTTGCAACTCTCCGTTTTGCACTGAAAACTATTGCACTGATTTATTTGTTTTACATTTCTTTCCTTTGTAGTACTCCAATATTTTTTTGTAGGGACAGCAATAAGTTTAGACAACTTAAAGTTATGTTAAATACAGTAGGGTTTTTTTTCTGCTGTAAAACTTGAAAAAAAAAACTAAAGATTTGTATCATAATTGTCAATGTGTAATGCAGTTTTATTTTTGTTAAAATGGATTTTTCTAAAAATTGGTATCGAAAAAAGTATCGTTCAGGAACCGGTATCGAAATCAAAGTATCGAAACGGTATCGATATCGAAAAATTTTGAACGATACCCAGCCCTACTATCTGCGCAACTACGAACACTTATACATACTGGCCTGCCTGGCCTGCTGTTCAGTGAGTGGCCTGACTGAGCTGCGGGCAAAAATAAATAAAATGCAGGCCAGGCCACCAGGAAACGGCCCGCCGCTCCCGATGGTGCAGTCCGCCCCTGATCAGCTCATAGAGCAGAGGGAAATCCGCTAACGTTACACTGAGCTCACCTGAATAAATTCATTTCAAAAAACATTTCGTGGCAAAAAATAATATCCGCACGTCGGACTCAGAGCAGGTGAGGAGCAGATGAGGAGCGTTTTGTCAGGAGAAGCCTGGAAGGTTGACTATGGGCCACGGACGGTGCAGAGCTGAGAGTGCTTTCAACTCTGTGAGTAGCTGTGAAGGGGCCACATGAGAAACCCAGATTGTTGCCGGGGGCCGAACAATGCCGTAACATGCCGTAACCCAGGAACTTTGATGATAGAGAGGACCACAAAAAAATTTCCTCGCTACCAGGTTTTGCTGAGGGCCGAACGGCACCAGCGTGAAAAATTTGGGGCATTTGAAGCCAGGGTTAGAGTAATAACTCATTTTAAATTAACAGTTGTGATGTCATTATTTAGTCTTCTTAACCACCAATATTTGATCCTTTTCTCACTCTCTCCTATGTCACCAGCTTGACTTAACTTTCTTGACCACCTGCCAATATGGCTGCTAGATTTTAAAGTTACCAGCCAATTAGAATTTCCACTAGCCAAAATGTTTTTCTTGAAATAATCCAGAATATGAGTGTGTTAATTTAAGCATAAGTATCAGTAAGTGGCCCGGGATGATCAAAGCCTGTGTTGAGGGTCACACGAACAAACATGCACTCTTTAAGCTAAATAAATCCAAAACGAATGAGTTAATTATTTTAATTTCTACTTCAATGTAGAACAGTAATTTCTTACACATGAGATTACTTTTAGCCTTTTAGTCATAAGATTATTGAAAGATATTCCATATTCCAGCCTGAAATGCTATAACAGAAGTGGAGTATTGGCCAGAATGACATGAACATTTGGACACTTATTCAGCGGGTATCTTGCATGTTGCGTTCAGGTGCATGGTAAAAAAATATATATAATTTTTTTTTTTTTGCAATTCCATCGCGGGCCACACAGGAGGTGCTCATTATTCCGTCTTAACCATAAATATTTGCTCCTTTTCCCAGTCGCTTCTGTCACCACCTGCTCTCCCTACAGGGCTTGAAATTTAACTTTTTTGAAAGTTACCAGAATTAGTTAGAATTTCTTTTTTTCCAAGATTTATTTTATTTTTCGTACAGTTGCTCATTCATTGACAATATTACAGATAAAGATCTCTGCTTGAGCATACGCACATTGCGTAAAATAAAATAAAACAAGACAAACCAAACAAAATAAACAAATAAATCCCAACCCCATCCCTCCCCCCACCCATCTCCCTTGTATGGATCTCTACATACATACATACATACACACATACATACATACATACATACATACATACATACATACATACGTACATACAAACAATTTCTAGCATTCATTAAAATTAGGTTTGGTCCAGGTAGAGATGCTAATTAGCTATGGTCACCTGTTCTTAGAGATGGTAGCATATCGATAAAGGGCCCCCAAATGTTCTGGAAGGTTGCAGGTTTCTTTCTTACATTATACAATATCTTCTCTGGAGTACAGTAAGACACGAGCTCGTTAATCCAGTGTCTCTGTGATGGAGATACTTGTGATTTCCAGTTGATCAGTATGCATTTTTTAACTGCAGTACTAGCAAGTAGGATAAAGTATTTCTTGTACTGGTTCACTTCAGCAGAGCTCATGTCCCCCAATATCCATAATTTTGGGTCCTGTCCAATTTGAGAGCCTACTATCTCTGAAGTTAATGTAATAACGTACTTCCAAAACTCTTCACTCACGGGGCAGCTCCAAAAATTAGTTAGAATTTCCACTAGCCAAAATGTTTTTCTTGAAATAAACCAGAATGAGTGCCACACGGTTAATTTAAGCATATAAGTATCAGTAAAAAATAAGTTATAGCAAAATAAATCTATAAATTGCAGTATTTCACTGATACTCATACATTGTGTTGATTTCAAATTGCATCAAAATAAAAGTAGATATTTATTGATTGATTGATTGATTTAATAAATTGTTAGGAGGGGAGCACTTCAAGTGTGGTTAATGACTGACTGTATGATTATGAGAGGGGTGCCCCTTTTTCACTTATGCACCTGGCCCTTAAAATGTCTGTGTATGTCTCTGGGTACCGTTCACATTTGAACCGATACCGGTAGCGATTCCGGTACCTGGAACTCAATGGTACCTTTTTTCAGTACTTTACTCTCGCCGTAATTACAATTACAATGGAATTTCAGTTGAAAAAGAAAAAAACATCCAAACATCAATTTCAAGTGTTATTTATTTAGAACATTGTACACAGATACCAGCGGGTAGTGGTACTGTAGTACTAATGTAATTCGGCGGGTACCCTTAAAACGACCAATTTCGGTATGCACCCCTAGTCTCTGCATGTTCCTCCACTGCAGCTCACTTGCACGTTCCCCACCATCTACTCTGCTCTCTGTTACCCTCTCTTTTTATTTCCTCTCTCTCTCTAAAGTCACAGTTGTATCTGTAAGTTCTTCACAATAAAAATATTTCCAGGTATTTTGTTTGACACACCCCCACCCCGACATATTCCGGTGCACTAGACGCTGTGTCACGGTAGATCCTGTCTGAATCCAGCCAGACATTGCCCCCCGCAAACCATGCAGGACTTGCCCCACTTTATAAATTCTAAATATGCGGGAATTTGCCGAAAATATGCGATACCTGCAATCCCGTGCCGAATTTCAGGCCCTGCATACACCGCCCTCCAAGTCTTGGTTTTGACTTGGATTTTATTTGCTCTGGTCTTAGTCTCGACTCTGTCTCAATTTAGGTGGTATGGGTTACAACACTAAGAACAGGATTAGGTAAATGGTAAATGGACTGCATTTATACTGTATAGCGCTTTTATCCAAAGCGCTTTACAATGTGCCTACATTCACCCATTCACACACCGAAGGCGGCCAGCTGCCACGCAGGGTGCTACCACAGCCATCGGGAGCAATTCGGGGTTCAGCATCTTGCCCAAGGACACTCCGACATGCGGACTGGAGGACCCGGGGATCGAACCACCGACCTTCTGATTAGTGGACGACCCGCTCTACCTCCTGAGCCACAGCCGCCCCTCAATATCAAGTATTATTTATTTAGAACATTGTAGTGGTAGTACTTCCTTAATGTAAGTTTTCCTTAATGGGAATGTCTTATTTAATTTGTACCTCCAGATTTCAAGCAGCTGTTGGTCTGTAAAGAAGAGGTTCCCCCTGAGCAGCAGAAGTGGAGCTCCAGTCTGGACCATGAGGACTCAGAGCCCCCACACATTAAAGAGGAACAGGAGGAACTCTGGACCAGTCAGGAGGGAGAGCTGCTTCAAGAGCCGGAGGACGCCCAGATCAACCAGTTCCCATTCACTCCTGTCCCTGTGAAGAGTGAAGATGATGAAGAGAAACCTCAGTCCTCACAGCTTCATCAAAGCCAAACTGAGGAGAACAGAGATGCAGAGCCTCTAGCCAGCACCTCAACTGAACAGATGAAAACAGAAGCTGATGGAGAGGACTGTGAAGTATCAGAACCAGCCAGGAGCTTAGATCCAGTTAATGATTTACAACCAACTAGTGATGGCAGGCCTCCAGCCTCTCCTGAGCCTGAGACTGAAGACAGTGATGATTATTGTAAGGAAACTAGTGAACCTCAGCCAAGTTTAGACTCACTGAAAAACAATGAAGAACTTAGGGAGAAACACTTTAGTTGCTCAGATTGTGGTAAAAGATTTGACCGCATGGGACATCTGCTGATACACATGAGAGTCCACACAGGCAAGAAACCATTTAATTGCTCAGTCTGTCATAAGAGTTTTAGGCGTGAAGACAGCTTGAAGAGACATATAAGAGTCCACACAGGAGAGAAACCATTTAATTGCTCAGTCTGTGGTAAAGGGTATCATGAAAAAGGAGTCTTGAAGAGACACATGATAGTCCATACAGGAGAGAAACTATTTAATTGCTCAGTCTGTGGTAAAAGTTGTAGTCGAAAAGGTGATTTGAAGAAACACATGATAGTCCATACAGGTGAGAAACCATTTAATTGCTCAGTCTGTGGTAAAAGATTTGCCCGCATGGGACATCTGCTGATACACATGAGAGTCCACACAGGCGAGAAACCATTTAATTGCTCAGTCTGTCATAAGAGTTTTGGTCGTGAAGACAGCTTGAAGAGACACATGATAGTCCATACAGGAGAGAAACTATTTAATTGCTCAGTCTGTGGTAAAAGTTGTAGTCGAAAAGATGATTTGAAGAAACACGTGATAGTCCACACAGGTGAGAAACCATTTAATTGCTCAGTCTGTGGTAAGGGTTTTGGTTGTGAAGAAGACTTGAAGATGCATACGACAGTCCACACAGGAGAGAAACCATTTAATTGCTCAGTCTGTGGTAAAGGGTATCATGAAAAAAGAGTATTGAAGAGACACATGATAGTCCATACAGGAGAGAAACTATTTAATTGCTCAATCTGTGGTAAAAGTTGTAGTCGAAAAGATGATTTGAAGAAACACATGATAGTCCACACAGGTGAGAAACCATTTAATTGCTCAGTCTGTGGTAAGGGTTTTGGTCGTGAAGAAGGCTTGAAGATACATATGACAGTCCACACAGGAGAGAAACCATTTAATTGCTCAGTCTGTGGTAAAGGGTATCATGAAAAAAGAGTATTGAAGAGACACATGATAGTCCATACAGGAGAGAAACTATTTAATTGCTCAGTCTGTGGTAAAAGTTGTAGTCGAAAAGATGATTTGAAGAAACACATGATAGTCCACACAGGTGAGAAACCATTTAATTGCTCAGTCTGTGGTAAGGGTTTTGGTCGTGAAGAAGGCTTGAAGAGACATATGACAGTCCACACAGGAGAGAAACTATATAATTGCTCAGTCTGTGGTAAATGTTATCGCCAAAAACAATACTTGAATGTGCATATGAGAGTCCACACAGGAGAGAACAGAGAGGCAGAGCCTCTAGCCAGCAGCTCAACTGAACAGATGAAAACAGCAGCTGATGGAGAGGACTATGGAGTATCAGAACCAGCCAGGCACTTAGATCCAGCTACTAATGATTTACAACCAACTAGTGATGGCAGGCCTCCAGCCTCTCATGAGACTGCAGACAGTGATGATTATTGTAAGGAAACTAGTGAACCTCAGTCAGGTTTAGACTCACTGAAAAACAATGAACCTGGGGGAAAATGTCATAGTTGCTCAGATTGTGGTAAAAGATTTGACCACAGGGGACATCTGCTGATGCACATGAGAGTCCACACAGGCGAGAAACCATTTAATTGCTCAGTCTGTGGTAAAGGGTATCGTGAAAAAGGAGATTTGAAGAGACACATGATAGTCCATACAGGAGACAAAAGATTTACTTCCTCAGTCTGTGGTAAAAGTTATCAAAAACAATACTTGAGAGCCCACACAGGAGATAAACCATTGACTTGCTCAGTCTGTGGTAAAAGTTTTGGTCATGAAGGAGGCTTGAACAGACACATGAGAGTCCACACAGGAGAGAAACCATTTAAATGCTCCGTCTGTGGTAAAAGATGTAGTCACAAATCAAACTTAAAACTGCATATAAGGAGCCACACAGGAGAGAAACCATTTAATTGCTCAGTCTGCGGCAAAGGTTTTAGTCATACATCAAACTTAAAGCTGCATATAAGGGGCCACACAGGAGAGAAACCATTTATTTGCTCAGTCTGTGGTAAAAATTTTGGTCGTGAAGGACACCTGAAGAGACATATGAGAGGTCACACAGGAGATAAACTAGTTACTTGCTCAGTCTGTGGTAAAAGTTATCACAAAGATAGCTTGAGGGTGCATATGAGACTACACACAGGAGAGAAACCATTTATTTGCTCAGTCTGTGGCAAACGTTTTAGTCATAAACCAGCCTTGAAGCTGCATGTAAGAGGCCACACAGAAGAGAAAACATTTACTTGCATAGTATGTGGGAAAAGTTGTAGTCGAAAAGGACACTTGAAGACACACATGAGAGTCCACACAGGAGAGAAGCCATTTGATTGCTCAGTCTGTGGTAAAAGTTGTAGTCACAAATCAAACTTGAAGGTGCACATGAGAGTCCACACTAGGGTTGCACGGTATACCGGTACTACAAAAACACAGGACAAGCACAGGGTATAGTTCTTGCACAAAGGATAGTTACATCTTGTCTTGTGTTTTTCAATCTCAGTGTATGTGCTCTAGGGTTGGCTGTAGAGGATTCAATAAAGTAGGAGACACCTTGTATGCAACAGTTAAACTTTTGTAATTAACTATTTGCATATTCATATATCCTGGACATATTAATGAGGGAGGAATAGATGTAATTTTAAGGATTTTAATGGGATAATTTGACTGAAAACCACAGCACACATTATTAATCAAAGAGTTTTAAGATGTATAAAAACATGTTTGTAGGGGATATTTTAAGTTCAATAGTGAGGTGACGTGAGGTTCAGTTAGCTTTGCACAGAAACATCCGGTAAAAGTACTTTTTTACTTTTCAGAGCCTGTACTTTTTTACTTGAGTAAATAGTTGAATCGGTACTTCTACTTTTACCAGAGTCGTTTTTTACACAAGTAACTGAGAGCTGCAGCGATATGTCGACAATATGGCGGCGGTGGGACGTGCCAGTAGCCTACGTGAGTGACGTCAATCGAATAAGGTCTATAGAATGTACAAGAAAGCAGATAAAACAGCCTTGGGGTGAGCCGGTGGAAGATGTTAAGATACTGGACAGTATCCCATTGACCCTTACCTGCTGAGATCTATTAGTTAAAAAATCTAAAATCCAGCCAACAAGGCACTTATCCAAACCAAAGGAACTGATTAACTCATTGAGTGCCAGCCACTTTTGGAGAACGGACGCTCCCAGTGCCAGAGTTTCAGAGCGTTTTCAGTGATTTCTCGAGGCCCACAGAATATTGTGTGATATTACTATGTAAACACCGAACACGCACAAAGAACGAGGAGAGTCTATTGTATCATCAGCAAAAAAAAGTTTATTGATACCATTTTCCGTTCTTTAGTTATGAGCCGGAGAAGATAGGTTGTTTTAAGCAAAAACAGGCGTTTCAAATTAGAATCTGAGTTATTCAGCCTTTTGTGAAATTAAGCATTTCAAGCACATTCACTGAGTCTGAAGCTAATATTTTCTGATGTAGTGACGTGGTGTAGTTGTGTGGTGCCCTGCGTGCCCCACCCCTCTCCCCCCCTCAGCTGCAAACTCCTCCCCACACTAACACACAGCCTCACGCACCCAGGTCTATTTTCGGAGTGCTCCGTTTTTGTGCGCCGGCTCCCAGCGCGACACGGAAAAGCCAAACCGGACTGCTGAGAATGGTTTGGCCCTTCGGCGTCGGGTGCTGCTTTTCTGGTGGCTAATCGTGTGGAGAAACTATACAGCAGAGACAGAGAGGCTCAGTTGTGGGCGCGGATTGACTGCTGTTCGCAGCCAACGTTAACTCCAGCCAGAGCAATCTATATGGCTCTGGCTGCAGCATGAGCGGTTTCTCTTTCATCACAGGGCTTTTTCCTGCTGTTTTCCTGACCTTTCTCTAATCTGGAGAGCACTGTCGCCACCTAATGGGTCTGTAAAATAGGTTATACACATTCAATAGCTCCCATATTTTTATAGGAGATGTAAGAGGCTTTGATCCACGTCCCACCGTCAAAAAACGCAATTGACGAACATACTCGTCCTTGGCACTCTACGTTAGTATTTGAATTGACGAACATACTCGTCCTTGGCACTCAATGAGTTAATTTCTCGACCAGAATGTGCGGCTGGATGGTGTTGAATGCTGATGAGAAATCAGCAAAGAGCAGTCTAACGTGATTCTTACTGCCCTCTTGAATGAGGTTCAAACTGGCCACTGGCCGGAAGTCATTAAGGGTTTTTGGTTTGGTGCACTTGGCAACAGGGACCACAATCGATTGTTTCCAAAGGGATGGCACCCTCTGCTGGTGGAGTGACAGATAAAAAATATGGCTGAAAATGGGACCCAATTGCTCAGCACAGACCTTTAAAAGACGCCCAATTAAATTGTCTGGGCCAGGGCTTTTTTGGACCCTTTGAGACACCTTGTTACATTGTGCTCGTCGAAGAAGGGGTTCAAAGGGGGGGCTAGAAGGGGACTACTGTCTGAACTGCACCTCGCAGTCCCCTCTGGTGGCAGCACTAGTGCCAAGACCACCATTAGGCTTTCTTTTTATGAACTCCCCCAGGGAAGGCGTGCATAGTCCATTTAGGGTTTTATACATGACACATGCTTGTTTAACCCATTGATACCTGATGCAGCATTTGTGTGTGTATCCCTTTAAGACCGTCTTAAAGGGATACACACAGAAATTAAGGATATACATGCAAATGCTGCATCAGGTATCAATGGGTTAAAACACTTAAAATTATCGAAGCAAAAAACAACTATTTTTTCAGGATGTTACAATGATGGTACATGTATGATTTTTTGTCGAGTACCTTTATGGCTCTCTTATGCTGTGTTGTGGTTTTGAGAGTCGTTGCACCTGTGAAAGACCAGTTTGTGAAACCCACTGAGCAATAGACGTATATAGACGTAATTTCAACCTCGCCTCTATGGCTTAGCTCTGATATAGACCACGATTAGACCAGGATTTTGGGTCTATGTTTAGCCGAGTTTTAGACCATGTTTTAGGACTTAAAAAGATATCTAAAAATGCATAAAAACCTTTAAATGTGTAACAAAAGCACTGTATGCCCCCGTGTTTACACTATAACTTTTTTATTTTTGGGCATACACGGATTCCCCACTGAGCAGATGTATAAACAGTCACTCTAAATGCATTTAATGTGCACAGAATTGCGCAATATATCGTTCTGTCATTTGGCGATGCAGTAACTTAGCTCTGTAACTCACCCTTACTCTCAGGATTAGTACCATTAGACCACTTAGTCTTTCATTCTGAAAATCGCAGTTTCTTTGAACTCTCATGTGTTGTAACGGTAACTTGTTACTTTTCAATCTGACAATTAACGTTGCTCAACACTCAGAAACAGTGCAGAGACTGAAAAGGATGACACAATAAAGACACACAGCAGTGTTGCCCCCATGAGTTGTATTCAATAGATTGTACCACACAACAAACTTGTTTTAATGACTTTTGAAACATATTTAACTGATAGAATGAATCTGTGTATGTTAAACACTTCTTTGCTCCCCCTAATTCCATAATAACTGTGATGCTACATATATAATATATATAATAACTGTGATGCTACATATCGTAAAACTTCAAATAAAAGCAGAGTCCCAAATAAACATGTTTTGCCTACATGTTTTGGTAAATAAACACCGGTCAAAATGAGTACGTTTGTCTGCACCACTCGAGGTGCCCCGCATATGTGCCGACAGCCCGCAATGCCGATAGCCCACAAGCAGAACCAGCTGAGCGAGGCGGTGTGCAGCGTGTCAGTGGACCGGCTGGAGCTAACCTCTCCCAGCCCCCATGCCTAAACCTAACCTCTCCCACCCCCCACTCCTAAACCTAACCTCTCATGCCTAAACTCACCCTATAACTAACCTCTCCCAGACCCTAACCCTAAACTTAACCTCCCCCACACCTAAACCTAACCTCTCCCACCCCCCATGCTTAAATCTAACGTTGGCACTGTAGGTGGTCGGCATAGCGTGTGGACCCCCCACTGGAACCCCTCTGCAGTGTTGACCACATATCCTGCAAGCCAATGAGCACCTAGGAGCGCACTCAGCAGATGAATGGTGTCATTCAGGAAACCACAGCTTGCTGCTGGGCCTTGCTGGGCCAAATTGAACAGGAAAACAGGTGAAGAAACCACCGAAGCAGACCGAGAGAGATTGCCCACTTGCTCCCTTTTATATACTGTATAGACAGATAATGTAATCGAATCAGAAAATATAATCATATACATTTTATGTGATCAGTTGAGAATCACAATTGTGTGTAAGCATGTGTTTTAATGTGGTTGGTTGGTTAAAGGTAACATCTATGTAATCAATTGTAACCATGTGTAAAACCATAGGCCTATGTAATGTGTTCCAATGTGATCTCAACAATCAGAGATTGGTGATTCAACCACTGCAGTAAACCCACATCTGAACAGACGTCTATGTACCTGCTCTAGAATCCCTAATCCTGTAGTGTAGAGCCGTAGCACCGTCCTTTGGTGAGTCAGCCCATTGAGACAGGGGGGGTTTTACCCCACTCATGCGCCATGCGCAGTGAATTTTGTGGGCGTTCCTCCCACACAGACCGACTATCTATTGCCCATGTAGTAGGTGCAGTAGGTGCCTGGCAAAACAATGACAATGAATCTTCTATCAAACTTCTACAAACCGAACTAAATGGTTTCCCCCTTGAGTGCACTACCAGGTATCTTCAAACTGTACCTGTCAGTTTCTCTCTTGTGTGGGCTGTCACATCTCGAAAAATGTTGCATGTCTCAAAGGACTTAAGAGAGAATGGGCCAATCGCACAAATATCATTAATATATATCATTATTATATCACTAATAGACAAATATACTGTAAAATACACACGCGCAAACTCAGCAATTATGGTTACTCCTGTGAGGTATCTCTCATGTGTCTCTCGCAACAAGTTATTTTCATAACCAAAAGTTTTACCACACACTAAGCATTAAATTGTTACTCTCCTGTGTAGGGATGGCGGGAATCGTCCCTATTTTCATATCATCCAAATGTGGTCATTAGGGATTGGCGATAATCTATTAATTGGCCGTCATTTTAATTATTATTATGTCTTTTTTATAGACATATTCCTCCCGCCTCTTGCTGAAACTGTCTTTTTCCTGCGGTCTACTTTTTCATATTTATTTTGGATGATTTAACACCGGCTGTAAGGTAATGTAACTGTTGCAATGTTGCACTCTTCATATAAAGTAACAACACAGAGGCTGGAGTAAAGTTTGAACGAGGTCACCATGAGATTTATTCACAGTGTGTGGCAATGACGGCTGCAGAGAGAACCAGACGCAGTGTCAAGGACACAGCAAATGACACAACCACTTCCATTTCTAGCCTTAAAAATAAAAGCATGCAGTGCAAAATAAACTTAAATCACTCTCATAGCCTTAGCTAACAGGAACCTCCAGAAAATGCCTTGCACATCAAAATACTGGTTGTGGGCGTCCGGGTAGTGTAGTGGTAGATTCCTTGCCTACCAACACGAGGGTCGCAGGTTCGCTCCCCCGTGTTGCCTCCGACTTGGTCGGGCGTCCATAGAGGCACGATTGGCTGGTGTCTGCGGGTGGGAAGCCGGATTGGGGGTATGTGTCCTGGTCGCTGCACTAGCACCTCCTCTGGTCGGGCGGGGGGCCTGGTTGGGGCAGAAGGGAACTGGTGGGAATAGCGTGATCCTCCCCTGTCAGGTGAAAAGAACCAGCTGGCAACTGTGCATGTGTCGGAGGAAGCATGGTGCTAGTCTCAGCTTTCCCCAGAAAGGTAGAGGGTAGAGCAGCGACCGGGGCAGCAGGGGAGGAAATTGGCCAAGTACAATCGGGGAAAAGATGGGGGAGGGGGAAACAGAAAAAAATACTGGTTGTGATGTTACGGTTACATATGGAGTGAAACTAGTCTAAAGCATTACACAAAATTTATATGAAGGTTAACGTTACATTTAATTTTGAAAGCCCGCTGCGGAAAACATACTTTTACATTCTGGCTGACTTGACGGTGCTCGTTGAGATTGGAGGAAACTGGAGAGGGAGATGAGAGAGCAGAGAAGTGCTGTAACGTTACGCACGGCTTTTCCCCCCTCACTCCTGCTGATTAACGGAGTTCTGTGGGTGGACGTGCTCCACCAGAAATATCTCTATGTGTACAGTAGGGCGCAGCTTCTAGAGATTATTTTTGTAACGTCTTATGATTGCTAATTAGTTCAAATTGATTTGATCGCAAAAAGGGCTCATCCCTACTCCTGTGTGTGGACTCTCATATGCACCTTCAAGGTTCCTTTTTGACTATAACTTTTACCACAGACTGAGCAAGTAAATGGTTTCTCTCCTGTGTGGACTGTCATATGTCTCTTCAAGTGTTCTTCACGACCATAACTTTTACCACAGACTGAGCAAGTAAATGGTTTCTCTCCTGTGTGGGCTCTCATGTGTCTCTTCAAGTGTTGTTTATGACCAAAATGTTTACCACAGACTGCGCAAATAAACTGTTTATCTCCTGTGTGGACTAAAGGTTTCTCTCCTGTGTGGACTGTCATATGTCTATTCAAGTGTTCTTCACGACCATAACTTTTACCACAAACTGAGCAATTAAATGTTTTCTCTCCTGTGTGGGCTCTCATATGTCTCTTCAAGTGTTGTTTATGACCAAAATGTTTACCACAGACTGCGCAAATAAACTGTTTATCTCCTGTGTGGACTATCATGTGTTTCTTCAAATCTCCTTTTTGACTACAACTTTTGCCACAGACTGAGCAATTAAATGGTGTCTCTCCTGTGTGAACTATCATGTGTCTCTTCAGGTGTTCTTTACGACCAAAGCTTTTACTACAAACTAAGCAATTAAATGGTTTCTCTCCTGTGTGGACTATCATATGTCTCTTCAAGTGTTCATGACCAAAACTTTTACCACAGACTACACAAGTAAATGGTTTCTCCCCTGTGTGGACTCTCCTGTGTAGCGACAACTGTCGTTTACGACCAAACGCTTTACCACAGTCTGAGCAACTAAATGTTTTCTCTCCTGTGTGGATTCTCATATGTTTAGTCACATCTCCTCCATGACAAAAACCTTTACCACAGACTGAGCAAATGAATGGTTTCTCTCCTGTGTGGACTCTCATGTGTTTCTTCAAATCTCCTTTTTGACTGAAACTTTTAGCACAGACTGAGCAAATAAATTGTTTCTCTCCCATGTGGACTCTCATATGCACCTTCAAGTTTCCTTCACAACCAAAACGTTTATCACAGACTGAGCAATTCAATGGATTCTCAGCTGTGTGGACTGTCATATGCAGCTTCAAGTATTTTTTTTTACTATAGACTTGACCACAGACTGAGCAAATAAATTGTTTGTCTCCCGTGTGGACTCTCATGTGCACCTTCAGGTTTCCTTCACGACCAAAACGTTTACCACAGACTGAGCAATTAAATGGATTCTCAGCTGTGTGGACTCTCATATGCAGCTTCAAGTATTGTTTTTGACTATAGCTTTGACCACAATCTGAGCAACTAAAGCGTTTCGATCCACTGTATTGTAGTGAGTCTAAACCTGACTGAGCTTCCCCAGTCTCCTTCCGATCATCACTGTCTTCAGCCTCAAGTTCACAACTCTCCTTCCAATCACCACCATCTTCAGTCTCAGGTGCAGGAGAGTCTGGAGTCTTGTCATCACTAGTTGGTTGTAAATCACCATCTGAATCTCCAACATCAACTTCAACTTCACTAGCTGGATACAAGCCCTTGGCTGGTTCTGATTGCCCACAGTCCTCTCCATCAGCTTCTGTTTTAATCTGTTCAGTTGAGCTGCTGGCTAGAGGCTCTGCCTTTCTATTCTCCTCAGTTTGGCTTTGATGAAGCTGTGAGGACTGAGGTTTCTCTTCCTCATCTTCACTCTTCACAGGGACAGGAGTGAATGGGAACCTGGTGATCTGGGCGTCCTCCAGCCCTTGAAGCTGCTCTCCCTCCTGACTGGTGCAGAGTTCTTCCTGTTCCTCTTTAATGTGTGGGGGCTCTGAGTCCTCCTGGTCCAGACTGGAGCTCCACTTCTGCTGCTCTTCTTTACAAATCAACAGCTGCTGGAGGTCTGCATGTACAAATGAAATGCAGACATAATCACATTAAGGAAAACTACTTAACTAAATTTGTGTTGTAATCCAGATCACCTAAATTGAGACCGAGTCAAGACCAAGACCAGAGCATATCAAGTCCGGACCAAAACCAAGACTGAAGGGGGCTGAGACTGAGTCAAGACCCATGCAAGTCCATTTTCAAGACCATGTAATCAGTTACACCATTTCTCTGCTGAAAATCAAAAAGAAGCATCACCAAAGTTACTTATGCGTTGACTGAGCCGCATGCGCTGTGTGCGGTCATCAGTATATGGCTGTGCTGCTCGAGCTGATCCAGCTCGATCTCGATATCTCCCAGTGGTGTCAAGCTCCAAAGACTAACTAACTTTCTCATCATAATATTCTGTAAAGATCATTCATCATCATTATAATAAATCATTGTTTATCCATCAAGTCTCCTGATTGAAGTGGAGTTTTTAACGAAGGTTCAGACAGGACGATCTTGATCACCGGTTCCACAGTCACTGCACTTCTCCTGCTTGCTCACCTGGTAACCTCTATCGGGAATATGGCAAATAGGCGGATCTCCCAAAATGTTGGTGTGTTCCTTTATAATAAGCTGTAATTGGTTGCAATTTGAAGGGGGACATTTTACACCCAATTACCGTAAAAATAAATAGCCTAAATAAAAAGCAATCGATTCATAAATCAATCAGAGACAATGCACTGACAGGTACAATTATGTTACTGCAACTGTGGTCTTGATTGGTCTTGAAGTAAAATTCCGAGTGCTCTTTGTCCAAGACTGAGTAAAATGCAGTTGGGTCCAAGACAAGACCGAGACCAACAAGTACTACAACACTACTTGTTACCATTACTTCATAATGTTAATGGGAACATTTTTGCAGGGATCAAATAGGGATGCACAATAGAAAGTGTGTATATATATATATATATATATATATATATATATATATATACGGTATATATATATATATATATATATATGCATACACATACATACATATATATATAAATATATACATATAGATATATATATATACATATACACATATACATATACCGTAAATTCCGGACTATAAGACGCACCGGTCTATAAGCCGCACCTTCAAAGGTGACTATTTTTTTCTTCTATAAGCCGCACCGGTCTATAAGCCGCGGGTGTTTTGATGTTTAATTACCATATGTAAGGCTTCGTGCACAGAGGGGATTGTCGGGAATGGATGGCTGTTTGGGGAAGCTCCCATTTATTAACATTTCAACAAAACAAAAGTCAGGTCACTAATCCCCAGACAAAATCACACATTGTGGTATTTTTTGTTTTTTTTACAGTGCACACAGTGTCCGCGGTGTGGTGAAAAGAGGGCAAGAGAGGAAATTAAAACAGAAGTGGATTTATAGTTAGAAAGAGTGCTAAAGAAGAGAGAATTCCGTTTTTTATTTTTTTATTTTAGTTACTCACAGTACTATTGACCAGTCCAACTCAAAAGATATTCGGCAGTTTCACTTTGAGCTCTTGTTCCGCCGCTGTCCATCAATGGTTATGACGAGTCTCGCTGGGTACAGTACGCCAAAGCGATATCCATTGACTCGATGATGCTGTTGTATGTTGCGCGTTTCTGTTGCACCAACGCGGAGGTCCTGCCGGGACGAAAAAGCGCGTACCCTCCCAGGTGAGGGGCTTCTTCCCCGCAGCCTGGAGGATGAGTTGACGGTCGGGCCAGCGGAGTAGGCAGATGAAGATGGCCCTCGGTGGCAGGCCGGAAAGAAAGAAGAAAGGAGGAGGAGGAGAAACCGCCACCTCCACAGCCAGCCACCTCACACACCCCAACTGTTTAATAGTGCCCGGCTCGCATGCCTCTCGGTCGGCTGGCCGGACAATATGCACCCCGCTGCAGCAGCAGCAGCTTCGGGAGGTTTTCTCACTGTGTTCGGGACTTCGGCTCTAACTCGGCCAGATGGCTGGACACGAGTGAAACTCTTCACGGTTGCATTATTTTCTTTAGTGAGTGAGTGGATGGACTTCTGCACGTTTTCAAACTTGTTTTCAAGCTGCTCAAAACCTCTGAGCGATGTCGGACTTAATCGATAGTGTTTCACGGAGTAAAAGTTTAGCCCAAGCGGTGTATCTCCAGCCTCCAGCAGGTGAGTCATTTCCTCATTCATGGCGTGATTGCTTCGTCTTTTTCTTTCTGCTTACCTGTGTTGTGTTATGTTATGTTATGTTATGTTGTTAAAAGAGGGCAAGAGAGGAAATTAAAACAGAAGTGGATTTATAGTTAGAAAGAGTGCTAAAAAAGAGAGATTTTTTTTTTTTTGTGGAAAAAATCCATAGATAAGACGCACCGTTATATAAGCCGCAGGGGGCAAAAAAGGCCAAAAAACGGGAAAAAATAAACGGTATATATGTATATACTAGGGCTGTGAATCTTCACTGGCCTCACGATTCGATTACGATTCAGAGGGCTACGATTCGATTATAAAACGATTATCAATGCATCTTGATGCATCTTAAATCGATGCATCACTTTTTTCCCCAATACATGATTTATTTTTTCTCACTTTCTTTTTTCTCACTGTGTGGCTACTTTTAAAATAATAGTGCATTTGGAATTGCATTGTATTATGATCCATAATTAAAATAAACAAATGCATGTACTTCCATTATATTTTATTCGATTATTTAAAAAACAAAACACCCCATTTTTTTTAATAATCGGTTTTTGACATTTGTGAATCGATGCCAATATGACGTCGGTAATGACGTCAATGCCGAAGCTATGACGTGGCAGTACTTATAGCCATGCTCAGCGCGTCATTGTCCTCTTTCCCTGATCCTTCTCCTCCATGGTCACTGTACCTGGGCTGATCGCATCCCATCCTCTGAAGCCGTGTTTCGCCCCACCCACCTCCCCAGTCCACCACCAATGTCTTGACTCCTGAAGAATCCCCTACGGGGGGGGGATTCTCTATCCTAGTCCGAGCAGATGCCCTCCTCTCTCACCACAAGAAGAGAGGCATCTTACCACGGAGTCATTATGCCAAAGAACTATTGCCATGCTACCATGCCATAGAATTAGTTGCCATGCCATTTCATGCCATAGATCTAATCGCCATGACATTTGTGAATAAAGCTTGCTTGTTAAATTCTACCCACTGGTCTCTCATGATTGAAACATATACATACTGTACATACGATACATACATATGCAAAATTGGACCAAATACCACCGGCCCTGGTTGTGTGACAATTAAAGCTCTATTCTATACTTGCTGCTGCTGTTGGCTGTCTGGGCGTTCTTCAGTACGACACTTAAATTGCAGTATGCAATACTTGCAAGGGTGAAAGTAGGAGGAGGACTCATTTGAAGAGCCGCAAACCAGAAGTTTACAAAGAATATCAGGAACACGCTTAGGGCTGTGACGGTAAACACATCACCGCAACACCGTGGTCATGTGACTCTACCACGCGGTTGAGCTCATTACCGTCAAGACCAGATTTTCTTTGTTTATATTTTATTGTAGGCTACTTTATTATATTAGCCTAAATATAACAGGCACAAGGTTCAAGGCATCATCATCATTACATAAAATTTGCCAAAGTGGGCTCTGTCTGTGTTTTTGGTCCCACATTGTGAGATTTGTGATGTTTTACATGTGATGATTATGGTCAGTAATGATGTCACTGATGAGGTCACAATGTCTGACATCAGTGATGTCACTCGGGCATTCGATGTAATCAGTGATGGTCACTCGAGCAATTGAGATGTCACTGATGATGTCATAGACATTGTGACATCATCAGTGACATCACAATTGCTCGATGATGTCATCATGACTAACCTATTTATATTAGTGTTCTGTTACTTACTGCATCATTCTGATGAAGGTCGCCATGACCAAATGTGAATCTTCTACAAATAAACTGGAAGTGAAGCAATGTGCGGACTCTACTTTTCTCTCACTACTGATCACTCACTAACGTCATCAGTGATGCGAAGTTGAGCAATTGTGTGCTGGAGCACTCCATGATGTGATCAGTGATGGTCACTCGATGGTCACTAACGAAGTACAAATACTTCGTTACTGTACTTAAGTATTTTTTTGAGTATCTGTACTTTACTTGAGTACCGTATTTATTTTTCTTTCAACTTTCACTTTTACTCCACTACATTTTCATAATAAAATCTATACTTTCACTCCGATACATTTCCTAAAAGCATCTTCGTTACTCGTTACTATAAAATAAACAAACAGCTGGTGTTGTGGTGAATCAGTGCTTCTGTGTTGCAAGTTGCGTTTGCCAATCGTGTACCGTCAGTGCTTTTCATCCATGTTACAAGTTCCCACATGCTGAAATCCGACGGTTAATGACTTTAAATTGTCTTTATATTGTGTCCAATGGAACCAACATGACGGAATATGCCACCAGAAAACAAGAAAAAGGTATAAGGTAAGCTTCAAATTGGTCAAGCATCAAAGCAGCCAGCACGTAAAAGTATAGGTCTTCCGCTTACGGCTTTCAAAATGAAATCCTTAACCTTAATATTAATCTTGAGTAATGCTTTACAGCCAGTTTCACACCATAATGTAATCTTAACATCACAAGCATTTCGATTTTCCGTTTCACTCGTTGAAATGCTTTGTTTGTTTCTCCAAAGGTGAGAAGCATTTTATTCTGAAAGTAAATCATGGTATTTCCGTTGCTAGTCTGGCGTAAAAGTCGCTGTTTTGACACAGCCCAAATACTTTGTTTCAGAAAGGTAACGTCAGTTTAAATTTCTATACAGTGATTACATTGATTAACTCTTCATCTGGCTGTGACAATATCCAGGCATAGTAGCTATGGATGAAGAGATGTCCATCCATGATGGATGATGACGATGATGCTGCTGATTATTATTATGTATTTCCCCTTGACATGGAGGTATCTCATCACCATGATAGCCTAAAGCAGGGACTTGTGCCAAAAGCTGCAGTCAGTTCAAATGACATGTTTTCTCAACCTCCATTTGGCCGACTATAAGGTAAAGATGTAAGCAAACTCACAATAAAGCTCAAAATTCTGAAAATCCGGACCACTTGCGTTCTCATAAACAGGATTTACTTGTACTTTTACTTTCAATACTTTTAACTACATTTAATATAATAAAAAAATACAGAACTAGCTAGCAGCTCGCAGGTGTAGTTCGGTCAAAAGAAAATAGTTCCTACATGAAACTGCTCATAACAAGGTCTGTGGATTATCTTGAGTAACGGGGTCATGATTTCTGGAAAGAGACATTGCTGTTGAGTTTTTCAAATGTATTTCTTTGGCACTTTGAGCACCACAAGCCGAGTGCCATCCAGTTCCATTGTATTGGAGAGAAGGCAGAAAATAGATGGATAAATAGCAGCAGGTGAGAGGGAATATATGTATTTTGGATTTTAGGGTGAGCTGTTCCTTTAACTTTTACATTACCATGTCCATGTACCTGTCAAGTAACTGATCAAGTTTGATGTGGTCGACCCAGCATCCTTTATTTTGATACTGCAGACGTTGCATTTTGCGATTATTTTCTTTGGGCCTTGTGTAAAGTTATTATAGCCAAAGGTTGTGACGTGTGTGTGTGTGTGTGTGTGCGTGTGTGTGTGTGTGTGTGTGTGTGTGTGTGTGTGTGTGTGTGTGTGTGTGTGTGTGTGTGTGTGTGTGTGTGTGTGTGTGTGTGTGTGTGTGCGTGCGTGCGTGCGTGTGTGTGTGTGTGTGTGTGTGCGTTTGTAATGTCAATAACATTTAAATGTTACCATGACGAGCTTCGTCTTCAGTTAGTCGCTGCTTCACCCCCGCTCTCAGCTTCTGGACTGTAGACATTTTCACAGTGCGACGCTACTATTTACTAACAAACTGTCCTCCAAAGCTCCAGTAGCTTCATTATAACAGTTAGACAGCTAACGTTGGCTTCACAGCTGAACCATTATGTTAGCTTCAGCTAAACCATTCATCTCTGAGTCCATAAGAGAGGAGCTTCTTCTTCTTCGCACTCTCAGAATGATAGTATCATCCATACAGTATTATGTCGGGTCATTAACGTTACAAACTGGACTTTTAAAAGGAAAACATCTGGAAGTAGGCCTCTGGCCTTGTCAGTACCGAATCGATCCCGAACGATCCCGACCCAGCTAAGAGAATTGGTTTGCACCGTTTGCACATGCGCGAGCTAGCTAGGGCAACACCACTTGGACAAAAATGGGTGGGGAATTGGTTTGCACAGAAAAAGGCAAAGAGCGGACCAAGGGACAGACTGGCAAGTGTGTGTTCAGGGACCCTCTCTGAATTATCAAAAGAAAATGTGATGTTTGGTATATTTATGAAAGCTGGAGGACATGACTTCGCAATTAACACCATTATTATTATTGGAAAATTACTAGTATTATTTGTAGGCTACATACTTGAAAACACAGCCACATTTTAACACTTTTCACAACGAACTAAAACTGCCATTATTTCTTAGCATTGAAATTTATGAAGAAGAATGCTGTGAAACTGTGACTTAAAGGAGAACTGATACTTGGAGAGAACCCCTAGCTAGGGGGTCTACTCCAACTTTTTTCTCCTTTATTTTATTTTATTTTATTTTATTTTATTTTATTTTGTTTTATTTATTTATTTTTATCAGCGTGATATCACAACAACAACAAAAACACACCGGAAGAACGATATCTCAAAAACTATACATCACATCGCTTATATTTTGACATTCTGAGTGAGAGCAGAAGTAGGTCAAGGGTCTGATGTATAATATGTCATGTTAAATTTGTGTGAACTGTCGTTTTTAACACCTTAAGTGCCATAGCCGAAATAATTCGTCTTACATAATCCAACGCTTAAGTGCCAGAGCCGAGTTTACTCGTCTTACATAAACATTTTTTTTTTTTTGACGGTGGAACATCAATCAACAACTTTTACATCTTCGAGATCACTATTGGAGCAAGATAATGTGTATAATCTATTTTACCGACCCACTAAGTGTTGACAGTGCTCCCCCAGACGACCGAAATCAAAGAAAAAACTGCCGCGGGACCAAGCCGTTCAAGGAAATGCCGTGGCGATTTTACAGTAACAGACTTGTCTTGCCTGAGAGCGGCCGCGCACCGGCAGCAGCACACAGAGAGCGGAGAGCGATTTGCAAAATAGATCATAGGTGAAACACACTTTGAAACACCTCAGAAAGGCCAGAATCAACATCTGCCCATCGCCCACGCATTCCCCACTGCGGTGAAGCCAGCCTACTCACGCTGTTGCCTCGTCAAGCCAGCCGCTCCTACATTTCAAGGGCGCCCTTATTGCAGACCTTACGGTAAATACACCGCGCGTTGACCAACTTCAGGGTTTCAAAATAAAATGTCAGGTTTTTGAAAGGCAATAACAGAGATGTGTCGAATTGTCGATGATTTTACCAGCCAGCCAGTGTATTCTACACTGATTTTGAGTCATTAGGTCACATGACCTGGAAGGTATTCAGCCGTAAATGCTTATTTTTCGATAAAGAAAATAATATGAAATATATGGAGTATTAAACTCCAATAAAAATAGGTGTGTCCTAACCAGGCTGTGCAGTAATGCCATTCTACATTGATTTCGAGTCATTAGGTCATATGACCTGGGAGTTATTGAGCCGAAAAGCCACATTTTTCCATAAAAAAATGAATTATGAAATTTGGGGAGTATTAAACTCCAATAAAAAAAGGTGTGTCCTAACCAGGCAGTGTAGTAATGTCATTCTACATTGACTTTGAGTCATTAGCTCATATGACCTGGGAGTTATTGAGCCGAAAAGCCACATTTTTCAGAAAATGCATGTTTCCATAAAGAAATTAATCATGAAATATGGGGAGTATTACACTCCAATAAAAAAAGGTGTGTCCTAACCAGGCAGTCTAGTAATATGATTCTACATTGACTTTGAGTCATTCGGTCATATGACCTGGGAGTTATTGAGCCGAAAAGCCACATTTTTCCATAAAAAAATGAATTATGAAATTTGGGGAGTATTAAACTCCAATAAAAGAAGGTGTGTCCTAACCAGGCAGTGTAGTAATGTCATTCTACATTGACTTTGAGTCATTAGCTCATATGACCTGGGAGTTATTGAGCCGAAAAGCCACATTTTTCCATAAAAAAATGAATTATGAAATTTGGGGAGTATTAAACTCCAATAAAAAAAGGTGTGTCCTAACCAGGCAGTGTAGTAATGTCATTCTACATTGACTTTGAGTCATTAGCTCATATGACCTGGGAGTTATTGAGCCGAAAAGCCACATTTTTCAGAAAATGCATGTTTCCATAAAGAAATTAATCATGAAATATGGGGAGTATTACACTCCAATAAAAAAAGGTGTGTCCTAACCAGGCAGTCTAGTAATATGATTCTACATTGATTTTGAGTCATTCGGTCACATGACCTGGGAGTTATTGAGCCGAAAAGGCGAATTTTTCAGAAAATGCATGTTTCCATAAAGAAATTAATCATGAAATATGGGGAGTATTAAACTCCAATAAAAAAAGGTGTGTCCTAACCAGGCAGTCTAGTAATATGATTCTACATTGATTTTGAGTCATTCAGTCATATGACCTGGGAGTTATTGAGCCGAAAAGCCACATTTTTCCATAAAAAAATGAATTATGAAATTTGGGAAGTATTAAACTCCAATAAAAGAAGGTGTGTCCTAACCAGGCAGTGTAGTAATGTCATTCTACATTGACTTTGAGTCATTAGCTCATATGACCTGGGAGTTATTGAGCCGAAAAGCCACATTTTTCCATAAAAAAATGAATTATGAAATTTGGGAAGTATTAAACTCCAATAAAAGAAGGTGTGTCCTAACCAGGCAGTGTAGTAATGTCATTCTACATTGACTTTGAGTCATTCGGTCATATGACCTGGGAGTTATTGAGCCGAAAAGCCACATTTTTCCATAAAAAAATGAATTATGAAATTTGGGGAGTATTAAACTCCAATAAAAGAAGGTGTGTCCTAACCAGGCAGTGTAGTAATGTCATTCTACATTGACTTTGAGTCATTAGGTCATATGACCTGGGAGTTATTGACCCGAAAAGCCACATTTTTCCATAAAAAAATGAATTATGAAATTTGGGGAGTATTAAACTCCAATAAAAGAAGGTGTGTCCTAACCAGGCAGTGTAGTAATGTCATTCTACATTGACTTTGAGTCATTAGCTCATATGAACTGGGAGTTATTGAGCCGAAAAGCCACATTTTTCCATAAAAAAATGAATTATGAAATTTGGGGAGTATTAAACTCCAATAAAAGAAGGTGTGTCCTAACCAGGCAGTGTAGTAATGTCATTCTACATTGACTTTGAGTCATTAGCTCATATGACCTGGGAGTTATTGAGCCGAAAAGCCACATTTTTCCATAAAAAAATGAATTATGAAATTTGGGGAGTATTAAACTCCAATAAAAGAAGGTGTGTCCTAACCAGGCAGTGTAGTAATGTCATTCTACATTGACTTTGAGTCATTAGGTCATATGACCTGGGAGTTATTGAGCCAAAAAGGCTCACTTCTCTGAAAATGCGTATTTTTCCATAAAAAATATAATATGAGGAGTATTAACTATTTTCTTAGAAGGGAAGGCAGAAGATTCTAGGGCTGATATCTCCAAAACCCATACAACTATTGACAGGGAAAATAAATTAACATCACACCAGCTCATTTTATGTGCTACTTTACATTTTCAGTTAGCATACACTTTAATAGATTTAATAGATGCATGGACACATTTCACTGGTGACTTCTAGCCTACATTTTATAATTCATCTTGACCATCTTGAAACAGCTCACAACGCTAGGATAAGTGTAGGATAATGTGGTAATCAAAACATACAGAAGTGCGTATGCCCTGCTTTATTGTCATAACAATCAACTTCTTTAATAATAACTGCATTCATAGTTATACAGATCATCTCTCAGTCACAGGTCAAAATAACCTCATGTCTCATCACATTGCCCTGTGTACAGCGCCATTTTAGAATAACACCATTGGCCAGTGGCGCTGCTCTTGAGGCAGAGGAGGGCGCCTGCATGGGCTAGGAGATCCCCCCCCCCGTGGGGGATCAGGAGTCAAGACTCGTTGGTGGTGGACTGGGGAGGTGGGTGGGGCAAAACAACGCTTCGGGGCCGGCTTCAAGGGAGATGGACTGCCGTGGGCTGCTGCTGCTATGATCGGCCAGAGAGAGAGAGGTGACGTACAACCCTTGCTATATATATGAGGATTAACTGACGTCATGTTTGACGTCATAGCAGACGTCATACTAGGATTTTTTGACCACGTTGAGATCGGATTACGCGTGAGTGGCCTTCTGCTTGAACTATGGTCTGGAGACCTCACTTCAATCAGGAGAGGCCAGTTGGTAGGATTAGACAAACTTTATTTAGCAATCGGCGTGCATGGCAAATGCTTTGGCGCTTGACTCCATTGGCCAGTGGCGCTGCTCTTGAGGCAGAGGAGGGCGCCTGCATGGGCTAGGAGATCCCCCAAAAGGAAGATCTGATTACCGGAGGTTAATTGAGATCTGCAGGCGCCAGTAGTTGATTGCACTATTCCGGCCTTCGACCTTTTTAGCGGCTTACAGCTATTTGCGGCTGGCGCTCCCAACTCGGTCGGGCCTTCGATCTTGCTTTTCCTGCCTTCGACCTTTTTTGCGACTTACAGCTATTTGCGGCTGGCGCTCCCAACTCGGTCGGGCACCTCGTGATAGCGCTTCCCGGCTTAGCCTACCTGGCCGCCTTGGCGCTTCACGATTGTACTTTTCCTGCCTTCGACCTTTTTAGCGACTTACAGCTATTTGCGGCTGGCGCTCCCAACTCGGTCGGGCACGTGATAGCGCTTCCCAGCTTAGCCTACCTGGCCGCCTTGGCGCTTCACGATTGTACTTTTCCTGCCTTCGACCTTTTTAGCGACTTACAGCTATTTGCGGCTGGCGCTCCCAACTCGGTCGGGCACCTCGCGATAGCGCTTCCCAGCTTAGCCTACCTGGCCGCCTTGGCGCTTCGCGATTGTACTTTTCCGGCCTTCGACCTTTTAGCGGCTAACGGCTATTTGCGGCCGGCGCTCCTAACTCGGTCGGGCCTTCGATCTTGGTACATTAGAGTTTAGCTTGGCGCTTCCCGGCTTGGCCTACTTGGCTGCCTTGGCGCGACTACCCTGACTTTTTGCTCTCTCTTTCCCCCCCAAAAATGAGCCGGGGAGTTTACTGCGCCTTGCTGGCGCCGTGCTTTCGGGGAGCCACCACCAACGAGACATTTTCTTCATCGGCACGGAAGTCCGGGACATTGTTTGTTGCCATGCTCACCGATTTAAGGGAGGAGGGTTCTTTGGGCCGCCAGTATGGCCGCCTGCTCCGGGCGGATGTAGCTGGAGAATGCCGATGACGACCAGCGGCCCATTTGCTGGAGGGAGGCGGAGGACACTCCTTGCTCGGCGGCCGAGGTGGCCGCTCCGATCCTGAAGGAGTGGCTGGAGTAGTTCTTTGTCGGGAGGTTGCATTGCTGGAGCGTTTGCCTGAGGTGCAGGGTGAACCAGGATCTTGTCATGTGGTGACAAGGTGCGATGAGGAACAGGGGGGCCGAGGGGCCGGTCCGAGGCCTGAGCCTGACGTAGTGAGCCATGGACGAGAAGGGGCAGAAGGGGGAATTGTTCCGGGCGATGACGATGTGCCGATGAGGGCCAGCGGCCCGTTTGCTGGAGGGAGGCGGAGGGCACTCCTTGCTCGGCGGCCGAGGTGGTCGCTCCGATCCTGAAGGAGTGGCTGGAGTAGTCCTTCGTCGGGGGTTGCATTGCTGGAGCGTCTGCTTGAGGTGCAGGGTGAACCGGGATCTTGTCGTGTGGTGACAGGGTGCGATGAGGAGCAGGGGAGCCGAGGGGCCGGTCCGAGGCCTGAGCTTGACGTAGTGAGCCATGAACGAGAAAGGGCAGAAGGGGGCTAGTGCCTTCCTGTATGCTATTGTGTGCTGGGGCAGCGGGGCTCTCTGGCTGCGGTGTCAGAGAAGAGAACGTTGTCCAGGCTACGCTCCATCGTGAACAATGACTCGCGCCCACTCCACGGCGTGCTAGTCGAACGCAGGAGTACGTTCAGTGAGAGACTGATTCCACCTAGATGCAGTACGGAGAGGCACAGGAAATCATTCCTGCCTGTGGCCATTAGTCTATTTAATGCCTTTCTTAAAGAGCACCTCGGAGACGCTCAGTCTCCCTGAGACTGAGCCAGCCGATAGGTTAACTGTGCCTGGCTGAGCCACGTGTGGCGTATAGGGCAAGCCGACTTAATATAGTCCCGGGTGCAATAATGATAATTGACACGGAATGTATACTTACCTGACGTGTTTTGTATTTGCTACTTAGACATTCCACTTATTTATTTTTTTGCTTCTAGCGCATTTACTAGTTATTCTATGCTATGTTGTGTTTTTTTTCTTTTTTTCTGCTTAATATTGCATTTGCGTTGCATTTACTACTGTTTATTTTATTTTAAGCTATGTGTGTACTGTGAGCGAGCTACTGTAACCTGTCCCGATTTCCCCTCGGGGATCATTAAGTCATTCTGATTCTGCTTCTGAAGAAATGCCAGAGGCATTTTACTTTGAAATTCGTTAAGAACAGGAGGTGGTGTATTAAGACCGGGTAGCTTAACACGGAAAGACGTCAGCATTCCCTGGGCCGTCTGGCTTCGGTCCGAAGTTATGCAGTAACACTCATTCTAGCTGATGCTCAGACAAGCTCCGTGGGCCAGGGGTGTTAGAATGGCCCCTTGCGTGGTTATTATTATTATTGTTGTAATTATTATTATTATAATTATTATTATTATTGTGACTCCCGCTGGCCATTTGCCAGAAGCGGTTTCCGCTTAGGCGTCGGAGATAGGCAGGCTGAGATGCCCGCTGGGTAGAATAGTCAGATCACAGGCCAAGCGCACGAGGTAATCAATGACTCCACGCATGTCCTTCATGTCTGTTTTGACTTAATGCCATCAGGAAAGCGCTTTAGACAGCCTGCCTGCGAAACAAGCAGAAGGAAGTTTGGTTTGGTTCCAGAGGCCATTCGACTGGTGAACAGCCACAGTACGAGAAGTGGTCAGTTTATCTAGACTAGGTCTGTACCTTGACCTTTTGATTTGAACCCTTGAACAAGTCTAATATGCACTTGGATTGTATTGACTGAAATTAATTTGTATTGATGTGACACCTATATTCCTTTGTGGTGTTGGATACACTGTAACCAGGGATCTTGCTTTATCAGTGTCATTTATTGTATTTATTGTCTTGTTTTTTGTATTGTTTTTGGATGTGTACAGAGTACAGCTTGTTTGCAGTATTCATGCCTTAAATTGCCCTTTGCGGGACTAATAAAGTTTTTTTTTTTTTTTTTTTTTTTTTTTTTTTAATAAATTGAATTGATTTTACTGGACTGGTAGATTACCCGTTTAAATGCTGAAGTACTGATACTTTCCTCATGGGTCCTTTCGCGTCCACGGGTGACTGGTCCTCCGGGGTATGCTCGGTGTGCTGTGGTCGTCAACCCCGTCCTTGGTAGAGCAGGTAGCTCTTGAGAGAGGCGGGCAGGGGCAGTCCGTGGATTCCGCTCGGGCGGTCCCTTCCTAGAGCCGCCCGCACGGAGCGCCTGCACAGGTCCATCAGAGGGAGGGGATCCGGATCGAGTCCGTTTATGTACCGGATTCGTATTTCGCAGTGTCCCCACACGGCGCTCACTGCGGGGTACACCTTCCTGCCCTTAAGTCCTCCGAACGCCACCCCTGGGTCATGTCCGTCCACTATGAAACCTAACGTCCCCTCGTCCATGTCCAAGACGACTAACAGAGCGAGTCTGGTATTATGAAGGTGTCGTCGGGCTCCGGGAAGGGGGGTGATAGTGGAGTTGTTGTTTTTTAAGATTGTTGTTCAAATAAACCCCCTCAGATCGGCTAAAGTTAAGAAATTATCATTGTCATCATCACAGAAGCTTCCTAATTTAATTTATCAGTCACCATCAGTCACATGGGGTTGATTGAGAATGAGAAGGCAAGAGTATAGTGCCTTTTTGAAAACGGCGCTGCGGCCATTTTGGCCTGAAATACGGCTCCTTGCTGGGGCAGAAGCTTAGTCTCCAAAATGGCGGATTGGCTGTGTGCTGTCGCATCTTTACGATAAAAGGTCTCTGGTTACCGTGAACCTCCGTTTCACGAACACCACAACAAGGAGAGACAGCTACTTTTCACACTCTGTTTTGGATTAAGAGGATGTCCTGAAGTGTGACGGTGGATTAAAGACTTGATGAAAAACGTCATGTGATCTGGTGGATTATAGTCTTCGTGACAGAAAGAACAGGATGGAACATGGATGCGAGTTTTACTGCCGAGTGCGACTTTCTGCTTGACTGCATGTAACGTTAAACTTTTATCGTCCATGAATTCCTGGGAGTGCTTATTCTTTTCGTGAATGGATTATTTTACGTCGCTGGATTTGGAAGGGAAGCAAATTGCACTACATTTCAGCTGTTGCCGCCAGAATGAACCGTTCGCCCCATGGACCTTTCGGTCTGCCCAGAGTGCCCGAGATGCCACGGCGCTCCGGCTTCAGCGCTTCTCCAAGCCGGTTCCCGTCAATCACCGTGGATCTGCCCGGCGGCCTGGGGATCAGTGCGACCAGGAAGTACGTGGCGTCTCGCGGCGGCCCCGCGGCCTGCATTTCCCCAGCGGCTCCCGGCTCTCGGGGCGGCTGCCTCTACTGGTCTTCGCCCGCGGCCTCTCGCACGTCCGCGCCGATCGGCCTCTCCCTCCGGCACGCTCGCACGCGTTCTTGGGCGTCCGCGGCGCGGCGCTTCGTCTGCTCTCCTACCGGGGCCGTCGCAGTGGCGCGCGGGGGGCTATGTTGGCAGCCTGTGGTCCGGTCGCTTCGCCAACGTCTTCGTCGGACACCTCGGAAGGCAAGTACGCTCCGTGGCCGGTCCGGGACAGGGGACCGATGACTGAACTCGACATGCCAGGAATGGGAATATCCACGGGTAGAGAAGGCTTGTGGGTGCTGATTCGGTCTGCGGATCTGGTGCAAAACAACGCTTCGGGGCCGGCTTCAAGGGAGATGGACTGCCGTGGGCTGCTGCTGCTATGATCGGCCAGAGAGAGAGAGGTGACGTACAACCCTTGCTATATATATGAGGATTAACTGACGTCATGTTTGACGTCATAGCAGACGTCATACTAGGATTTTTTGACCACGTTGAGATCGGATTATATTAACTATGGTCTGGAGACCTCACATCTCTGATCTGGGCACTATCGTAACAGAATAACAAAATGTAATCTCTGTTCAACTGAATCACTATAAACGTGTAGGACTGGCTGGTCCTTTTCATGTAAGCCTGTATGTCCACCCGTGGTATGTACAGGAGTGCATCTCCTTGGCCAGGATCTCTGTTTCAACTGAATATATATCATATCACAAAACTTCTTTTGACTCCGGCTCCCTTTCACTCAAGACTTCCATTTTTGAGTGTTTTGCTGTTATGCTATTTGATCTACAACAATATTTCTGCAACAACTATCAAAGAACAACCTAGATTGATATGAGATATCACTACTTCGCGGTGGTGGCCCCAAGGCTCTGGAATGCTCTCCCCCTGGTCCAGAGAGGCTCTTCCTCTGAACTCACATTCAAAAAGCAGTTAAAAACTTTCCTGTTTAGAAAAGCTTTTGCCCATTCATAGATTTTATCAAGTGTTTTCTGTTTTACTTCATTTTTCTGCTCGTAATGACTGTCTTCATTTTAGCTATTTTTCTGCTATCTTAAACTTTTGCATTTTCTTAAAAATTCGCCTTTTCGGCTCAATAACTCCCAGGTCATGTGACCGAATGACTCAAAATCAATGTAGAATCATATTACTAGACTGCCTGGTTAGGACACACCTTTTTTTATTGGAGTGTAATACTCCCCATATTTCATGATCAATTTCTTTATGGAAACATGCATTTTCTGAAAAATGTGGCTTTTCGGGTCAATAACTCCCAGGTCATATGAGCTAATGACTCAAAGTCAATGTAGAATGACATTACTACACTGCCTGGTTAGGACACACCTTTTTTTATGGGAGTTTAATACTCCCCAAATTTCATAATTCATTTTTTTATGGAAAAATGTGGCTTTTCGGCTCAATAACTCCCAGGTCATATGAGCTAATGACTCAAAGTCAATGTAGAATGACATTACTACACTGCCTGGTTAGGACACACCTTCTTTTATTGGAGTTTAATACTCCCAAATTTCATAATTCATTTTTTTATGGAAAAATGTGGCTTTTCGGCTCAATAACTCCCAGGTCATATGAGCTAATGACTCAAAGTCAATGTAGAATGACATTACTACACTGCCTGGTTAGGACACACCTTTTTTTATTGGAGTTTAATACTCCCCAAATTTCATAATTCATTTTTTTATGGAAAAATGTGGCTTTTCGGCTCAATAACTCCCAGGTCATATGAGCTAATGACTCAAAGTCAATGTAGAATGACATTACTACACTGCCTGGTTAGGACACACCTTCTTTTATTGGAGTTTAATACTCCCCAAATTTCATAATTCATTTTTTTATGGAAAAATGTGGCTTTTCGGTTCAATAACTCCCAGGTCATATGACCTAATGACTCAAAGTCAATGTAGAATGACATTACTACACTGCCTGGTTAGGACACACCTTCTTTTATTGGAGTTTAATACTCCCCAAATTTCATAATTCATTTTTTTATGGAAAAATGTGGCTTTTCGGCTCAATAACTCCCAGGTCATATGAGCTAATGACTCAAAGTCAATGTAGAATGACATTACTACACTGCCTGGTTAGGACACACCTTCTTTTATTGGAGTTTAATACTCCCCAAATTTCATAATTCATTTTTTTATGGAAAAATGTGGCTTTTCGGCTCAATAACTCCCAGGTCATATGAGCTAATGACTCAAGGTCAATGTAGAATGACATTACTACACTGCCTGGTTAGGACACACCTTCTTTTATTGGAGTTTAATACTCCCCAAATTTCATAATTCATTTTTTTATGGAAAAATGTGGCTTTTCGGCTCAATAACTCCCAGGTCATATGACCTAATGACTCAAAGTCAATGTAGAATGACATTACTACACTGCCTGGTTAGGACACACCTTCTTTTATTGGAGTTTAATACTCCCCAAATTTCATAATTCATTTTTTTATGGAAAAATGTGGCTTTTCGGCTCAATAACTCCCAGGTCATATGACCGAATGACTCAAAATCAATGTAGAATCATATTACTAGACTGCCTGGTTAGGACACACCTTTTTTTTTTGGAGTTTAATACTCCCCATATTTCATGATTAATTTCTTTATGGAAACATGCATTTTCTGAAAAATTCGCCTTTTCGGCTCAATAACTCCCAGGTCATGTGACCGAATGACTCAAAATCAATGTAGAATCATATTACTAGACTGCCTGGTTAGGACACACCTTTTTTTATTGGAGTGTAATACTCCCCATATTTCATGATTAATTTCTTTATGGAAACATGCATTTTCTGAAAAATGTGGCTTTTCGGGTCAATAACTCCCAGGTCATATGAGCTAATGACTCAAAGTCAATGTAGAATGACATTACTACACTGCCTGGTTAGGACACACCTTTTTTTATTGGAGTTTAATACTCCCCAAATTTCATAATTCATTTTTTTATGGAAAAATGTGGCTTTTCGGCTCAATAACTCCCAGGTCATATGAGCTAATGACTCAAAGTCAATGTAGAATGACATTACTACACTGCCTGGTTAGGACACACCTTCTTTTATTGGAGTTTAATACTCCCCAAATTTCATAATTCATTTTTTTATGAAAAAATGTGGCTTTTCGGCTCAATAACTCCCAGGTCATATGAGCTAATGACTCAAAGTCAATGTAGAATGACATTACTACACTGCCTGGTTAGGACACACCTTCTTTTATTGGAGTTTAATACTCCCCAAATTTCATAATTCATTTTTTTATGGAAAAATGTGGCTTTTCGGTTCAATAACTCCCAGGTCATATGACCTAATGACTCAAAGTCAATGTAGAATGACATTACTACACTGCCTGGTTAGGACACACCTTCTTTTATTGGAGTTTAATACTCCCCAAATTTCATAATTCATTTTTTTATGGAAAAATGTGGCTTTTCGGCTCAATAACTCCCAGGTCATATGAGCTAATGACTCAAAGTCAATGTAGAATGACATTACTACACTGCCTGGTTAGGACACACCTTCTTTTATTGGAGTTTAATACTCCCCAAATTTCATAATTCATTTTTTTATGGAAAAATGTGGCTTTTCGGCTCAATAACTCCCAGGTCATATGAGCTAATGACTCAAGGTCAATGTAGAATGACATTACTACACTGCCTGGTTAGGACACACCTTCTTTTATTGGAGTTTAATACTCCCCAAATTTCATAATTCATTTTTTTATGGAAAAATGTGGCTTTTCGGCTCAATAACTCCCAGGTCATATGACCTAATGACTCAAAGTCAATGTAGAATGACATTACTACACTGCCTGGTTAGGACACACCTTCTTTTATTGGAGTTTAATACTCCCCAAATTTCATAATTCATTTTTTTATGGAAAAATGTGGCTTTTCGGCTCAATAACTCCCAGGTCATATGACCGAATGACTCAAAATCAATGTAGAATCATATTACTAGACTGCCTGGTTAGGACACACCTTTTTTTATTGGAGTTTAATACTCCCCATATTTCATGATTAATTTCTTTATGGAAACATGCATTTTCTGAAAAATTCGCCTTTTCGGCTCAATAACTCCCAGGTCATGTGACCGAATGACTCAAAATCAATGTAGAATCATATTACTAGACTGCCTGGTTAGGACACACCTTTTTTTATTGGAGTGTAATACTCCCCAAATTTCATAATTCATTTTTTTATGGAAAAATGTGGCTTTTCGGCTCAATAACTCCCAGGTCATATGACCGAATGACTCAAAGTCAATGTAGAATGACATTACTACACTGCCTGGTTAGGACACACCTTATTTTATTGGAGTTTAATACTTCCCAAATTTCATAATTCATTTTTTTATGGAAAAATGTGGCTTTTCGGCTCAATAACTCCCAGGTCATATGACTGAATGACTCAAAATCAATGTAGAATCATATTACTAGACTGCCTGGTTAGGACACACCTTTTTTTATTGGAGTTTAATACTCCCCATATTTCATGATTAATTTCTTTATGGAAACATGCATTTTCTGAAAAATTCGCCTTTTCGGCTCAATAACTCCCAGGTCATGTGACCGAATGACTCAAAATCAATGTAGAATCATATTACTAGACTGCCTGGTTAGGACACACCTTTTTTTATTGGAGTGTAATACTCCCCAAATTTCATAATTCATTTTTTTATGGAAAAATGTGGCTTTTCGGCTCAATAACTCCCAGGTCATATGACCGAATGACTCAAAGTCAATGTAGAATGACATTACTACACTGCCTGGTTAGGACACACCTTATTTTATTGGAGTTTAATACTTCCCAAATTTCATAATTCATTTTTTTATGGAAAAATGTGGCTTTTCGGCTCAATAACTCCCAGGTCATATGACTGAATGACTCAAAATCAATGTAGAATCATATTACTAGACTGCCTGGTTAGGACACACCTTTTTTTATTGGAGTTTAATACTCCCCAAATTTCATAATTCATTTTTTTATGGAAAAATGTGGCTTTTCGGCTCAATAACTCCCAGGTCATATGAGCTAATGACTCAAAGTCAATGTAGAATGACATTACTACACTGCCTGGTTAGGACACACCTTCTTTTATTGGAGTTTAATACTCCCCAAATTTCATAATTCATTTTTTTATGGAAAAATGTGGCTTTTCGGCTCAATAACTCCCAGGTCATATGAGCTAATGACTCAAAGTCAATGTAGAATGACATTACTACACTGCCTGGTTAGGACACACCTTCTTTTATTGGAGTTTAATACTCCCCAAATTTCATACCGTAATTCATTTTTTTATGGAAAAATGTGGCTTTTCGGCTCAATAACTCCCAGGTCATATGACCGAATGACTCAAAATCAATGTAGAATCATATTACTAGACTGCCTGGTTAGGACACACCTTTTTTTATTGGAGTTTAATACTCCCCATATTTCATGATTAATTTCTTTATGGAAACATGCATTTTCTGAAAAATTCGCCTTTTCGGCTCAATAACTCCCAGGTCATGTGACCGAATGACTCAAAATCCATGTAGAATCATATTACTAGACTGCCTGGTTAGGACACACCTTTTTTTATTGGAGTGTAATACTCCCCATATTTCATGATTAATTTCTTTATGGAAACATGCATTTTCTGAAAAATGTGGCTTTTCGGCTCAATAACTCCCAGGTCATATGAGCTAATGACTCAAAGTCAATGTAGAATGACATTACTACACTGCCTGGTTAGGACACACCTTTTTTTATTGGAGTTTAATACTCCCCAAATTTCATAATTCATTTTTTTATGGAAAAATGTGGCTTTTCGGCTCAATAACTCCCAGGTCATATGAGCTAATGACTCAAAGTCAATGTAGAATGACATTACTACACTGCTTGGTTAGGACACACCTTCTTTTATTGGAGTTTAATACTCCCCAAATTTCATAATTCATTTTTTTATGGAAAAATGTGGCTTTTCGGCTCAATAACTCCCAGGTCATATGAGCTAATGACTCAAAGTCAATGTAGAATGACATTACTACACTGCCTGGTTAGGACACACCTTCTTTTATTGGAGTTTAATACTCCCCAAATTTCATAATTCATTTTTTTATGGAAAAATGTGGCTTTTCGGCTCAATAACTCCCAGGTCATATGACCGAATGACTCAAAGTCAATGTAGAATCATATTACTAGACTGCCTGGTTAGGACACACCTTTTTTTATTGGAGTGTAATACTCCCCATATTTCATGATTAATTTCTTTATGGAAACATGCATTTTCTGAAAAATGTGGCTTTTCGGCTCAATAACTCCCAGGTCATATGAGCTAATGACTCAAAGTCAATGTAGAATGACATTACTACACTGCCTGGTTAGGACACACCTTTTTTTATTGGAGTTTAATACTCCCCAAATTTCATAATTCATTTTTTTATGGAAAAATGTGGCTTTTCGGCTCAATAACTCCCAGGTCATATGACCTAATGACTCGAAATCAATGTAGAATGGCATTACTGCACAGCCTGGTTAGGACACACCTATTTTTATTGGAGTTTAATACTCCATATATTTCATATTATTTTCTTTATCGAAAAATAAGCATTTACGGCTGAATACCTTCCAGGTCATGTGACCTAATGACTCAAAATCAGTGTAGAATACACTGGCTGGCTGGTAAAATCATCGACAATTCGACACATCTCTGTTATTGCCTTTCAAAAACCTGACATTTTATTTTGAAACCCTGAAGTTGGTCAACGCGCGGTGTATTTACCGTAAGGTCTGCAATAAGGGCGCCCTTGAAATGTAGGAGCGGCTGGCTTGACGAGGCAACAGCGTGAGTAGGCTGGCTTCACCGCAGTCATTCCCCGGCCCATCTTGACTCGCACAAGGAGCGTCTGCACGCAGGCAAGCAGGCAGGCAGGCACACAGGCAGGCAGCAGCAAAAGCGCTTCTGACACGCCCGCTGTACAGCCAGGAGGAAGGAGGAGAAGACACACGGAGGGAGGAGTTTGAATGAGAGGGGTGTTTCCTGTTGTTATGGAGGAAATTACTGTTCAAAACTATTGTTTAGAATGTCTGACGGTCTTACTGATGCCAAAAATGAATGGTTAAAGTGACTGTTTCACAAAAAGCCATTTATCTCTGAATAAATTTCCAGACGCTGAAACCATGCTGTACTCAACGGCTAATATCTACATAACTACTAACTCTGCAAACTAACTCTTTTAGACAGAGAAAGCACACATTCTATTAGTTATTTTTAGATGATTGGTGTTCATGAATTCTTAACAGAAAAGAATCCTCGGCTGTCTCTAAAATGAGCCAGAATCGTCAAAAACACCCCTGGCACAACTTACCTACAGGAATGAAAACATGGCTGGCATTCAATGTGTTAAAATGAAATTAATTGAGTAAAAAGCATAGCCTTCTAGAGTGGGTCCCATTATAAAGTTAGAGCCAGCCTGGAGCATAACTACACAAGCTGTTTATTACAATTTTTTGGCAATTTAGCACAGAGTTGTGAGTTGTGACGTGCGCATCCCCAGGTATGGACTAGTTTACATTGATTTATATAGGATGAAGCAGATATTTCCATTATTATTACTCAAGTAATTGAAATGTTCAAAACTATTTAAATGTAGAGATCTAGCGTTCTAGACTTAATATTATTTTAACATTTGACTGTAGGCAGTTGTCAAGTTGTAGGACAAAGCTGAACTTGAGCTGATGTTCAATGAGTGAGTAGGTGTACAGTACTGTATATGACCTCAGCTTGTTCACAGCTGACTACAGGGAGCAGAAAAAACAAATGCAACCACTCATCCAACCTCATGCCAACCTCATCTGCCATTTCATTTCTTCTGATAGTTAGGCAAAATTTTGGAGAGGGAAAAACTAGCATGGCCATTTTCAAAGGGGTCCCTTGACCTCTCATATCTTGGGTTCTGTGGGTAACCACAAGTCTTCCTTTACAGAGGTGCCCAATTTATGCTAATCACATGCAGTGCTTTGTATGCAGTAGTAATGTTATTTTTGCCTATTATATTTGAATATTTTTGCATATGGTCCTTAAACATTATAGTATTATAGAATATCTACACATACATACAAACATAGATCTTGGAATGCATGATTTGGCTATGACTGGAAAGCTGAGACGGTTGTAGTCGTGTGTGTGATGATGTTAGTCCCCATAGCATTTCATTGTAATGAGACTATTTTTCAAACTTGACCTCATCTGTTCATCGGGGACCATACTATTTTTCATTGCTGCTGTCAGTGCACCCCCCTAAATTCAGATGCACCCTAAGGTCGCGTTCACACCAGTCTTGTTTACGCCCCTTTGAACTGAACTTTCTGCTTTGGTGCGGTCCGTTTGGGTTGGTGTGAACGCTGGATTCGAACTCTGGTGCAGACCAAAACAACCGCACTGAGACCTTAGAGGTGGTCTCGGTCCAGTCCCAAACAAACTCTGGTGCGGCTTGTTTGTGATGTGAACATGACCTAACTGTAGAAAGCCTAGCTAATTTTTTTTTTTTTTATTAAACAGAGCTCCCAAGCTGTGCTGTGCTGAGGATGAGCATTTTATTGATGAAAAACATCTTCATATCCCATTTTGGTGACGAGTGAAACTGCTTATTTTGGGGCGATTTTTATTTTTTATTTTTTTATTTTGCATTATTGCAATCATCAGCAGTTTGGACTGGACGACTGGATCAATGGATCAATTTACCTCACTGGTGCTGCCAACAAGTCTCATCACAGCTGCCTTCTTCTGTGATAAGATTGTCTGATTGCAGCATCGTCATTATTTATTTATTATTATTATTTTATTCTTGACAGGTATTCATATGCCTAATCCTGTAGTAGACTATAGGATTAAGGCCTATTAGTTTGTATATCAACTGAGCAACAGGGGGCAGAGGTTCATTGCAGGGAAGAAGAGTGAAATTACACATTAGTCACAGGGGGGGGAGCTGTGGAGCTTCAGAGAGAGAGAGAGAGAGAGAGAGAGAGAGAGAGAGAGAGAGAGAGAGAGAGAGAGAGAGAGAGAGAGAGAGAGAGAGAGAGAGAGAGAGAGAGAGAGAGAGAGAGAGAGAGAGAGAGAGAGAGAGAGAGAGAGAGAGAGAGAGAGAGAGAGAGAGAGAGAGAGAGAGAGAGAGAGAGAATTCTTGAAGCAGTAAAACTCAGTATGGCAGAATAACTCTCTAATGTAATATTTTCTTAGTACAAGTAGTTTATGATTATTCTTCTTGTTTATGACTGAAAGTTCTATTTTAGTTAGTGAAGCTATGTGCTGATGTTTGCATTTTAACCTGCTGTGCTCATGTTTGCATTTTAACCTGTAAATTGATAATTGATTCAGTCTACTGACTGCTATACAAGTAAAGTACTACTACTACTCCTAATCATTGATGTTATTATCCAGATATTTAATGAGAAGAATGAATAATCTATTGATTTAATACACAATTTGAGCTATACTGGAATCAGTAGCTATTGCAAGTCAGAATGTATTTTGTCCCTAAACCATGAAGTGATTCATTAACAGGATTTTTTAGTATTTGTTAGAACTCTGAATGAGCTGTATTGCCTCTTTCTTAGAACTGTGAAAGAGCTGTAACTGCCTAAGTGTTTTTTTGTTTTTATTATAGGCCTGAGAAAAGACTATCAGTAGTGAGTAGTGACTACTGTAATAGTAAAGACTGATATACTACTGAGTGGTCTGCGGACCCCCAGGGGTCCTTGAGGGGGTTCCAGGGGGTCCCCAGCAAAAAGGGGAATCATTCATTTTCACTAGAATACCATCCATACTGTAAGTAACACAATGATAGAATGTAGGACTGTTTTGGTCATGGTTTCATACACTTAATTCTGTAATAAAACATCTAAAAGCAAAAGTCTTATCAAATGGGGATCCTTGACGTGAGAAAGTTTGAGAACCACTGGTCTAACCTACTAGAAATGAAAGTGCAAATTAGTTTTTGTTTAGACATGTATCCTCTAATTATCACTATACTTTTAAGATGATGATAATAGGCCGACTTAGTTATAGAGTGCGAAAGTCACACCCACTTCCGGGTTAGGCATACGAACCAAGGGATTTCATCCGCCATTTATTTATTTATTTTATTTTATTTTGTAAAATGCTTATGAAGAGTTTTACTTGGTCAAACCTAGTCTCAACGCCAGACCCATGAGCTCTCTCTGGGTCTGGGACACTTTCCCTCAGCCGGCTGGTTATGGGAGGGAACTGTTCACTTGGCCAGTCATATGCCAGTGGTGGATTCAGTCCTCTCAATAGAGGTCAAAGAGAATACCCGCACACCAGATGTAACAGGGCTAAAAAAGCCACAGAGGAGGTCCAGAGGCTGAGATCAAGCAAAAAAGACTTACCGTACTTTATTTTACATAGTGCAGGACAAGACAGTGCAACAAAAGAAAAAGTGGATTAAAAGGCAGCAAACGTTTCAGTCGAGGACTATCATCAGTGCTACTAACATACAGGTCTGACAAGGACAGGTTAAATAGACAGGCAGGTACATCATGTTGCTCAGGTGCCATCAATCAATCAGCTTTCAGCTGATTGCATGTGGGCCAGACAAAGTCAGGTCCCTGTCAATCAGCTGAAAATAAGGTTCTTCACCAAAAACAATAGATAATAGATAATAGCTGTGAATCATAAGAATGTTCCACAGATATGCAAAGGTAGCCACAATACACTCATCAATGGAGAAAAACAAAGGGAGGCAGAGTCATGGAAGGAGCCATGGAGGACATAGGGACACGCTGGTACATGTAGACACTGTCCAGAGGCCTAGAGGAAACAGGCTAGAGACAAAGTTTCATTCAGCCCTAGAGGTTGTTCAGTTTTAAGTTTAAAAATCCATTTGCTCTCACATTGGAGAAGTTTTGTTTCTAGATCTGTGTGTCTACGACTGGGGTCGACCTTATCAATGCCACAGAATCTCAGAGCAGTGGCTGGATGTTTAGCTTCCAGGAAGTGTCGAGCTACAGGTGACTTAATATCACCTCTGCGGATGGAGCTTCTGTGTTCATTGATTCTGGTTCTGAGCTGTCGATTTGTTTTCCCCACATACTGAAGTCCACAAGGGCAAATAAGTAGATAAATAACATTAACAGAATGGCAAGAAATACATTTGTAGATTTTGAATTCTTTTTTAGTTACATGGCTGACGAAAGAGTTGGCCTTCCTGTGGTTTTGACAGGAAGTGCAGTGAAGGCAAGGAAAGAAGCCAATAGGGCCGTCAATCCTCCTACTTTGTCCAGCATGAAAAGTGTCCGCATGTACCAGCAGGTCACGAACGTTGTGGGCTCTGGAATGCACAAAAAAAGGCAAATTAGAAAACAGGCTTTTACCCACGACATCAGCAGAGAGAATATGCCAGTGCTTAGATATTACCTCCTTGATTTGCTTACTCAAAGGGCTGTACGTGGTGCAGCAAAGCAAGTTACCAGGTCGATTTTTCTGATTGGGTGGCCCTGTAGGTGGAATATAGGCACGAGCTTTTGATAGAGCAGGTTTAAGCCAGCTATCAGGGTAGCCCCTTGAGATGAATTGGTCGTATAATTTCTTCGCCTCCAACTCAAAGTCAGAGGCTTGTGTGCAGATCCGCTTAATGCGCAAAAACTGGCTATATGGTAAGCTTTTTTTCAATGGTGATGTGTGGAAGCTTTTGGCATGAAGAAGACTGTTTTTGTCTGTGGGCTTCACATAAAGAGTAGAGGAAAGCACTCTGTCAGAAAGAGTAATTTGAGTATCCAGGAAATGAATAGAAGAGGGGCTGAATTCCATACAGAAATTAATTGTATCAGACCAGGAATTCATATATTTACAGAAATCGTTCAATTCAGATGATGACCCCCTGAAAATCAAAAAAATATCATCGATATAGCGTTGATAAAAAATAAGATTGGAGTCAAAGGGATTGTTAGGATTGATATGTTGATGCTCAAGATAACCCATAAATAAATTCGCAAAATCTGGGGCGAAGGTCGCTCCCATGGCTACACCCTGGGTCTGTAAGAAAAAATCATTTTCAAATAGGAAATAGTTTTTAGTTAGAATAAGGTTAGACATTTCAATCATAAATTGAGTAGGAGGAGTTGGAATGTCTCTTTTGTCCAGAAAAAACTGGAGGGCCTCCAAGCCACAAGAGTGTGGAATGTTTGTGTAGAGACTGGCGACATCTAGTGTTACTAAGAAAAACTGGCCATCATCAGGAAACTGGACACGTGATAGTTGATCTAAAAAATCATGCGTGTCCTTCAAATAGGATGGTAATTGAGTTACCAAGGGGCGTATGTGGGCATCAACAAAATTAGAAAGCGGTTCTGTGAGGGACCCGATCCCCGAAACTATAGGTCTACCTGGTGTATTTATAAGAGACTTGTGGACCTTGGGTAGTATATAGAATACAGGTCTAGAAGGATAGTCATTGGTTAAGTATTCTTTTTCAGTCTTGGACAATAGCTCTGCGGAGTGGGCATTGGAAAGAAAAGTGTCAATTTCAGCTTTGAAGCGTCGAGTAGGGTCAAATTGGAGTTTTTGATAGAAGTTTTCATCAGAAAGTTGTCTCCTAATTTCACTGTTGTAGTCACATCTGTTCATTAAAACGGTGCCACCTCCTTTGTCAGCTGGCTTGACAATTACCTCATGGTTTTTGGCCAAGTTGCAAAGAGCCTCTCCTTCCCCTTTGGAGATGTTTCTGGCATGGGGGGGAGTTTGAAATAATGATTCAACATCTCTCTCAACCACCTTGCAGAAAGTATTGATAGGGGCATGGTTTACCATGGGGCAGAATTTACTCTTACGTTTCAAAGTAGGTTTACATTCAGATGATGCAATGTTCAAAGGCAAACTGGTCCTCTCTTTGTGAAAAAAATATTTCAATTTAATATTGCGAAAAAATTTGAATAGTTCTACCTTAGTTTGGAATGGATCAGTCCTAGGTGTAGGAACAAATGACAGTCCCTTGTTAAGTAGAGTAGTTTCATTCTTGTCGAGTGGCTGTTGGGTCAGGTTGAAGATCAGTCCTTTGGATTCTGCCGGTAGTAGTACCTGGTGAAGTGTGTTTGTCGATCCTGAGCCCCTCTTGCCCCTGCGGCGTATCCTCTTCCTCTTGGATGTTGGCTGGTTTGGTGGCTGCCTTTGGAAGCCATTCCTGCCCCTAAAAAATCAGAGTCAGAGTCGGATGGAACCTCAGAGGTGCTGGAGCCTGAGGGGTAGTGGCGCCCCCTGGGGAGTGAATGCCTCTCTCTGGGGAGTCTTTTGTTGGTGAGCCAAGGGTAGACCCGTCCATCACGGTAGTCGAGAGTGTCTCTCTTGAATTTCTTGATTTTAAGTTTCTGGATTTCTTGATGGTACTTCTTAGTGGTGACTCTGATTTTTTAGGGGCAGGAATGGCTTCCAAAGGCAGCCACCAAACCAGCCAACATCCAAGAGGAAGAGGATACGCCGCAGGGGCAAGAGGGGCTCAGGATCGACAAACACACTTCACCAGGTACTACTACCGGCAGAATCCAAAGGACTGATCTTCAACCTGACCCAACAGCCACTCGACAAGAATGAAACTACTCTACTTAACAAGGGACTGTCATTTGTTCCTACACCTAGGAGTGATCCATTCCAAACTAAGGTAGAACTATTCAAATTTTTTCGCAATATTAAATTGAAATATTTTTTTCACAAAGAGAGGACCAGTTTGCCTTTGAACATTGCATCATCTGAATGTAAACCTACTTTGAAACGTAAGAGTAAATTCTGCCCCATGGTAAACCATGCCCCTATCAATACTTTCTGCAAGGTGGTTGAGAGAGATGTTGAATCATTATTTCAAACTCCCCCCCATGCCAGAAACATCTCCAAAGGGGAAGGAGAGGCTCTTTGCAACTTGGCCAAAAACCATGAGGTAATTGTCAAGCCAGCTGACAAAGGAGGTGGCACCGTTTTAATGAACAGATGTGACTACAACAGTGAAATTAGGAGACAACTTTCTGATGAAAACTTCTATCAAAAACTCCAATTTGACCCTACTCGACGCTTCAAAGCTGAAATTGACACTTTTCTTTCCAATGCCCACTCCGCAGAGCTATTGTCCAAGACTGAAAAAGAATACTTAACCAATGACTATCCTTCTAGACCTGTATTCTATATACTACCCAAGGTCCACAAGTCTCTTATAAATACACCAGGTAGACCTATAGTTTCGGGGATCGGGTCCCTCACAGAACCGCTTTCTAATTTTGTTGATGCCCACATACGCCCCTTGGTAACTCAATTACCATCCTATTTGAAGGACACGCATGATTTTTTAGATCAACTATCACGTGTCCAGTTTCCTGATGATGGCCAGTTTTTCTTAGTAACACTAGATGTCGCCAGTCTCTACACAAACATTCCACACTCTTGTGGCTTGGAGGCCCTCCAGTTTTTTCTGGACAAAAGAGACATTCCAACTCCTCCTACTCAATTTATGATTGAAATGTCTAACCTTATTCTAACTAAAAACTATTTCCTATTTGAAAATGATTTTTTCTTACAGACCCAGGGTGTAGCCATGGGAGCGACCTTCGCCCCAGATTTTGCGAATTTATTTATGGGTTATCTTGAGCATCAACATATCAATCCTAACAATCCCTTTGACTCCAATCTTATTTTTTATCAACGCTATATCGATGATATTTTTTTGATTTTCAGGGGGTCATCATCTGAATTGAACGATTTCTGTAAATATATGAATTCCTGGTCTGATACAATTAATTTCTGTATGGAATTCAGCCCCTCTTCTATTCATTTCCTGGATACTCAAATTACTCTTTCTGACAGAGTGCTTTCCTCTACTCTTTATGTGAAGCCCACAGACAAAAACAGTCTTCTTCATGCCAAAAGCTTCCACACATCACCATTGAAAAAAAGCTTACCATATAGCCAGTTTTTGCGCATTAAGCGGATCTGCACACAAGCCTCTGACTTTGAGTTGGAGGCGAAGAAATTATACGACCAATTCATCTCAAGGGGCTACCCTGATAGCTGGCTTAAACCTGCTCTATCAAAAGCTCGTGCCTATATTCCACCTACAGGGCCACCCAATCAGAAAAATCGACCTGGTAACTTGCTTTGCTGCACCACGTACAGCCCTTTGAGTAAGCAAATCAAGGAGGTAATATCTAAGCACTGGCATATTCTCTCTGCTGATGTCGTGGGTAAAAGCCTGTTTTCTAATTTGCCTTTTTTTGTGCATTCCAGAGCCCACAACGTTCGTGACCTGCTGGTACATGCGGACACTTTTCATGCTGGACAAAGTAGGAGGATTGACGGCCCTATTGGCTTCTTTCCTTGCCTTCACTGCACTTCCTGTCAAAACCACAGGAAGGCCAACTCTTTCGTCAGCCATGTAACTAAAAAAGAATTCAAAATCTACAAATGTATTTCTTGCCATTCTGTTAATGTTATTTATCTACTTATTTGCCCTTGTGGACTTCAGTATGTGGGGAAAACAAATCGACAGCTCAGAACCAGAATCAATGAACACAGAAGCTCCATCCGCAGAGGTGATATTAAGTCACCTGTAGCTCGACACTTCCTGGAAGCTAAACATCCAGCCACTGCTCTGAGATTCTGTGGCATTGATAAGGTCGACCCCAGTCGTAGACACACAGATCTAGAAACAAAACTTCTCCAATGTGAGAGCAAATGGATTTTTAAACTTAAAACTGAACAACCTCTAGGGCTGAATGAAACTTTGTCTCTAGCCTGTTTCCTCTAGGCCTCTGGACAGTGTCTACATGTACCAGCGTGTCCCTATGTCCTCCATGGCTCCTTCCATGACTCTGCCTCCCTTTGTTTTTCTCCATTGATGAGTGTATTGTGGCTACCTTTGCATATCTGTGGAACATTCTTATGATTCACAGCTATTATCTATTATCTATTGTTTTTGGTGAAGAACCTTATTTTCAGCTGATTGACAGGGACCTGACTTTGTCTGGCCCACATGCAATCAGCTGAAAGCTGATTGATTGATGGCACCTGAGCAACATGATGTACCTGCCTGTCTATTTAACCTGTCCTTGTCAGACCTGTATGTTAGTAGCACTGATGATAGTCCTCGACTGAAACGTTTGCTGCCTTTTAATCCACTTTTTCTTTTGTTGCACTGTCTTGTCCTGCACTATGTAAAATAAAGCTTGCTTGATCTCAGCCTCTGGACCTCCTCTGTGGCTTTTTTAGCCCTGTTACATCTGGTGTGCGGGTATTCTCTTTGACCTCTATTGTTAGTACTTCTGTACCGACGCACCCAGCCGAACTTTTTTAGATGCCTTTTGTCGGCGCAGTCTCACAGCTTTTTCTCTACTTGGATTCAGTCCTCTCCAATCATTAACAACTTTGCGATCAGACGACACGGGAGGTGCAGCCCATTTTTGGAACCACTCTCTCATTGCTACGACCTGTCACTCATTCAATTTCAACGCGCCTTCAAAAATCAGCAGCATTTATGTAGTATGCAGAGCGCAGCGATTCAACGTAATATTTGAGTCTGTGGAGAGACTAGGTCAAACCAAGCCATTCAACCAAGACATACAACATTTGCAGCTGGACCTTTAATAAAAGTGGACTAAGGAGGATTTCTTTATCCTTATTCACTCCTTGGCCTGTGTTGACTTATCACTTAGCCCTTGACACTCCGTTTTGTGCATTCTCACATAGGGGTAGGGTGTCCCCATTCTTTTTTGCATCAGAGGGTGAAGTGGGAGGGCTATCTGGCCCTCGAAATGAAGATTTTCCAGGGCCACACTCCAGGGCTGAGAAGGAAATCAGAAATTATCAACCAAAAATTAACCAAAAGTTACAAACTATGGGTGTCACGATACACTCAGTTCACGATACGATACGATACACGATATTGGGTTCACGATAACGATACGATACGATATTTTAACAATATTTTTTTGCGATCGATTTGTAAGTTGAGGCGGCATCCTCCACGCTAATTTGAGTAATTTCACCATTTTCATCCTCCGTGTCTGTAACGTCCCTCGTCTGTTCAAACAAAGCAATGAAAAGGAGAGCGAGCATGCAATCAGATGCAGATCAGTGCCACCATGTTCAGCTTCTTTTTCTCGCAATATGAGATTTCATCTCAACGATACATATTGTCACTTTTTGATATTGCGATATATTGTGGCACAATATATTGTGACATCCCTATTACAAACTAATGTGAATATCTGAGTTTAACTTACAAAGGACTGTGAATGCAGTGATGTGTGGAATTCGTTTGTGACAGTATTTCAGGAAAAAAAAGTGAATTGCTGTTTGCGGCCGAGACATCCAGAGGATCTCCCCGCTCCCAGTGTGCTGTAGCCGAGGCAGGCGGTCTGCTTGTGGCTGTCCCAGTGCAGCGTGACCGGGGGTAGAGATCCAGGCCGAGACACATGGTGCTCTTTGCAAATTGTGAGTTTTGAAATGTGTGTTTCAACAATCTGATCCATAGGTTTAAAGAAAGCTGTTCACACATTTTTCTAAGTTTTGGGTTGGTTATTTGTGACTATTTTAACATTGCGATATGGGCATTCGCTTCCCGGCTCTGAGAACACCAGATGCGAGAGCACCGGCCAGCAGGTCCGTGCAATGCGTTTAACTGTTTATTGAAACGTGACCATGGAAAGAAAACCAACACATTTTGTCAAGTAAAATTAATTAATTGTGGACACTGGACCCAGCAAAAACCATGGATGGTTACATGAATCTCCCGATCATAAAGCAACCCAATCGCCAGAATAAACTGTAGGCATTATTTACATGTCTGAAAACCAATACAATATCAACGTACATTTGAATATATATATATATATATATATATATATATATATATATATATATATTTACATTTGAATATAGTAGCCTACGATAATTTATATAATCATGTTTTCCAGTCACTCCTGAGCAAACTAGGCAACACAATTGTATGTTGTTTAATAAGACTTTTTGTACAACAGTTGTATTTCCTGAATGTAATAAGTTTGTATGTCACAGGAATTTTTTGAATTTTTGGGGGGGATTGGGCCTTGAAATAAGTATTCTTCTTCTGCTTCTTTGACGGTGTTTGGCCTCTAGCCCCAGGTGTTTGGCCTCTAGCTCCAGGTGAATACGGTGTTTGACCTCTAGCTCCAGGTGAATACGGTGTTTGGCCTCTAGCTCCAGGTGAATACGGTGTTTGACCTCTAGCCCCAGGTGAAACAGGTGCTCAGAGTGCTCCTCTAGCTCCAGGTGAAATTGAGACATGCCTGTGGAAAAAGTGGGCGTACACCAATGTTGTTGGACTACACCCACGTTGAGCTTTTCAGTTCTCCACACTGCAGTGAGGGGCTTCTCCTGAAGGCCCCCCATTAAGGCATCCCTGCCTGCAAGTAAAACACATTTCAATAATGAGAGACTAGTAGAAAGTATGACAAGCTTTAATGAGACAACATATTAATTTTGGCGTATGACTCCATGATATGATGACGCTCTCCTGAGATGATGAGAGGGCGTCGTCAGTGAAGAATAGGATAGGAAATCCCCCCATAGGGAATTCTTCTATCGGGAGTCATGACCGATGGTGGTGTCAGGGGAGGAGGTGGGGCAAAACAACTGCTTCAGCGATGATGATCAGCAACTGAGAATGACACATACACAGCACATAGCAAACAGAGTAAACATGGGCCCTGATATACTACGCTGATTAGGTGATTGGGATCAGCTGGAGAGGAATACCTTGGGCTGATTGGTTATTGCCACATGTGTGGTAAACTGTGAATGGGTGAGGGGACAGCATCAGAGAAAGGGGGCGAGCCTGATAGGTTATACAACCTCAAAGAAAGGGGGCGTGCACTGTGATATGACAAGATTGGGCGTTGCTGTTAAGTAGTCTTCATTATTGAAAATAGTCTAAGACTTCATTTATGTATTGTTAGCTGACCTCTGACAATGCCAGCTCTGCCTGGCTGTTACAGTCCTGCTTTATGTTTTGAATTGGTCCGCCTCCTCTTTTTTTGATTGGTCGCCTGATTGAACTAATTATAACAGTTTCTGCCCTGATAAGACGTTTTCAATAAGCAAAAGTCTCCGATATGCTCAGGACGCGGGCCTTTCATATGTTTAGATTTGATAGCCTGAACATAACCTGCTGTGGAGCAGGTTAGCCGGACAGCTGTTTATCTAATATGTACAGTATGGCATAATTACATAGGATGGCTCATTGTCTTTCAAAGAGTCTATAGAACACAGAGAAAACAAGCCTTTTATGTGTAGCCACCTGTCACCAAGCATAACAACAAACAAACAAACTGCTTCAGAGAATTGCAGCCAGCAAAGGATGTTCTATTGATATTTTCCAGCATTAGCATGTTTTTGTGAGGAAATGATATGGCTAGTTTTGTTTGTTGGACACTTCAAAGATCCATGTTGTGTTTGGACTTCCAGATGGTCTGCTCTTGTTACATACTGTACAGTGAGCTGTGATTGCTCTTTTTTTTTTTTTTTTTTTTTTTTTCAGGGACAGTGCAACATTAATGAACATTTTCATGTAAATGTGCCGGATTATAGCCTTAGCTAATTTCCATCCGCAGTCCCTCGACAGGTGAGGTACAGAAAAGTTTAAAAGAAGAAATAAGAAAATTAGTGCATACGTAGGGCATTCATACACATACAGCAATGTAAATGACACATACATACACATAGGGTAAACACAAACAACACAACACAAATTAAACAAAAACAGGGAACATTAGGGATATTAACCAAGGTGGACACAGGACTTTCAAGGACATACAAAAACAACACATAAAACAAAAAGGTTTAAATGTGATCGCAGGTTTGATTTGATCTGAGCCATGACTTTAACAGCCCCTCTTGCTGTGTCTTTGTGATCCTAACAAAGTGTGCTTCGATCAAATCAGTCAATTTGATCCTTTCCACGTCTTCCGGTCCGAGGTCGCTTCGTGGCCACCACCACACAGAGGAATTTCTATGTTCAGATAATGTATGCATTCAGATATCGATTAACTTTCCAGCTGCTGTTACAGACGTTTGCGGTTGAAGTAAAGTTATGTCATCATTTTACATTTTTGAACTTTGTTTCAATTTATCTTTTGTTTAGTCAAAGTCTCCTAAGCTGGATACAGAATGTGTATACTGTTTTGTATATTGCATTGAAATATACTAGATATGGGAATATATATATATATATATATATATATATATATATATATATATATATATATATATATATATATATTATATATACATGCCAGATGCCCTACATGTCCTACATGGACATGTAGGGCGGCTGCATGGTGTAGACCCAGTCTCACACTTTTAGCACATGTGAGAGTTAAATTTAACTTTTTTTTTGCTTGTGGTCTCTATTAAAAATAGATAATTAAAATGATCAATAATGATCGATATCCACTGATAAGAAATATTTTATATCGATATTTTGTTATATCGCCCAGCGCTAGATACATTACACGCGCACACACAACAAAATGTGTGCTTATTTGAAGGTCATGTTATGAGGGGGAAAAAATACTATGCTACTATTCACATTAATTGTCAACAATCCAAGAAGTAGAAGTACATTATTATTAATAATAATAAGTAAATAGTTTTTACAGAATTTATTTTGCAGAAAATACATATGAGCAAACAAGGTAGGTAGAGTTAACTTGCCCTATATTGCCCTAGATACAGTGTTCTTCTTTATAAGGGGGTGCTACTATGTGGAGGCCAGCTGTTAGTTTGTGTCATGTTGGGTAATTGTTGTTACCAGGGTTTGGTAGTAACTGATTACATGTTATCGGGATTATGTAATCAGATTATGAAAATCAAGTAACTAATCAGCCCAGATTACATTCGAAAAATGTGTAATCAGATTATAGTTACATTTTGTTAAGGAAGCTTAATTACATTGTTTATTACATCCTTAAAATATGGCACTTTTCAACCCCCACCGAGTCAGTAGACAGTCTTAATACAAACCCCTCCTCTCCTAATCCACACCGCATCCCCCCAGCAAGACAGTCTCAATACAAACCCCTCCTCTCCTAATCCACACCGCATCCCCCCAGCAAGACAGTCTCAATACAAACCCCTCCTCTCCTAATCCACACCGCATCCCCCCAGCAAGACAGTCTCAATACAAACTCCTCCTCTCCTAATCCACACCGCATCCCCCCAGCAAGACAGTCTCAATACAAACCCCTCCTCTCCTAATCCACACCGCATCCCCCCAGCAAGACAGTCTCAATACAAACCCCTCCTCTCCTAATCCACACCGCATCCCCCCAGCAAAAGACAGTCTCAATACAAACCCCTCCTCTCCTAATCCACACCGCATCCCCCCAGCAAAAGACAGTCTCAATACAAACCCCTCCTCTCCTAATCCACACCGCATCCCCCCAGCAAAAGACAGTCTGAACACAAACCCCTCCTCTCCTAATCCACACCGCATCCCCCCAGCAAAAGACAGGTCCTCCCCCCAAATGCTCCTCCCATTTTAGTGCTAAACTCACTAGCAGGAGAGGCACAACACACTTTATATACAATAATACACTTTATTAATATCCATTAATACACTTTATACTGCACGCACAGAGAAGAGAAAGCTCCTTTTACTGAATCTCTCAAAAATGTTGGTGTGTTACTTTAAAGAGGGGGGGAAATGTTATTTGTGGAACAACATTTTTGTGTGACTGCGTCCATTCTTTTAGTATAAGGTGCAATCTTTTCAATGTTTGATTTTGAAGTAATCCAAAAGTAATCAGATTAGATTACAATTGTTTTGTAATGCAAGGGATTACATTACTTATTACAAAAATGGTCATGTAATTTGTAATCAATGACTACATTTCAAAGTAATCTGACCCAACTCACAAAAGTTACAAAAGTGCGATTAATGACTCTATGTGGGTAAAACGTTGTTCTCAGGTCCTAGTTGTTGCGGTCTGCGGTTGTGTTATGCAAAGTCAATTTGCCTCCTCAGTGCAAACTGATTTGAGGAAGGGAGATTTGGTCCCCCTACTAGACTATTAAGTCTGCCATGTAAACAGATTGTTGAGAATGACTGCACATATATACAGCCTACAGAGTTTAGTTTGGGCATCTAGGCTTTGATCCAGTCACTCCCTGCAAGCGTGAGCCTATCTACCCGAGAGCAGGGAGTGACAGTAGGGAACCTCCCCCCTGGGGAAGATCTAAAAACAAAGCCTGCAGGCGGAGGTTAGCAGCAGAAATAAGTGAGCAGTCTGAGCAGTGTAGCAGCAGCATGGCAATGCAAAAGTGTATAGCAGATGCGAGAAGCTTAAATGGCTTAAATGGCTATCACCGTGATATCATGTGACTGCAGTGCGACTTGAGTTGCCTGAACTAGTTTTGCAGGCTTTGCTCCATTAGGGGGCACTACTAGTAATAATGTCTCCAAGTAGCTCCTCTAAATTAAATAACTAATTTAGACCATCTATTAGTATCCAGCATAGTCATCTAAATGCATTGTTCATGCCAAAGTCTTTTGTGTAGAGGACCGCTGTGAGCGTGTGGACCCAGGCATCTTTCTCCTCATGGGCAACTGCTCAAACACTTCCCTCACTTTTTTCCGGAAGTACTTCCCAACAATCACGTAGAGGATGGGGTTGAGTACACTGTTGAAGAAGGCTAGGTAGGTGAAGATCTGTTTGCAGATCTCCAGGGTGTCGTTGATGATGTCGGACCCTTGTAGGAGACCAGCTGTCAGGAGCCCTTCCAGGATGGCGACCAGGTGAAAGGGCACCCAGCAGATCAGGAAGGCCAGGAGGACTACCAGCACCAGAAGGGTGGCCTTCCTCTCTGTGTTTTCAGCATTGGAGCTTTCCACTGCCTGCTTCCTGAGAGCCTGAATAATCTTGATGGTGCAGTAGGAAATGATGGAAATGGGGATGATAAAGCTGAAAAAGGTCAACATCCCATCAGAAACAAGCCTGATGGTCATTGACGGGTAGTCATATTGGCAAACATGAACTTTACACAGAGGGAAGTACTTTATGGCCCTGAAGAGGAATGTGGGAACTCCCATAAACAGGCCAAAGCCCCACACCAGCAGACAGCCCAGTTTGGCATACTTTGGCCTACGCATTCTCCCATGGGACATTGTGTGCACCAATGCCACATAACGATCTATGCTAACCAGAACCAGGAAGTAGATGCTGCAGTATACGTTCATCTTGATACCTAAGTTGACCAGTCGGCACATGAATTCACCAAAGGACCAGTTGAAATTGTTGGCTACATTGACAGCCCAGAAGGGCAAGCAGGACACCAGGACAAGGTCAGCAGCGGCTAGGCTACTCAAGTAGATCTCAGCTACTGTGCATGCCTTCTTATGGAGGTAGAAAACCAACAGGACAAACACATTCCCCAGAATTCCAAGCACACTGATGGATAGGATGTACAGAGGCTGCATGGTCGTGAACCACGTCCAGGCGTGAGGACACCCACTGCCATTGGTGTTGTTTCCATCTCCATGCATAGCTGTGGTGGTGAAGTTGACTGGGATACTGCAAAGAGATACAGTTTGGGAAGGGAAATGTTATAAAACATAGAAATATACATATACATATACATATACACACACATATATATATATACCGTATATATATATACGGTATATATATATATATACGGTATATATATATATATATATATATATATATATATATATATATATATATATATATATATATATAATATATATTATATGCATTAATATTACTCAGCTAGAGTAATATTACAAATATGACAAAAAAAATAACAACTTTATTTTTGCAGAAATAACAGTACTGCCAGCGTTTGTGTACGTTACTTTTCTTGTACTGTGAGACTGATCACCACAGCTAATATCAGGACAGTGTAAACAGTTTGCAACCCTGCATTAGTTTGATTCTAATTCATTCATTGCTAATGCTAGTGTATGTGGTATTGAATTTTACAGCCCCCCCCCCGCCTTGGATTTATTGCAGGATTTATTGCATTTCCTTAACTTTTTCAGGTGGTGAATGATGTGGGGCTCACCTAGAGCAGTGGTTCTCAAACTGTTTCACGTCAAGGACCCGGCCTAAACTGACTCAATTAGACCACGGCCCCATTTGATTTTTTTTTGTTGCTTTATTAGATGTCAGATCCATGACCATCTGTCATTGTAGAATTAAAATATATGGTCCTCCTTTTTGCTGGGGACCTCCTGGAATCCCCTTAAAGGAGAATTTCGTTTTTTTTAACCTGCAGCCCTCTCCTCACATTAATTATGATCTGACGACTCACCCAGTGCTCTCCGCAGCGTTTTTGACGTCCTAGTCCCGTGAGACTTTCCTGACGAGAGTTGTGTCTCACTGACCCGACAGGCAAAAATGGGCTGCCTGTAACTAGTGAAAAGAGCCCGGGGGAAAAATGCAGTCTGATCGTTCCTTAGGGAACAGTTTATGACGATATGCGTCGAAAACGGGACTGAAACTGTATTTAAATGGAGGAAAAGCATGCTGCCACTTGGCCCTCACGGAGCTCCATTCTAGGACTGGCTTGGACGTTATTGATCTCAAAACAACGCTGTCAAGGTATTTGGTATTCGTATGATTGACATAGTTGTTAACCAATCAGAGACATAGGATATGCAGCTAGGCTGTGATGTCATAGCAGTGCGCCAGCAAGGTTGGGGGAGAACACAAACAGTCGTCATACTGTACTCATGTTGTTCAGACGTAAATAAACCCGCTCGTTCTACAAATAAGCTGTGTCGGAGTACAAGTCTATTTGACATGGTGTCAGAAGTCGTCTAAGAGAGACACACGAACCGGCGCTATGGCGAAGTTTAACCCGCCGGAAAACTTCAACTTTGAGAAGCCCAGCGACTGGCAGGCCTGGCGTCAGAGATTCACGAGGTACCGGTCGGCTGCTAAGCTAAATAAAGAGGAAGGCGAAGTCCAAGTGAGCACCCTTATCTACGCCATGGGCAATGAAGCTGAAAATATCTTCAAGTCATTCGCCTTTGAGGATGAGGAAGGAGGGGATTATGAAACTGTGCTAAGGAAATTTGACAGCTACTTCATACCGAAGAGAAACACGATACACGAGAGAGCGTGTTTCTACCAACGTGTGCAGAAGCCGGGGGAAATAGCGGAGTCATTTATTAGAGGACTATATGAACTGAGCGAGAGCTGTGACTTTGGGGAGAAAAAAAAAGAGCACATCAGAGACAGACTGATGGTCGGAATTAGAGACAAAGAGCTCTCGAGAAGACTACAGCTCATGTCCGACCTCACCTTGGAGACTGCAGTACAAATGGTGAGGCAAGCGGAGGACGTCGCACAGCAGATCAGCCAGCAGGAGCAACAGGCAGCAGCCCAGGTGCAGGAGCTGACGTACAGGCGACCATCGAAGAGAGGTGGGAGACAACCAACTAAAGGGAGGAGTGGCGGATGGGAGAGGATCCTCAGAGGATTCGTGCCGAAAATGCGGTAAAGAGAGACACAAATTCCCAGCCAAATGTCCAGCACAGGATTCGGAGTGCAGGAAGTGTGGGAAAAAGGGTCATTGGGAGAGGAAATGTTTTTCTAAAGCAGTGAGAGAGGTCACTTATGCTAGTCCAGACACAGATGACAGCTTTTATCTAGGAGCAGTAAGTAAAGCCGGTCAGAGCAGCGCTGAACATTGGACAGAACTGATAAACATAGGAAACACTCCAGTTAGATTCAGGATTGATACTGGAGCAGATGTTATGGTAATGAACCAGGAAACATTTGAAGCACTTAGTCCAAAGAGAGAGCTAGTGACGTACGGTGGACCCATAGACAGCCCAGGAGGTGCACTAAATATAGTGGGACAGTTCACTGCTAGCTCACTACATAAACAGAGAAAGTTTATATTTAACATAGTGGTAGCAAGAGGGCCTACGGTAAACAACCTGTTAGGCAGGGAGACAGCAGTGGAGATGGGTCTGGTAAAAAGAGTAGACCAGGCAAGTGCAGCACCCAGACAGAAGGGGGCACTTAAAACAGACCCAGTCAGGATCCAGCTAAAAGATAAAGCTGAACCATATGCTGTCTACGCAGCCAGAAGAGTCCCTCTACCACTTATGCCTAAGGTAAAAACAGAGTTGAAGCGTATGGAGGAGGAAGGCATTATAGAGAGAGTCACACAGCCAACAGACTGGTGTGCACCTATGGTGCCAGTCATGAAACCAACGGGCGCAGTCAGAATCTGCGTAGGACTGCAAAGGCTAAATGAAAACATCAAAAGAGAGAAATATCAAATGCCAACGACAGAGGAGACACTGGCTAAGCTGTCAGGGTCCACTGTCTTCACATGCCTTGATGCTGCTTCAGGCTTTTGGCAGATACCGTTACATGAGGACAGCTGCCTCCTAACCACTTTCATTACTCCTGTTGGGAGGTTTTGCTTCAAGCGCCTACCCTTCGGGATAAATATCGCTCCAGAGATATTCCAGCGCAAAATGAACGAGCTGCTGGAGGGATTAGAAGGAGTGGCCGTGTATATGATGACGTGATCGTTCATGGGAAGGACATGGCTGAACACGACACAAACCTGCAGAATACGCTGCAGAGAATGGAGCAGGCTGGCCTCAAACTCAATAAGGAGAAATGTGTGTACAGACAATCAGAGCTACGGTTCCTGGGCCACATAGTGGACGCCAGTGGAATAAAAGTGGACCCTGGTAAAGTGAACGCCGTCAGCGAGCTACAGGAGCCCACAGATGTGCGCGAGCTGAAACGTGCACTAGGCATGATTGTTTACATGAGTAAATTCATACCGGACTTGGCAACAACAGCAAGTCCCCTGTATGACCTGCTGAAGGGAGAAACAGCCTGGACATGGGATCAGGCACAGAGACAAGCATTTCAAAGACTCAAAGAAGCCCTCAGCACCTCACCCGTTCTGGCTCACTATGACCCACAGAAAGAGACAGCTGTCTCTGCAGATGCGAGCAGTTACGGGATAGGGGCCGTTCTTTTGCAGTTAAACGGTGACAGCTGGAAACCTGTGGCCTATGCTTCAAGGAAGCTGACAGATGCGGAAACCAGGTACGCACAAATAGAGAAGGAATGTTTAGCAGGAGTATGGGCCTGTGAGCGGTTCCAGAAATACCTGGTAGGCATGGACAGATTCCGTCTCATCACAGATCATAAGCCTCTGGTACCGCTGATAAATAGTAAGGACCTGGATATGGTACCAGTGAGATGCCAAAGGCTCCTAATGCGGCTAATGCGATTTAATGCCAAGGCAGAATACGCACCAGGGAAAACACTGGTCATAGCCGACGCCCTGTCACGCAGCCCTGTGGATGATAGAGACAACACAACAGAGACTGTAGTTGCATGTCACGTCGATGCTGTCTTTCACAGTTGGCCAATCTCACAGCACAAACTGGACGGGATACGGGCTGCTACACAGAGGGATGAGCAGCTGCAGAGCGTACTTAAACTGGTCAAAGATGGATGGCCTGATCGAGTGAGTAGTGTCCCAAACAGTGCAAAAGACTACTACACAGTGAAAGACTCATTGTCAACATGTGAGGGCCTCATCACACTAGGCTGTCGCATTGTGACTCCACAGTCAATGAGACAGGAGATCGTGGAGCGCATCCACGATGGACATCAAAGCCTGTCAAAGTGCAGAGAGCGGGCAAAGGAAACGGTGTGGTGGCCTAACATATCGGCAGATATTAAACGCTGCGTGGAAACATGTCCCTTCTGTCTGGAAAACAAACGGACACAGCGCAAAGAGCCACTACAGCCCACACCTCTGCCTGAACGACCATGGCAGAAGGTAGCCACAGACATCTGTGAGTATAAAGGCAAGCAGTATATTGTGATATCAGACTATTACTCCCGTTACCTGGAAATCTTGCACATGCCAACGACCACAACAGATCAGGTTGTGAAGCTACTGAAGGCAACATTTGCAAGGTTTGGCATCCCTGACCAAATAGTCAGTGATAATGGACCACAGTATACGAGTGAGACCTGGAAGGAGTTTTGCAGACAGAATGACATTGTGCATATTACATCCAGCCCCCACAACCCGCAAGGCAACGGGCACGCGGAGCGGGCTGTTCAAATCGCAAAACGCATCCTTAAACAAGAAGATCCACTATTAGCATTGATGTGCTACAGAGCAACACCAACGACCTCTACTGGTGTAAGCCCAGCAGAGCTGCTCATGGGACGAAAAATCAAAACCACACTCCCTTCCCTCAAGAGGAATCTGGTCCCTAAGTGGCCGGATAGAGCTCTTATAAGACGCAGAGATGCGGAGGCTAAACAACAGCAGGCGTTCTACTTCAACAGGAGACATGAGCCCTTTTCCCACATGCGCTTTGTACCGCAAAATGACCGGAACGTGGTCAAATGGCTGCATGTGGGAAAGGCGCCGTGCCGGTATAAGCGCGACCCCGTCGTCGCGGCCATTTCACCAGTTTTGAGCCAGTCAGAAGAACGGTATGCCGCGATAGACAGACAGGTGAGAAAGGGGTCCAGTCATTTTCCGCTATCAGTGGGCTGTGACTTCGTGGACCAGGTTGCACACAGTAGACAGTCCAACACCAAATACACAGCTGATTGTTCGATATTCCCCTGGTGTTGCGTACCACCAAAGGACTATTGCCAGTCGCAAACGTGCTTCCAGTGGTTTTCGCCACCGGGTGATCTTGCGTGCGGGTCGGACCAGACTCAGCACGTAATACCGGGACATGCGAAAATGACGCTTCCATTCCACGTTGTCAAAATTGTTCAGAGCATCTTCCCAAAATAAATTCCCTCCTGGTCTCTCTCGCTTCCAGACGGCTCTAGTCTCACGCAGCAGCGCAGAGGTACATAACACTGTCATGATCTGTCCCCGGTTTAGTCTATCTTCATATTCTGCGCGACACTCTCATGGGCGAGGTGTACACACGTTGCTTAATGTTCCAGCGGGCATAATCGAATCATTAGCGCACATTAAAGCAAACTGGCGAAATGATCTTGTGATAATAAGAGCAGTAGCCTATGTCAGCTTCATGTGTGTGTGTGCTGATTTTCCCCTCTCCTCTCTGCTCGCTCTCTGGCCACAGTCCGTCCTCCTCCTTCAGTCACAGCCCGACAGGGACTAAGCAACGTTGCCGACAGCCAAGGCAAGCCCGGACACATCAAATGAAGCCAGTCTGTAAAAAGTGCTTCAACGCGACGCAGGTGAACGGATAAACAAGCAAACTTATTTCACCATTCGGAGTTTTGCTGACACGTCACTCCCCACCCGCTCTGCAGTGCCGCCCCCCCCCCCCCACATACAGGCAATTTCGCTGATAGATTCCCACATGCCAGAAGAGAGGTGTGAAGGGAAATGTCCGATATTGACTTACAGGTAATTTTCCGGTACGCATGTGGGAAAAGGGCTATGGAGTAAGGGACTTGCCACTGCTACGACCAGGAGACCAAGTTCTGCTGAAGTTGGATGAGGACAAAGCGTGGAAAGGGCCTGCGTCTGTGATCCGGGAGAGTTGCACTCAGCGCTCGTACCAAGTGAACTCACCAAGGGGAGGAGAGGTGAGAAGGAACAGGAGACACCTACAGATTGTGCCTCCTGTAGCAACAACAGCAAACACAGAGACTGTGAAAGAGACCACAGAGCCAACGGGGACAGAAACACAAGGCTCTGGTCAGAGACTGAGGGAAAGTGTGGGGCTCAACCAAAACACACCTGAGGGTCAGAGGGTAACAAGGTCTGGTAGAGTGTGTAAACCGGTAATAAGAATGGATATGTAATATCTGACAGAAGAGTCATGTTGGGAAAAAAAAAGAAAAAAAAAAGAAAGAAAAAAAGAGGGGAAGTAAATGGAACAGTGACTCATATTGTTTGAAATAGTAAAAGCTAAAAGAAACCAGAAGTGTTATTGTTATCTCGGGGAAAGAGTTAAACAACTGGTTATTGGACATTCAGCTCAAGTGATTGAATGGGATGTACCGTATGTTGTTTATGATGCGGGATGTTAGAAGGTAAAAGTAAGACATTCCTGTTATATATGTCAAGTTATACCAAAAGAGTTATTGAAACCCTGTGATCCGGAGGGATGATAATTTGAAGGGGAGATGTCAAGGTATTTGGTATTCGTATGATTGACATAGTTGTTAACCAATCAGAGACATAGGATATGCAGCTAGGCTGTGATGTCATAGCAGTGCGCCAGCAAGGTTGGGGGAGAACACAAACAGTCGTCATACTGTACTCATGTTGTTCAGACGTAAATAAACCCGCTCGTTCTACAAATAAGCTGTGTCGGAGTACAAGTCTATTTGACAAACGCCTAGGACGACAAAAACGCTGCGGAGAGCACTGGGTGAGTCGTCCGATCATAATTAATGTGAGGAGAGGGCTGCAGGTTAAAAAAAAACGAAATTCTCCTTTAAAGACCCCTGGGGGTCTCCGGACCCAACTTTGAGAACCACTGAGCACTACCAACTTAGTTCCTTTCCGCAGCCGTCCGATCTATGGCCCTTTCCTGCATGTCATCCACTCTCTCTCTTCCTATCTTTCCTGTCAACCTACTTTTCTATTGAATAACCTCATTAACAAGGTCGCATGATTCTGTTAAGTTATATGTCCAAACTGTTAAGTTTGGCTTCTTCTTGTGTGTTGTTATTTTAACATATACTTGCACTTTAGACTTTACAATAACTGAATCATTGACATGTATTGCACATCATATTTGGAGCCACAACAGTGTTTAGTATTATAGTTCAACTAACTACTAAAAAGTTGTAGCTCATTGTTTTTTTTAACAGTCAGAATTCTTTAGAAAGGTGCAGAAGTCACTCAGGACATGTTTACGCACATCTGGTTTCTGTTTATGCTGTCTCATGCCCAGATTGACTCAATTTATGTTTTAAACAGCTTTCTTCATGAAAGTCTACACACTTTGCAAAACTTGACAGAAAATGTTTATAAAGTACAAAACTTTGAGTATTAAATGAAAAGCAACAACTCTATTCAAGTTTAAAGAGAGATAATAAAATAATTTACCAGCAGAGAGGAATTGTTAAACAGTCAAACCAAACCAAATCTACCTCGTACATACAGTAAGTTAAATCTAGCTCGTACATACAGTAAGTTCAATCTACCTCGTACACAGTAAGTTAAATCTAGCTCGTACATACAGTAAGTTAAATCTAGCTCGTACATACAGTAAGTTACCTTGGTAGCTGAAGAGTCATTCTGTCTGAGTGTAAGTCCAGATGTGAACTGGCCAGATGCCTGGCTGCAGTGTGTACCTTCTCCTATTCTTCTCTCTATCTGTCTCTGTCTCTGCCTCGCTCTCTCTATCTCTCTCTGCCTCACTCTCTCTATCTGTCTCTGCCTCGATCTCTCAATCTGTCTCTGCCTCACTCTCTATATCTGTCTCTGCCTCACTCTCTCTATCTGTCTCTGTCTCACTCTCTCTATCTGTCTCTGTCTCACTCTCTCTATCTGTCTCTGTCTCTGCCTCAATCTCTCTATCTGTCTCTGTCTCTGCCTCGTTCTCTCTGTCTCTGCCTCGATCTATCTATCTATCTGTCTCTGTCTCTGCCTCGATCTATCTATCTGTCTCTGTCTCTGCCTCGATCTCTATCTGTCTCTGCCTCACTCTCGCTATCTGTCTCTGTCTCTGCCTCGCTCTCTCTGTCTCTGCCTCGATCTATCTATCTATCTGTCTCTGTCTTCTGTCTCTGCCTCGATCTATCTATCTGTCTCTGTCTCTGCCTCACTCTCTCTATCTGTCTCTGCCTCGATCTCTCAATCTGTTTCTGTCTCTGCCTCGATCTCTCTATCTGTCTCTGTCTCTGCCTCGATCTCTATCTGTCTCTGCCTCGCTCTCTCTATCCCCTCTAGCCCCTATCCTCATCATCCTGGTCACCTGTCGTCACTCGGGCCCACCTACCCACTACTCCTTCACCTGCCTGCCCAGGGGAAGGGGGGGGGGGGGGACCCTGGCCTCATCATCACCTCCGACCCCTATCCTCCCCTCCTCTCCTCTTAATCAATGTCACCAATGCGGACTCATGGATTCCTCAGATCATCCTCGTGGAACTCCCAATCTTTTTACCCCTTTTTCACCTAGCTAATTAGCTAGTATTCTCTGAACCTACGAACACTTGAACACTCTCTCCTCTTTCCCCCTTCCCCCACTATTCTAAAACATAGTACCCATTCTACTCCATAGCATGGCACCCATTCTATCCCCTCCCACTATTCCGCCACTATTTTAAAGCATGGCACCCATTCTACCCTAAAGCGAGGCACCCATAAGCTCTATATGTGAACATGTGTTTATTTGGCAAAGGGATTCACTACTAAAGGCCTGCAGCAAATTAAGTTAAGCATAGTTTGGTTGCAAAGAAATCGACATATGTCTGTTTGCAAAAGGTGTGTCTATATTTTTCTATCATATGATTGTTCGATGTGTTATTATTACTACTGTAATTTATTACTGTTGTGTCAGCTAGCCCTCCTCTCCCTGTTCTCTCCATATAGTCTCTCATACTCCCCCTGCTCTCCCTCCCCACCTCCTCCTGTTCCCGAACCCCCCCCCCCCTCCACTTTTCTAAAGCATGGCATCCATTCCATTTTAAAGCATGGCACCCATTCTCTTTATTTCCCCCTTCCCCACCTCTCCTTCTCCGTTCTCTCCTCCCCCACATTTCCCATTCTCTCCCCATCTCCTCCCTCCCCCTGCTCTCTTCTCCCGCACATCCCCCCGCTCTACCTCCCCCCTCCCCTCTCCTGCTCTCTCCTCTTTCCCCCTTCCCCTGCTCCTATTCACCAGGCCGTGGGAAGTAGGGGTGCTTGGGGTCCATCCTCTGGTGGATGCTGGAAGTATTGCACATTTACAAATAAAAAATAAAATAAATAATTAAAAAAAAGTTTCATTCCATTTTTGTTGGTTATGTTCACATTCTAACAATATGTTGACTTCAGTAAGTGGCTAATAATGGGTTTAAGTAGTTAAGTTTAAATAAATTATTCTTATTTTACGTTTCACGTTTTCACGACACTTCCTGTTCTGTGTTCTGTTCCTGTCGGCTGTCGAAAAACAAGGCGGGCCACTTGAAGTTGACAGTGAATGAGGAGTGACAGGAGAGCAGTCAGAGAGCAGCTAGCCTGTAACGATGGCGTCAAAAAAGGAGAAGCAAAGTCGAATTTCCGATTTCTTGACGAAGCCGCCACCGGCAACGAGCAGTAGCAAACGGGCTAAACTATCAGACGCGCCCGCCAATGCAACTGCTGCTGAGCCTAGCAGCGCCAGTGATGTTATCCCGCTAGCTGCGGCCCCGGCCGGCCTGGCGCTCTGGTGCTAACAGAGGTGGTGGACCAGGTGGAGGGGAGGAGGCGCTGAACCTCCTGTGGCAGCTGAGCTGCAGCAGGAAGAAATGCTGAAGCAACGAGCACGTGTCACACTGTGTCAGCCTCGCCACCATGCATTTCCTGCCAGGCGTTTTGGAGACGAAGCATAATGGAAGTGGCTACACTACAGTGAAGAGACAGACAGCGTGTTTGGTTTTGCATGCTACAGTAGGCTACTGGACACACAGTCTCTCTCTCTCCCCCCCCGTGGAGTTTGACCCAGCCAGCCCGACTGAAACTTCATCTTCAGATGTTGGGAGACGTGTTCAGAGGGAGTGATGATGGGCCTTATAAGAGGGTTCAGGATGTCGCCTCAGATCTCTCAAAACTCCATCCACAAACCAGAGCTCTTTGGAGAAGTAGAGAAACTCATAAAACTCTGCTTGTGCCTACCGATATCCGTCGCTTCTTCAGAGAGAAGTTTCTCTTAAAACCTGGCTGCGGAGCAGCATGTCCCAGGAGAGGCGGACTCACCTGACCTGACCCTACTCCATGTTCACGGAGACGTCCTGGAAAAGCATGATGGAAGATTTCATCAGTGTCACTCCAGAGCGAAAGCGCACATTTGGAGTTTTATCAGCATAAGGTAAGACACATGTTTTCATTCACTGCCGCCGTGCAGTTTAATTTACTGTATGTCTAAATGCACATGAGCTGTCTATATATAGCCTTCCTACTGCACTGTGTAACCATGGAGAAAAGAGGTGTGTGTGTGTGTAGCCTACTTTTGATTTGCGAGTACGACAGCATCTGTAGCAGTTTTCTCATAATCGTTTTCGTTTATTATGTAAATCTGGTTCTATGAGCCAGTACCCGACGTTACGTGTGTTTGTTTGGGTTTGTGGTGTAGTGCTATAAAGACGAGACCAGACACCTGTACTTGAACGTGCAGGAGCTTTAGTTGTCAGTTGCTGGGAGCGACATGACTCACGTAATGTTGTTTAACATCCACTGGGTGGTGCTATACTACCACCCATAACAGTGTGTAGCCTAGTAGCCTACCGTTTATTTTGTATTTTGAACGTCATTTTCACAGCACCCACCACTTCAAACCACTTCCCACGGGCCTGGATGTGAGAAAGTTTGAGGACCACTGCTTTAGGGGAAACTACATGTGTTAACATTTAGCTAAAGGTCTTCTGGCTGTGGGAGTGTTTACAGAGAGAGAAGTAACATGATACTGTTGGAAACCAGTATCATGACCTATTTTGGTCAATGGGTTTCATACACTTTCTATAATAAAACATCTAAATGTAAACATCTGATCAAATGGGGGACTATGGTCTAATTTGTGTCAGTTTAGGGGATGTGAATTTCTAGTGATAATTGGGACTCTCCTCTGAGCTCAGGTTCCTAATATAATACTTCCTTGGTTCTCGCCTCAACCAGCCAATCTGGGATGGGAAGTAGGAAATTCCATGAGGGAGGATTCCCAGTTCCCATGCCTTGAACGCACCACTAGTTTCTGCCTCCACTGTCTTCTGGTAAGAGAGCAGTCTTGTAAACAGAAAAACCTCAGGAGCCATATCAAGTTATAAGTGTTTAGTATGGATACGTAATGGAATTTGTATATTTGCCTCTGATAATCTCTGTGTCCGGAGTTGCAAGGCGCGCCATTGCTGCGATCGCCTCCAAAATTTGCCAAAACACTGTTCAGGGTCTGACACACACACACACACACACACACACACACACACACACACACACACACACACACACACACACACACACACACACAGGGACGTGCAGAGAATGTCAGAGGGGCAGGGGCTGAAATTATTATTGAAAAAGTAACCTTACCCACCGCCATTCATATTTTTTTGCAGCGCTGGTACAGGGAGAAAGCAGGAAGTGACGTTTCACTTTGGCTCTCTATAATACTTTGTTTTGGCCAATGGCCAGCCCATTATGGCCACATATCTGTCTGTCTCAAATTAAAGGAGAATTTCGTTTTTTTTCAACCTGGACCCTATTTTCCACACTGTATGTGTCTAAGGGACTCATCGTGACATATTTTTTTGGAAATTGGTCGAGTACTACTCACCAAGATAGCCTTGTTTACAGCTCGAGCAATGTGCTCAAACAGCTACAGTGTAACTACACAGCACAATTCCGCACCGCATTGTCAATACACGTTCGCTAATAAAACTGCTTGGGGAAGGCTCAAACTGTCAATAGAGACAGTCGGCATGTCTGGGAACACCCACGAAATGTTAAACGGCTGGCGCGCGAGTGGGGTAAAACCGCCCATATATCTCATGGGCTGACTCACCAAAAGACGGTGCTGCGGCTCTAATGTTTGGGGGTTCTAGAGCAGAACACAAGACGTCTGCTCAGATGTGCGTTTACTGCGGTGGTTAAATCCCCGATCGTGTCTGCCTGGGCTGGGCTAGCAGCTAAATTCTAACTTTGCTGAATGGATAGAACGGGGGTTTTTACCCCACCCTGACCACGCCCCCAACCAGGCTGAGCCAGCTAAACCAGCATCTATGACGAGACATGGCCTCAACCTGAGAGAGAGAGAGAGAGAGAGAGAGAGAGAGAGAGAGAGAGAGAGAGAGAGAGAGAGAGAGAGAGAGAGAGAGAGAGAGAGAGAGAGAGAGAGAGAGAGAGAGAGAGAGAGAGAGAGAGAGAGAGAGAGAGGTGCTCCTTTCTCTCTCTCGCTCCCCTCGCCTCTTCATACTAGGCCTGGGCGATATGGCAATTTTTTTTATCATGATATGTTTTCTTATATCGATCGATGTCAATATTTATCACGATATAAATTTATCAATAATACTAATTGCACATAAAAAGCACGTGAAGAATTTTAGGGGCACAATTAAAATTCAATGCAGAGCGATATAGAATGTATAAGATACGACTATTAATCTCTGACCGGTTACAATTAAGTTGAATTCAATTCAAAGTATTCTCATGAGAGAGGCTCAATGTAGCTCATTGGCTATTGTTGTCATTAAATGATAACCCTTTATTTAGTCATCTGTTTGTCCATACTATTCACTTATGGCTTTTTCATGTAACTTGATCCATTTGCATTTTCAGCTTATTATAATTGTTCTATGCTTGTTACTTGTTTTCCCTTATACCACTGGTCTTTGGTGTGCTTATTCTGTTGTGTGTATTGCATTGTGTTGTTTTAATGCAATGAACGTCTTGGTCCAAGGCTAGGTGTTGATTATGCAGCTATAGTTAGCTGCTGTTGGTTTGATAAAGGAAGCAAAGACTGTTTAAACTAGGGATGCCTTTATCGATTAGTTTTCCTGTCGATTACCCTTAAATTCTGAAGACGATTAGTCGATTAGTCTATAAGCAAAAAAAAAAAAAAGAAATTAATAATAATAATAATCAGGACGCCATCTAAATTGACCATAATTTAATCTATGTCAAAACATTCAACATGCAATTATTACATGTATTTAGGAGCCATTTAGCCAAAAGTTGAAGACAATTCCCAAGCCATTAACTTAAATGCTGCTGTTGTAATCCAACACACCACCAGATGTGTTTTAAACAGTTAAATGAGGAGAGACAGGAGTCAGTGTTTGGTTTCCCAGAGGCTCTCTGTTTTATTGAACAGCATGTTTTAGAAAATATTTAAAACAAAATAAAACACAATTTAAAACAAAATATGTTTCCCTGCCTTGTGCATTATGAACATTGTCACGTATGCTTCTGTTGCAATGGACGTCCAGATGTCTGACGTTATTGCCACACACTGTGCCTCCTCTAACTGCTGTTTAATGTACTCAGTCATTTTGCCATGGCTCACCTCCACTCTGGATGTTATCAAGGTGCGCCCCGGCACGGTGTATGCGGGCTCGACAAAGTTCATCAACTTGCGAAAGCCTTCGCCCTCGACAAAGCACAGTGGTAGCATATCGCGGGCAGTCATCTCAGCGAGGAGTTGTGTGATCGTTTCGGACCGGCGAGGGTCACATCGTCTGCGGGGTTCTGCAGTAAAAGCTGTGATACTGGTCTGCCTGCTAGTATCCGCATCATCTCCTCCACGCAAGTTTACGTCGAGATGCTTGTTCTGAAGGTGGGTCCTCATTGCAGTGGTAGAGTGGTTATATGCAAGCTTGAGAGAACATAGCCGACACACAACCTTGTTGTCTCTTTCTTCATCAAAGTATTGCCAAACTTTGCTAGTTTTCTGTCGCGTGGCCATTGTTGCTCCTCCTTTGTGTACTTCTCAACTCCTGTCCTCCGTGTGCGGGGAGGGGGGCGGAGGGGCAGTTGCCTTCAGTGACCCTGGGAATTCTACTAGCGCATGGATGACTGACGGTGAAAGACGCAAAAAATAAAAATAAAATAGTAAAATAATTGTCGATTAGTAATTTTCACTCCGACTAGTGAGTGTGTCGACGACTAATCGATTAATCGATTATTTTGCGGCACCCCTAGTTTAAACCATAGATGTGTAATGTTATTCGGATAGCTGCTATAGATGGTCTATCTAACAGATAGCATAACGTTAGCAGGGTTAGATTGTCAAGTATGAAGATATTAACGTTAGCGCGTAAGCTAACGTTAGCGTTAGCTAACGCGATGTAGATGCTAATTTGATACCATTCATGACAGCCAGCTACCGCTACCCATAACCAGAACTACTGTCTGCTGCAGCTTTATCTCCCGTGTACAAATCCACGGCCTGACATATTTTAATTCCATCTGTTTATGTTACTCTTGTTTTGCCGGGCCAGGCTCTAACTGAGAGAAGAGAAGAGCCAGCCGACTGCGAGGCTCTGAGCAGAGAAAGGGATTGTTCCGCAAACGCGTGCATCACATGGTTTATTTTCCATTGATGCCATTGGTTCCACTCAGTGTTGCCTTCAAATACCCCCCAAAAACGACACGTTATTCACAATAAGCATTGCTGTGCTAAGCTGCGGTCATGTTTCTGAGGGGTATTCAACGCAACACTGAAAATATTTTATCGAAATTACAGCTCATAAATTTATCATCGTTATCGTGGCCGTTTTTTTCGTGAAAATTATCGAGATCGTTTTATTGCCCAGCCCTACTTCATACGCACATTTTCTCTGTCCGATAGTAAACCCCGGAGAATAATATTCATGTATAGAGTCGTTTCCATGTTGCCAAACACTATAATGACAGTTTGAGTCTCCCAGCGGCAAACCAAGCCGTTTCATTAGCGAACGTGTATTGACGATGCAGTGCGGGATTGCCCTGTGTAGTATCACTGTGTAGTTGTTTGAGCACATTGCTCGAGCTGTAAACAAGGCTATCTCAGTGAGATCTCAACCAATTTGAAAAAAATATGTCACGATGAGTCCCTTAGACACATACAGTGTGGAAAATAGGCTCCAGTTTGAAAAAAAAGGAAATTATCCTTTAAGACCGACGGTCTGTGTGCTGCTGTGCTGTATCACACGTATGTGCATGGGCTGGCAATCTCAAATGTGCCGTGCGGCAGTTTAATTTCTCGGCTGCGCTGCCTTCAGGGGCGGCTTGGAAAGGCGCCTGTCCGCACAGTGGGCCATTAGAAATGCTGCATTCAGTGTCAGGAGAGCTCGGAAAAGGCAATACTCTTGGAGTGCTGCCTTCGGTGACCGCTTGGAAAGGGCAATTTACATACAGAGCGCCATTAGAAATGTTGCATTCAGGGTCAGGAGAGGGCACTTTTTACAGACGGGGGAAAAGGGCAGGAAAAGAAAGAAGGAAAGAAGGAAGGAAGGAAGGAAAGAAAGAAAGAAAGAAAGAAGGAAGGAAAGAAAGAAAGAAAGAAAGAAAGAAAGAAAGGAAAGAAAGAAAGGAAGGAAGGAAGGAAGGAAAGGAAGGAAGGAAGGAAGGAAGGAAGGAAGGAAAGAAGGAAAGAAGGAAGGAAAGAAGGAAGGAAAGAAGGAAAGGAAGGAAAGAGAAAGGAAGGAAGAAGGAAAGAAGAAAGGAAGGAAGGAAAGAAAGAAAGAAAGAAAGAAAGAAAGAAAGAAAGAAAGAAAGAAAGAAGGAAAGGAAGGAAGGAAGGAAGGAAGGAAAGAAAGAAGGAAGAAGGAAAGAAGGAAGGAAAGGAAGGAAGGAAGGAAGGAAAGAAAGAAAGAAAGAAAGAAAGGAAGGAAGGAAGGAAAGAAGGAAAGAAAGGAAGGAAGGAAGGAAGGAAGGAAGGAAAGAAAGAAAGGGAAGAAAGAATGAAAGAAAGAAAGAAAGAAGGAAGGAAGGAAGGAAGGAAGGAAAGAAAGAAAGAAAAGAAGGAAGGAAGGAAGGAAGGAAGGAAGGAAAGAAAGAAAGAAAAGAAGGAAGGAAGGAAGGAAGGAAGGAAGGAAGGAAAGAAGGAAAGAAAGAAAGAAAGAAGGAAGGAAGGAAGGAAGGAAGGAAGGAAAGAAAGAAAGAAAAGGCATATGTGATACTAAAGCTGGAATGCCCGCTCTCCCTTTTAGAAGGAACAGGATAGTCTAAGTCTGGAGCTGGAGGTGTCACTCACGCCTGTTCTAAACATTCATAGAACGAACACACGTCACACGCACGCACGCACACACGCACGCACGCACGCACGCACGCACACACACACACACACACACACACACACACACACACACACACACACACACACACACACACACACACACATACACATTCAGAAACACACACATTGTGTCTGCAGTGAGCAGAGATGAGATTGATCTGCTGGCTACTGAAATGTGATTTTCTCAATACGATTTGATGTGATCAGCCGGTGAGGTGAAGTAATATAGACAGTTTTAACTTGACAACAATAACAACCGTCACAACCCACCTGAATATCCCGTTTACTTCCTGTATACATAGCTGAGCGCAGGCTGATATTCGGCTCATATTAAATGTTAACGTTAGGCTGTGTCTCCGACAGACACATTAACAAGGTAGCCTATTTCGGTCTTTATGTCTTGTAGTAGTTAGTAGTAGTTGTTGTTGTTGTTGATAGTTGCCATAACAACCACCCCTGTCGGAAAGACGTGCACACGCTGGGTAGGAAGCGTTGTTGTCCCGGAGGCGATATTTTTTTTCGGATGATGGCGAAGGCTATGCGAAGGCATAACCCGCCCCTCTCTGCCTCTGATTGGCCTAGCGTCAAACTTCCATCCAAACACATTCACTTGGCTATCCTGCATTACATCTCTTTCTACAGTCTGTGGTCAGACCGTCAGACTCAGTGGGTCAGACAGACAGACAGACAGCAGTTACGCTTGCTAGCCTGCATGAAAGACGCCAGTGTGTTTATGTTTTTAATAAGTCATATCTATGGTTTATAACGCTGCCACTAATCAGAGGCAGAGAGGGCCAGGGGTGGGTTATGCCTTCGCCATCATCCCAAAAAAATATCGCTTCCGGTTAGCTAGCTAATGTTAGCTGCTGGTTCGTTGGCTAACTAGCGAATGTTAGCCGTTAGCTAACGTTAACGCATTAACTAGACAAACACAGACATGCAGAGCTCCAAAAACAGAGCAATTCGTGATTTTGTTACTGTAGTTTCTGCAGAGTAACGTCCATGTTACGGATCTGACGGATAGTGCAGTAACAGTCAGCAGCTATGATAGCGCAGCCAGGGGTGGGAGGAAGTCGGGGGGAGGAAGTCCATATATGGTCCATCCGGTCATGGGGCACAGGACATTACGTCATCACAGGATAACGCGATTGGCTGGCTCAGATCTGTTCAAATCTGAGCCAGCCAATCACGTTGTCCTGCGTTGTTTGGGACGTGTATAAAGAGGAGAGGACAGCAGAGGGGGAGAGGAGAGAGGGGGAACCAGAGGAGGGGAGGGGAGAGAGGGGGAGAGGAGAGAGGGGGAACCAGAGGACAGGAGGGGAGAGGGGGAGAGGAGAGCAGAGGGGGAGAGCAGAGGGGGAACCAGAGGAGAGGAGAGCAGAGGGGAAGAGGAGAGAGGGGGAACTAGAGGACAGGAGGGGAGAGAGGGGGAGAGGAGAGGACAGCAGAGGGGGAGAGCAGAGGGGGAACCAGAGGAGAGCAGAGGGGGAGAGGAGAGAGGGGGAACCAGAGGAGAGCAGAGGGGGAACCAGAGGAGAGGAGAGCAGAGGGGGAGAGGAGAGAGGGGGAACCAGAGGAGGGGAGAGAGGGGGAGAGGAGAGGAGAGCAGAGGGGGAGAGGAGGGGAGAGAGGGGGAGAGGAGGAGAGCAGAGGGGGAGAGGAGGAGAGGAGAGGAGAGGGGGAGAGGAGAGGGGGAACCAGGGGGAGAGGAGAGGAGAGCAGAGGGGGAGAGGAGAGGGGGAACCAGAGGAGAGGAGGGGAGAGAGGGGGAGAGGAGGAGAGCAGAGGAGGAGAGGAGAGGGGGAACCAGGGGGAGAGGAGAGGGGGAGAGGGTCCCTTGTTGGGCTTTAGCCCCACCCAAAAATAGTCTCAGCCCACCCAAAAAAATAGAGGCAAAAAAACTTTTTTTTCCACACAATCGTTCTCCCCACTCATGATCAATGAAACTGAGGTGAGCATTGAGCAGTCAGAGTCGTTAGTAGTTACTTAATTAGCGCATATTGATATGCAAATTAGCACGTAACGTTGTCGTAGGCTAAACAAAATAACTTGTCGCTGTGCCTGCCAGACAAACAGGTGGACTGGAGGAAGGTAGGTAGGCTACCATGGCACCAGCCAGCCATGTCATGCTAGCTCGCAGTAAGCGGGTGTAAATGGATGTGATGTTTTTTGAGAAACATATGGGCATAAGTGACAAACATTTTCAAACGGGTCCCTTGTTATCTGAATGAAATTAAGCCCTTCAGAATCGCAAGTGGCTGCTTTACACAGCCTGTCTGATGTGATGATGACGAGCTTAACATGCGTGCATGGCATCACTTATGTCTTGCTGTGATGTTAGTTCAGTATCTCAATAAAAGTTCTTACAGGCTTGTTATTTCCCTCTAAGGCAGGGATGTCAGAGATATGGCCCGTGGGCCGGATCCGGCCCACGGGCAGGTTTCATCCGGCCCGCGAGATGTTTTGGAATATTAAAATATATATATATTATTATTATTATTAAATTCGCACCCCATTATCATGAACTACGTGTGGCTAATAAGCAAGCTAAGAGTTCATTCATAAGTTAATTAACCTGCACTACAAGGAAGTATGTCAGTAGGTCATCAGGTGTAAACAAAGCCGCCATGATGCCACGCTGGAATTGAATCGCGCATTCAGCTACCTACCAAAAAACAAAAGAATCAACAAGATCAGGCGCGGACTGCATAATCGGGCACGTCGGCCTGGCCCGGTGGCCTGGCCTGGCCTGGCCTGGCCTGCAAAAAAAAAAAAAAAAAAAAAATTGTGCCCGCAGTCAGGCCACTGACTGAACAGCAGGCCAGGCGCCGCCTACTGGTTTACTAGTGGTTTTATTACTTTATTCAGGATTAAAGTGGGTGCATCTCATTGTAAAATTGGACTTGGCCCAAATTGGGCTTCAAACGGCCCAAATCTGGCTTTAAACGACCCAAATTGGGCTTCAAACAGCCCACATCTGGCTTCAAACGGCCCAAATTGAGCTTTAAACGGCCCAAATTGTTCTGACGCCGGCACGCGCGTCGGCCCGTATCGGCCTGGCCTGCTTGGTATCTAATGCCCGGCCTGAATTATGATCCCAGTCCGCCCCTGAACAAGATGCTGTCGAAAAAGAGAAAGGTTGACACGGAATGCAGGCAGTTTCAAGAGAAATGGAAAGAGCAGTATTTCTTTTGTGAAGTAAATGGGTAAATGAGGCGAATTGATTTTAGTAAAAAAAAAATCCGTCCCCCATGAGGTCTCAGTTGAACAAATCCGGCCCTCTACCTAATATGAGTCTGACACCCCTGCTCTAAGGGAGTGCAAGGCAGATATTTAAACAGCCTTGTTTGTGTACAGTACCAGTGGCATGGGAGTAATAAAAAGGGATTAAGGACCAGGACCCCTGGTGGTCAGTAAGATGGGCTGGTTGAGCCAATGTTAAAATGATCTTTATTTATTATTTATTTTTGCTTTAAAACTATTTTTTAATTTTCTGCTTAAAGTTCATGAAAAAAGTGGCATTCTTGTTTTTTCACACAATAATTTCATAATACCATTTGTAATGCCACCGTTGTAGTGCTGTTGTTCAAAATTAAAGTACATTTTCTCAGATTTATTGGTGTCTTTCTAGTCACACAATTTAATAGTCAGTGTTTCCCATACACTGATCTATTTGTGGTGGTACACCCTACATAGATTTTGACCCCCACAAATACTGCCACATATTAATTTCAACTAGTTGACTGCAAACTCCTGCTTTAGTGCTTACAGTATATTATTATCTTGTCGGAATATTATTCCAGCCAATAAGTTAGGAAGTTCCCTTTTGATTTAATTTGACTTTTGTTTTGCCTACAAAGCAAAATGTTACTTTACTTGAAACTCCCCTGAAGTGATTTTGGTATTATTTATGCAAGCATAATTCTACCATATAGTAACCTGTATGCAGAATATATATACCGTAAATTCCGGACTATAAGCCGCACCTGCAAAGTTGACTATTTTTTTCTTATATAAGCCGCACCGGACTATAAGCCGCGGGTGTTTTAATGGTATTTTTATTTTTTTTATTTTTTTATTATTGTGTTTTAATGTTTAATTACCATATCGTCGGTGTCGGGCCAGGACCTCGAATGTCACTTTTTTCACTTTCTTACTTTTTGTCATGAATCAATGCCATTGGTCACCCTTCACGTCTCTGTGTGGTTTTTAACAAATGCAACCAATGGAAAAGCATTAAAACGAGCTTGTGAGTAAATCTCGTAACGCCATTCGCCCTCAATCTGTCAGTCAAACCTCGAAATCCCCCCCCACCTCCGTCTGTACCCCCCCACGCAGGACACTAAACCCGGAAAAGACACACGGCAGACGCGCTGTGTATTTCTCATATCGTTTTGACTCATCCTGGCTTCCTCTGACGTTAATATATCAATCAAATATTTTCCAGTTATTCCTAGGCTGCAAACTTGTTTTAACATGCAAATCGGAGTGCTTTTAATGACGAGAATAAAGTAACGTTAACGTTACGTTATGTCAGACTATTTCTCACCCCATGCGAAAGCCCCAAATCGGCCATGAGAGGCGAGGGGCAATCCTGCTGCTCCTGCGCGCGCGCCCGCGGCCTGGAGCTTGGGGGCTCGTGCATGAGGATGCGGCTGCCTCCCGCTTGACTGGCCATGAGAAAGCGCTTCCAAGTCGGACTGATAATATAAACAACATCATTTGAGCTTATCCAGGTCAGATATTTATAAAGTAATGACACATTCAGCGGGAAACTAACTATAATTAAGACATGTGCCAACTTTGACGACATTTGGTTCAGTAGTTTAAGAGCAAACAGGTTTTTTTTTACTTCCTGAAAAGTTTCTGTTTTGGAGATTCGAGGTCCTGGAACGACAGCAGCGATATGTAAGGGTTCATGCACAGAGGGGATTGTCGGGAAAGAGATGGCTGTTTGAGGAAGCTCCCATTTATTAACATTTCAACAAAACAACATAACACAACACCACCTGTGTTGTTATTTACAGTGCACACAGTGTCATACAGTGTCATACAGTGTGGTGAAAAAAGGGCAAGAGAGGAAATTAAAACAGAAGTGGATTTATAGTTAGAAAGAGTGCTAAAAAAGAGAGATTTTTTTTTTTTAAATCCATAGATAAGCCGCACCGTTATATAAGCCGCAGGGGCCAAAAAAGGCCAAAAAACGGGAAAAAAGGTGCGGCTTATAGTCCGGAATTTACAGTAGTATATATAGGGAAACAATTATTTTTTCATTGGTGTAAAACCACAGAACGGTAAAGAAGATATTGATGTGTGTAGTTCTTAATAGATCTAGTCTCTTCATTTTGATCTCAAAGTGCGCCAGTTTGATCCATTTTTACTTGAAACTGTACAATTTTTTTTTTTTTTTTTTTCAGTCCAGCAGCCTGTTGCACCAGCTGAACGTAAGTTCTGTCTTAAGTTAGGGTGTAAAGTCCACACTAACTGCTACGTTCAAACTAGTTAGTTTGACACTAAAGTTGTGTCTTTCTTTGGTTGCACCACGGAGACGTAAGGTACATCTTAACTAGTAGACCCTAAAGTCCATACTAACCAAAATAGTGTCGCAGACAATGACGTGTACAGTATCTGTGACCAATCAGTGAAAAGCACGGTGGAAACGGTGTTTATTTACGGTTGTTTAAGTGGAGTGAAAACAGTTGCCCACCGCAAATTAGTGCTTTCATATTTCATCAACACTAATCAAATGAGAACGTTATTGAGTAACGTTTGTTTAGGTTCATATTACTGTTAACGTTTATCTGTGAGCTCTTCATCAGTATTGTAGGCTATACCACCATCCTGCCTCACTAAATTGTTGCGGTTACCGTATTTTAATTTGTATGCAGTGCTGCAGCTTGTGGGAAACAAAAGCGTGAGTCATAAATATCAAAGGGTGTAATTTATCACGGAGAGCGCGTTGCGGACGCAAAACAACGATGCGCCACGGTGCCAAGTTGCAATCCGTGCCAACTGCTATTTTATGGAGGACTTTACACCTAGTAAGACGTAGGTGTAAATTTTAAGTTCTAACTTATGCCTACGTTGTAACTATTTCACTTGGTGCAACCCAAATATTTTTAGTAGTGCGTAAACTCGGACTTAGTGAGACTTTACGTTCAAACTAGCTTACGTTTCAACTTACGCACAGCTGGTGCAACCCACTGCAGGCCACCGGGCATCAGCCCGACGTGTTAGCTTGGACGCTCACAGTCACAACACTGCCTCACAAACTTGGCTGCATCCAACTCGAGACAACTTTTCAGACCCTGGAGACAATCTTTCTCAGAAGAGACTTAGGCGACAAATCTGGAGACTTTTTCTGACATGGGATTAACATTACCAGCAAGCAGCAGTTGGTTAATTTTGGTTCATAAAAAAAAAAATATATATATATATATATATATTAATTAAAAAAAAAAAAAAAAATCGAACATTCAAATTACATTTCGAAAACGAACCCCTTCCCCCACATTCGAAGTTGCATTCGAATTTCGAATGAAAAGTGACAGCCCTAGAAGTAGCCTACTTCCCCCGCAGCATCGTGACATTGAATGAAAGTTAGAGATGCTGCGATCGAGATTTTTCAATTCCGATCCGATTCCGATATTTTAGCCTCAAAACCGATCCGATTCCGATCAAATTTCGATACCCGATTCGATACCGATTTCGATCCGATACCGATACAGCACATATTTAAGGCTCTCTATGCTGTCTGATAGCTAGCAGGCAACAAACATTTTTAGGGTTAGGTATGTATGTGTGTGCTTTGGTAATATAGTATGTAAACGATTTAGTTCATCTAATTAATTTGATGTAAAACTAAAACATAACAATCAAATACACACTTATTTTGTAATGGGTGAACACTGGACACAAATAATTACCGGTATTGTTTCCTCACACATACACCCCCACTCTGTCTCACACAGGACACATACACACACAGCCCTGTCCCTGTCTCTCTCTCTCACACACACACACACACACACAGCCCTGTCCCTGTTTCTCTCTCACACACACACACACACACACACACACACACACACACACACACACACACACACACACACACACACACACACACACACACACACCCAATAACACACACACCCAATAACCCATGGCCATGGGTTATTGAACTCGGTTACTGGAATTATACAATGGCTGTGAACCAATCAGATTGCTTGATTTGAGAGAGCCATTTTATAAAATAATATAATATGTGATTACACACACAGCATATAATAATATAATATATAATAATATAATATGTGATATCACACACAGTATATACACTATACCATATATGCAGTATAGCATATGGCTTGCCTTTATGTTGCAAAGAAATGAACTTAGGCTGTCATAAATCAAAAGTGGTACAGTAGATGGGGAAATTTACACAAATAGAAAACTTATGGTACTAATGTTTCACTGTGAGTTAGAAATTGAGTGAACTCAGCAGCGTTCAATCTCTCTGCTCTTCTCTGAGAGAGAGCATGCACCTGTCAGAGACAGACAGATGCTTTGAACTGTTAATCCTAAACGCCTCTCCCTCTCCCACCTCTCCCCTCCATGTTCTCACATTTTCCCTCTCCTCTCTCATTCGGTCTTGTTCTGTCATGTGCATCTGTCTGTCAGTCTGTCTCTTCTTCACTCTCTACTGCTTTGCCCCAGACGTGCTCTTCACCTTCATTTTGGCCAGCAGCAGCTGTGTAAGTGAGCCTCACCTCAGCCTGCCTGTGCCTCATGTCTGCCAAGGCAACCGGAGTGATACATGTCAGTTTCCATGGCGACACGCTGCATGTTCTGCATGCCCATCCCCCAATCACATCCTCTATATAGGGCAGCAGCCTTGGCTTGGCAGGCGTCCGTTGACGACTTAAAGTGTAACTTACCCACAAAACACTTTTTTTCAGCTTTTAGCCATATGACTTTGGGGGTGATGTGTGAAGAATTCTGGTCAAAATTTCCACATTTGAGACCAAACTGTTACCATTGTACCATTTGTATCATTTTCAGCAGCATGAGTTCCCTCTATGGGTTGAACACTGCTTTTTCTTGTGCCCTCAAATGAATGGGATATTTGGTACATCGTGACGTCACGGTGGGTTTAGCACGCGCCTCACTCATGTGAAAAATGTTTCCCCCCCCCCATTGATTATTACTGTAGTTCACGCGGTGCGAGCCCTTTAAGACCAGTGCATCTATGGGTAATGCCTACTGTGGCTAATATTAGCCGCTAGTTAGTTATGTTATATGGCAGTAAAATGCCACTGAATGACCAAATTGATATAACTTTTAACCATTTCGAGTAACACTGTTTCCATACGGATCACCAGCATTAGTTTGTTGTTTATAACGTGGCTATATTCATAACGTTTTCTATCTCGGATGCGTTATTTCGAATCCCACATAGGTTACGCCAAAACCCACATAGGTTACGCCTCGAATCCCACATAGGTTACGCTAAAACCCACATAGGTTACGCCTCGAATCCCACATAGGTTACGCTAAAACCACCACCGCAAAGCATGTGGGTTTCAGGACGAAACAGTCTCGAGCCACTAACATCATCTTTAGAGCACAATATTCCTGGAATGCAAGTTTAACTAAACAGTTACATGTCCTCTGCATTCTACATAAAATTAAGATATTACGGGTTGTTTTATTTTGTATGTTACGTACTTATTGGCCAAGATATGTTAGTTTATGGGGGAGGAATTCTGCCAGGTAAGGAGGGGAGTGTGGGCGGCCATATTGCCTGCGGGGTTTTCGGATCGAGTGGAGCCGTTTTGCAGGAAATCTGGGGGGGTAAGTCCCGCTTTAAGTTCTCTGGTACTTTATTTGGGGAGTTGCAGGGATAAGAAGAAGAAAATAAACGATGCAGTAGTAACAGTCTGCTAAATTATTATTAATAAGGTCACTTATAAATATAAGGATCTATGGAGAAGTTTGCTGTGACTGGAAGGTGCTCTTGAGCAAGGCACTTAAAACCTTGAACCAAGCCGGGCATTGGCCAACACTATTTCAATAATGAGAGACTAGTAGAAAGTTTAACAAGCTTTAATGATACAACATTAATTTTGGCGTATGACTCCATGATATGATGACGCTCTCCTGAGATGATGAGAGGGCGTCGTCAGTGAAGAATAGGATAGGAAATCCCCCATAGGGAATTCTTCAATCAGGAGTCATGACGATGGTGGTGGTCAGGGGAGGAGGTGGGGCGAAAACAACTGCTTCAGCGATGATGATCAGCAACTGGAGCTGAACGAGGCTACAGAGACAATCACTGACTACATGAACTTTTGTGGTGATAATGTTGTTCCAAAAAAGAACATTCTCCACTTCGCCAATAACAAGTCTTACATCACAAACAGGGCCCGAAATTAACTTTTTGACCCACCGGCCAGTGGCGGGTAGATGGAAGAAATCTACCCGCCAAGCATATTTCTTACCGGCCAAAAAAAAAAAAAACATTTTTGTGTCACATATATCCATATATATACATTTTTTTCAGTACATTTCAAGTAGATAAGATATTACGTTGAAGAATACACACTTAAATAAGAGGCCAGAGTAAAATTTGAAGCTAATTATTTTAATATATTGATTGATGATTGATTAATCAATACATGTCAAGTCAATCTTATCAATACATGTCATGTCAATCTTGAGCTTAAATTGTAACCTAATGTTAAACATCAGACTCCTCACTCTCTACCCTCTTTGCAGGATTTAACAGAACAGAAGTAAATTTGAAGGTTTTGTAAACATAACTCCTCAGACTCCTCCTCACCCTCTCTCTACTTCTCCTCTTTGCAGCCTATGTGTGACACTGGCTCTGTTCATGGTCACGAACGGCTTCCAGCTTCATTGATTTACTACCGATGACAAACGTGTTGTTTCTATTTTTCTTTTTGGCATACTTGCGGCACACGGAACAACTCATCACTACAGACTGGCTACAGTATGATGCTGGGGCTGTACTACAGCCCCAGCATCATACTGTAGCCTGTCTCTTGAAACATCAAACTATCGCCAAACTTCCACTCCTCTCGAAACTTTATTTTGTTAGGTGGTCCCGCTCTCGCTGCCGCTTCATCCTTTTCGTCGGAGAAAGCCGCGGTGGCTTTTCTTTTTAGCGGCCGGCTTACTCCCTCGATATGGTTCCACATTGTAACCCATTTAACGTTAAATCAAGCTAACGTTAGCTATAGCAGGCGGACCACGTTAGCTCCCTGCAGTGCAAGCAGGCGCTGCAGAATGCAGATGGCCACCATAGGATGGCCACGGCCAGTCAGCACAGAAGAGTAGCGGATGTGACGTCGGCCAAAACAAGCCAAAAATGAGGCCGGAGTTGACGCGCAAGGAGAGATTGGGGGCTGCAATCGCTGCAATAAAGGCGACTGTCGTAAGACCAAAACACACCGCAGTTTTAATTATTTTACATGACTATTTTGTTACCCGCCACGTGGCGGACAGACCTTTTATGTCACTCGCCAAAGCAAAAATATGCCCGCCATTGGCGGGTGGCGGGCTCTAATTTCGGGCCCTGATCACAAAGGATGTAAAAGCATGCATCAACAAAAAGAAAAATGCTTTTAAAAATAGGGATAGGGTGGGTGTGGCCGCAGCTCAAAAGGAACTGAATGAGATGCTGAGGAAGGCCAGAGGGAGACACCGGGCTGCTCTGGAAGAGAGTGTCAGCACCATGAATACAAAAAGGTTGTGGAATTGTATGAAAAGTATAACAAATATGAATCCTAACCGAAAGCACATCGTCACTTTGAATGATTTGGACAGAGCGAACGAGTTGAATGACTTCTTTCTTAGATTCGACTCGGACCCGTCTAAGCAGACGGCAGCGGATTTAAATATTGATTTTAATTCAGTTTTATTTCCCTTGTGTAACACTTCTGATCGTCTGTTCATTGACCCTTAACAGGTACAGAGCATTTTCAGTAAGGTTTGTAACAAGAAATCCACAGGGCCTGATGGCTTGTCAGCTTTCATGCTAAAAACATGCTCAGCAGAGCTTACAGCTGCCTGGTGTCCGATCTTCCAACAGTCTGTAGACAGTCACACTGTTCCTGCCCTGTGGAAAAAATCACTGATTATTCCTCTACCTAAAGTATCTTGTCCTGCTGGGAATAAGGATTTTAGACCTGTTGCTCTAACATGCAGGGTAATGAAATGTTTCTAACATGCAGGGTAATGAAATGTTTCTAACATGCAGGGTAATGAAATGTTTCTAACATGCAGGGTAATGAAATGTTTCTAACATGCAGGGTAATGAAATGTTTCTAACATGCAGGGTAATGAAATGTTTCTAACATGCAGGGTAATGAAATGTTTCTAACATGCAGGGTAATGAAATGTTTCTAACATGCAGGGTAATGAAATGTTTCTAACATGCAGGGTAATGAAATGTTTCTAACATGCAGGGTAATGAAATGTTTCTAACATGCAGGGTAATGAAATGTTTCTAACATGCAGGGTAATGAAATGTTTCTAACATGCAGGGTAATGAAATGTTTCTAACATGCAGGGTAATGAAATGTTTCTAACATGCAGGGTAATGAAATGTTTCTAACATGCAGGGTAATGAAATGTTTCTAACATGCAGGGTAATGAAATGTTTCTAACATGCAGGGTAATGAAATGTTTCTAACATGCGGGGTAATGAAATGTTTCTAACATGCGGGGTAATGAAATGTTTCTAACATGCGGGGTAATGAAATGTTTCTAACATGCGGGGTAATAAAATGTTTCTAACATGCAGGGTAATGAAATGTTTCTAACATGCGGGGTAATGAAATGTTTCTAACATGCAGGGTAATGAGATGTTTCTAACATGCGGGGTAATGAAATGTTTCTAACATGCAGGGTAATGAAATGTTTCTAACATGCAGGGTAATGAAATGTTTCTAACATGCAGGGTAATGAAATGTTTCTAACATGCGGGGTAATGAGATGTTTCTAACATGCGGGGTAATGAAATGTTTCTAACATGCAGGGTAATGAAATGTTTCTAACATGCGGGGTAATGAAATGTTTCTAACATGCAGGGTAATGAGATGTTTCTAACATGCGGGGTAATGAAATGTTTCTAACATGCAGGGTAATGAAATGTTTCTAACATGCAGGGTAATGAAATGTTTCTAACATGCAGGGTAATGAAATGTTTCTAACATGCAGGGTAATGAAATGTTTCTAACATGCAGGGTAATGAAATGTTTCTAACATGCAGGGTAATGAAATGTTTCTAACATGCAGGGTAATGAAATGTTTCTAACATGCGGGGTAATGAAATGTTTCTAACATGCGGGGTAATGAAATGTTTCTAACATGCGGGGTAATGAAATGTTTCTAACATGCGGGGTAATGAAATGTTTCTAACATGCAGGGTAATGAAATGTTTCTAACATGCAGGGTAATGAAATGTTTCTAACATGCAGGGTAATGAAATGTTTCTAACATGCAGGGTAATGAAATGTTTCTAACATGCAGGGTAATGAAATGTTTCTAACATGCAGGGTAATGAAATGTTTCTAACATGCAGGGTAATGAAATGTTTCTAACATGCAGGGTAATGAAATGTTTCTAACATGCAGGGTAATGAAATGTTTCTAACATGCAGGGTAATGAAATGTTTCTAACATGCAGGGTAATGAAATGTTTCTAACATGCAGGGTAATGAAATGTTTCTAACATGCATGGTAATGAAATGTTTCTAACATGCAGGGTAATGAAATGTTTCTAACATGCAGGGTAATGAAATGTTTCTAACATGCAGGGTAATGAAATGTTTCTAACATGCAGGGTAATGAAATGTTTTGAGAGAGTTATTGTGAACCATCTTAAGACAGAGATGACTTCTTGTATGGATCCCTTACAATTTGCTTACAGGGAGGGACGCAGCACAGAGGATGCTGCTGTCTGTGTGACTCACTTAATCAGTAAACACTTAGACTCAGACCCAAAGCCTATGCACGCATCTTATTTTCCGATTTTAGTTCGCCATTTGACACTCTCCGACCTCAGCTGCTTGTCCAGAAGCTAATTAATATGAACGTTAATCCGTTCATAATTAAATGGTTCTACTCTCTTTTAACAGACAGGACTCAACAGGTCAAGGTCAATTCTTCCCTCTCCACTGCTAAACACTGCAGTACAGGTGTCCCCCAGGGGGGGGTGAGCTCACCCTTTCTTTTCACTGCGTACACCAACGATTGCAGGAACATTCAGCCAAGCAACTTTCTCATCAAATTTTCAGATGACACTATTATTGTAAGCTTGCTGCAGGGTGATGAATGCCCCTCTGTTTACTACAGGGAGATAGCTACTTTTAAAGAGTGGTGCGAGAGGAACCACCTCATCTTAAATACCTGCAAAACCAAAGAAATGATCTTTGACCCGAGAACAGTGAGAGCACATGACCCTGTGGTCATAGGTGACAGGGAAATTGAGCGGGTAAGCTCGTACAAGTATCTTTTTTTTTAATGTTTTATTCTTTTATTCTTTTACTCTTTTATTCTTTTATCCATTATCCCGCTGCTGGTTTTGTTTATTGTTGATTTTATATTCTTTTACCTACGGGTATGTATGATTTAAACAAATTGTGCAATAGGGCTGTGCAATTCCATGTCTCAGTTGGCATCTCCCCACTGTGTCCTAGTGCAATGCTGTGTCTGTCCTGTTTGTGTTTACTTGTGTTTTTGTAATGCTGGATGTGGCTACACCACTGTGTCTTAGTGCAATGCTGTGTCTGTCCTGTTTGTGTTTACTTGTGTTTTTGTAATGCTGGATGTGGCTACACCACTGTGTCTTAGTGCAATGCTGTGTCTGTCCTGTTTGTGTTTACTTGTGTTTTTGTAACACTGGATGTGACTACAGTATGTGCACAGTTTTTGCCCAAGACAAATTTCCCTTCTGGGACAATAAAGTTGATCTCATCTCATCTCATCAACTGATAATGACACATGGCATTGGCACATACACAGCACATACACAGCACATACACAGCACATACACAGCACATACACAGCACATACACAGCACATAGCAAACAGAGTAAAACATGGACCCTGATATGCTGATTAGGTGATTGGGATCAGCTGCAGAGGAATAGCTTGGGCTGATTGGTAAACTGTGAATGGATGAGGAGACAGCATCAGAGAAAGGGGGCGAGCCTAACTATAGGGTTATACAACCTCACTGAAAGGGGGCGTGCACTGTGATATGATGTGAACTGGGCGTTGGCTGTTAAGTAGTCTTCATTATTTTTATTTTTTTTAAATGTTTTTTTTCCCGATTTTTTATCCCATTTTTATCCCCCGTTTTAGTGCTCATTTGAATTACTCAATCCTGGTTGCTACTCCATCCTCTGCCGATCTGGGGAGAGCCGAGACTGATTCCATGCATCCTCCGAGACATGGGCAGTCAAGTCAGCCGCTTCTTTTCACCTGCCCGAGGAAACTTCACCGGTAGGACATAGCACGTGGGAGGTTCACGCTATTCCAACCAGTTCCCCTCCCTCTGAACAGGCGCCCTTAACGATCAGAGGAGGAACCATATAAGCAACCAGGATGTTGCATGTTTTTGTGAAGGGGGTTCCTATATGAAGGAGACCCCCGGGAGGCACGGGGAGAACATGCAAACTCCACACAGAAAGGCCATTTTGCCGACCCCCACCCGGGTGGTGGGCACTCGAGGACATGCGGACGGGCACGCATTCCTTCAGTGTTCACATCGGCCCAGGTGGGAATCGAACCCACGACCTTCGAGCTGTGAGGCATAGTCTTCATTATTGAAAATAGTCCAAGACATCATTAGACTTCACCCAGATGTGTATAATTGTAACTATTCTCCCTCCCATGGCCAATTCTGTATAGTAAATAGGAATGTGTTCTCTGTCAACTTGCTTGATTAACACATTCACTGCCAACAGTTTTTTCAATACAGTAGGTAGCTTCTGCCGAGGTTTTTTTTGAGGATTCTGGCTCATCTTTCAGGTGAAGTCCAGCGACAGGAAGTAACCCACAGCTCGCAGGACATCAGCACCCCTGATGTTGAGGCAGGTCCTAGCACCGAGGAAAGCAGAGAGGCCAGCCAGCCAAAAAGGGAGAAGATTAGCGGTCAGAAGCCTAGAGTTAAGCGGCCAGGTGCAGCGGAAAGTAGGAAGTGGGAAGATATCAATAGTGATTTGGTTAGGATGTTAGAGAAGCTTAAAGGAACTGCTGAGAGTAAGTTGGAGAAAATGGGAGATTGTATTTATGATTATGGTAAGGAAAGGTTTGGCGTCTTTGAGAAAAGGAAGAAACTAGAGGGTGAGGTAGTTAAATCTAGGCGCCAACAAGAGATAGATAGACTTATCCAGGAGAGAAGACAGCTTAAGAGGCAGTGGAGGAAAGCTACAGAGGTTGAGAAGGAAGGCATTGATTGCTTGCAGTCAGATGTGAGGGATCGGTTGGCAGTTTTAAGAAGAGCAGAGAGCATTAGGAAAAATAGGAAAAAGAAAGAGCGAGCTAGAATAGCATTCTATAAGGATCCATTTAGATTTGTGAAGTCATTGTTTAGTAAGGAAAAGAATGGTAGCCTTATGGTACCTAAGCAGAAGCTTGAGGAATATTTGGAGGAGGTTCACAAAGATAGGGAAAGGTTTAGAGAGATGACAGTCCCAGCTGATATTCCACCTATTGGTGAAATAGAGAGCCAGTGTGATGATAGCCCACCAAGGTGGAAAGAAGTTCAAGAAGTAGTGAGACGTGCAAGGGCCTCTTCAGCCCCGGGTCCTAATGGAGTCCCCTACCGGCTGTATAAGAGTGCTCCAGATGTGTTGCAGTTTCTATGGAAGCTGATGAAGGTAGTCTGGAAGAAGCAGGTTATTCCTAAGGCATGGCGTAGAGCAGGGGGAATCTTCATTCCTAAAGAAAGGGACTCGTTAGAGATAAGTCAGTTTAGACCTATCAGTCTACTTAATGTTGAAGGGAAGGTTTTCTTTAGTGTTGTGGCACAGAGGCTGTCTAGTTATCTAGAAAAGAATAGGCTAATAGATACTTCGGTGCAAAAGGCTGGAATTCCCGGCTTCTCCGGGTGCTTAGAGCACACCAGCATGATCTGGCACCAAATCCAGTCAGCTAGGCGTGAGAAGAGAGACCTGCATGTAGTATTCTTGGACCTGGCTAATGCTTTCGGGTCAGTGCCGCATAGTCTGTTAACTCATTGAGTGCCATGGACGTCTTTCGACGTCCAATTAAATAGTGACGTAGAGTGCCACGGACGTCTTTCGACGTCCAATGCGTTTTTTGACGGTGGGACGTCGATCAAAGCCTTCCGCATCTCCTGTACAACTATTATAGCTATTGGAGGTCTATAACCTATTTTACAGAACCCTTATGTGGCGACAGTGCTCTCCAGGTTAACAGAAAGGCAGAGAAAAACAGAGAATAAGTCTTTGGGGAAACGGAAATCGCATCGCATCCGTATGCATCGATATGCATGAAGCGTTTTAACGTTAGATGTGCCTACAGCAGCAGCAGCCAATCTGCTCCCACAATTGAGCTCCTCCATGTCCGCTGCAACAGCCAATTCGCATGATCAGCCGTGGATTTGTTATTATTCTCAACTGGAAGCATAGGAGCCGGTGACAAACACACGCGGAAGCTGTAAAAAAGCTGGATGTCGCGCACATAGACGGTCGCGCACCCTTCACAGTGCAGAGCAAACTCAGCAGAGAGCCACCTCCCATAAGGAGGAGTGTGCAGTTGAGGAGTGGGAGGGGGGGGGGGGGGGGCACGCAGAGCAGCACACAACACACAACACCCAGACAGACCCAGGCAGCAGGACATTAGCTTCAGAGTCAGTGATGTGTTTGAAATGTTTAATTTCACAAAAGGGCCAATATCTCAGCTTCTAGAAAAAAAAGGCTCTTTTTTGTTAAATCAAGCTATCTTCTCCGGCTGATAACTAAAGAACGGAAAATGATATCAATAAACCTGTTTTTGCTGATGATAGAAAAGAGTCTCATCGTTCTTTTTGCGTGTTCATTGTTTACATAGTAATATCACACAATATTCTGTGGGCCTCGAGAAATCACTGAAAAAAGCTCTGAAACTCTGGCACAGGGAGCGTCCGTTCTCCAAAAGTGGCTGGCACTCAATGAGTTATGGGAGGCCTTTGATTTCTTTAGAGTGCCAGGTAGTATAAAGAGCTTAGTTAAAGCCTACTTCTTAGATATTCAACTCTGCTTTACCACAGCAGAGTACACTACAGCTTGGCAGCAGCTGGAGATAGGCATTATGGCAGGGTGTACAATTTCCCCATTAGCTTTTACCATGGCAATGGAGATCATTATTAGGGCTTCAAAATGGGTAGTGGGTGGAGAAAGGCTGCAGGGAGGGCTGCGGCTCCCTCCAATTAGGGCATACATGGATGACATGACGACTATGACGTCAACCGCTCCATGTACTAGCAGATTGTTGGATAAGTTAAATAGTAATCTGCAGTGGGCTAGAATGAAAGTGAAGCCAAGTAAGTCCAGGAGTATTTCAATCATTAAAGGGAGGGTAGTAGGTAAGAAGTTTGTTATAAATGATGAGGTGGTGCCTACAGTGTTAGAGAAACCAGTCAAGAGTTTGGGAAGATGGTATGATGCAAGTCTCAGTGATAAGGGACAGTTTGAGGAGGTGAGGCAGGAAATGATTCAAGGTATTTCAAGTATAGACAAGTCAGGGCTCCCAGGAAAGTTAAAGTTGTGGTGTTTGCAGTTTGGATTGTTGCCTCGGTTGATGTGGCCACTGACAGTGTATGAGGTTCCCCTTTCAAAGGTAGAAAAGCTAGAAAGGATGATTAACTCATTCATTAGAAAATGGCTCGGAGTCCCACGCTGCCTAAGCAGTGTAGCCTTATATGGGAAAGGCATATTGGAATTGCCATTATCTAGCCTGACAGAGGAGTTCAAGTGTGCTAAGGTTAGACTGGAAATGACTCTGACTCAGTCAAAGGATCCAGTGGTTAGGAGTGTAGCGCCCACAGTTAAAACAGGGAGGAAGTGGAACCCAAAGGAGGCAGTACAGCAAGCACAGTCAGCTCTTAGACACAGGGATATCATAGGTCAGGTGCAGCATGGGCGTGGAGGCTTAGGGTTGTGCATAGGGAAACCTGTGTGGAACAAGGCATCAGTAATAGAAAAGAGGAAGATGGTAGTTGAAGAAGTACATAGGCAAGAGGAGGCAGTAAGATGTACTAAGGCAGTGTCGCAGGCAAAGCAAGGACAGTGGGTGAACTGGGAGAGTGTAGAGAAGAGAAAGTTGAAGTGGAGAGAGTTGTGGAGCATGGAGGCCAGCAGAATTAGATTTATTCTAGGGGCTACTTATGATGTGCTGCCATCTCCCCAGAACTTAAATCAGTGGTTGGGCGAGGATGGTGCCTGCCCGTTGTGTTCTAGTGTATGTACATTGAGGCATATACTGTCAGGGTGTAAGGTCAGTCTCTCCCAGGGGCGATACACCTGGCGTCACAACCAGGTGTTGAAATGTTTGGCAGCTGCAGTTGAGGAAAAGCGGCTAGAAGTAAATTCTCTAGTTGCTAGCAAAGAGAATAGACAGATCAAATTTGTACGTGAGGGAGAAAAGATTAGACCAATTAAGGTCAGGCACAAGTTAGGGCAGCTAAGTGTAGGTGGAGCCTGGGAAATGAGGGTTGACTTGAATGAACAGCTAGTCATCCCAGCATATATAGTTAGCACCCGGCTACGTCCGGACTTGTTACTGTGGTCTGAGGTAGAGAAGAGAGTTTATTTTATCGAACTCACAGTCCCGTGGGAAGATCGAGTTGAGGAGGCTTATGAGCGCAAGAAAGCTAGGTATGCTGAAATGGCAGCAGAGGCAGAGCAGCGAGGTTGGAGGGCTCGAGTGCGGCCTGTAGAGGTGGGCTGCCGTGGTTTTGTGGCAAAGTCCGTTATTGCCTTACTAACTGAGTTGGGCATTCGGGGACGGAGCCTGAAACTTGCGGTTAGCAACATGTCTCAGGCAGCAGAACGAGCAAGTGAATGGCTGTGGATAAGGAGGAAACATGCTAGCTGGGGAGCTCGCTAAGGTCAGATTGATTGTTTGTTGTTGGTCATGATTAACGGTCCGCATCAACAGGGCTGAATCATTGACAGTGGTGGTGTAGTTAGGGATTGTTTGTTGTTGGTCATGATTAACGGTCCGCATCAACAGGGCTGAATCATTGACGGTGGTGGTGTAGTTAGGGATTGTTTGTTGGTCATGATTAACGGTCCGCATCAACAGGGCTGAATCATTGACAGTGGTGGTGTAGTCAGGAATGTCATACCGAATCGACCTGGATAGCTAGGCTTAGATAGTGAGGTAATATGCAGTTGTGCGGTGGTAGCATGGAGGGGGGTGTTTCCAGGACGCTGGATTACACCGTTAAGCCTTCTTGAGGTGTCGTGGGCCTAACTTAACGAAACGTCGGTGAAGGAAGGTGCCCACTTGAAAACCCCAATGACATGCTTCATACTGCTGTTGGCTAGGGTAGGTAACTGGTGATTTGTGTCTTGTTTATTAGTTTGTTAGCCTGTTAGCTTGTTTTATTCTGGATTGGGCTTCTAAATGTGTTTTTCCTCGGATTTTGGCACAAGGGATAGTAACATCTTGTCCTGTGTATTAATTAATAATTCAAGAGCCGAGGATTATTTTCTGCTAGGACTTTGTGAACACAAAATATCTCAAAAGAACTAATAGAATGTGTGCTTTCTCTGTCTAAAAGAGTTAGTTTTTATCATGTTCTGTTATGTAGGCATTAGCAGTTGAATACAGCATGGTTTCAGCGTCTGAGAAGGAAAGCTGAGAAAAATGCATTTTTGTGAAATTCGATAGAACAGGCAGAACAGTCACTTTAACCATTTATTTTTGGCATCAATGAGACATCAGACATCTAAACAATATAGTTCTGAACAGTAATTTCCTCCATAACAGCACCCCCACCCCCCTCCTTCAAACTCCTCCCTCCGTGGGTGTGTCTCTGGTGGCTGCAGCATGTGTCACAGGCGAGTCTCTGCTGCCTGTCTGTGCTGCCTGGCTGCTGGCGGCCGCTCGTCGGGCGAGTCTGGATGGGCTCGTTCGTTTGTTGTGAGCTGGGATGAAGCTGCGTGCGATTCTGGGCTTTCTGCTGTGTGTTTCAAAGTGTGTTGCACCCAGAGTCTATTTTTGGAATCCCCCACCGTTGTGCGCCAGCTCCCAGCGCCAGCGCGAAAGCGTTTTCGCCAAACCATTTTCATGAGAATGGATTCCTCACGCTTTCTCCTGCTGTTTTTGCTCGGCTTTCTCTAGTCTGGAGAGCACTGTCGCCACTTAGTGGGTCGGTAAAATAGGTTATACACATTCAATAGCTCCCATATTTTTATAGGAGATGTAAAAGGGTTTGATCCACGTCCCACCGTCAATTTTTTTTTTTTTTTTTTTGACGAGTTAACTCGTCGATGGCAGTCAACCGCAGGTTTTTTTTTGACGAGTTAACTCGGCAGTGAACGTGTTAAATAAAGGTCAAATAGAAAGAAAAAAAAGGCTTTATACTTCAGGGACATGGTGCAGGGCACAGCTGGGCATTCATCTTCGTTCAAAGGGCAGCATCCTCATAAAGTGGCGTCTCCCTCTGAGGATCTTTCCCATCTGAAATGACAGGTAGAGACAGATACCACATCTGGCCTTACTCAGAGAGAGAGACACTCAGCCATCCACTCTATAGGGATGATCAATCAAAAGAAGATGCTTTCTGCCTTTTGGATGATGGCCGATGTTGAGCTCCTATCACAGACTAATCGTAATGAAGCGTTTTCAGCGAGGCTGTTACAGTGAGGGGGGGGGGGGGCTGTTGCAGTGAGAGGGGGGGGGGGCTGTTGCAGTGAGAGGGGGGGGGGCTGTTACAGTGAGGGGGGGGGGCTGTTGCAGTGAGAGGGGGGGGGGGGGGCTGTTGCCTGTCTGTCACACTCGCCACTAGGGGTGCACCGATCGATCGACACGCAATCTGTATCGGCCGATTTGGACCTCAAATATGTGATCTGCTGTTTCCGATATTCCTTTAATGTTGCCGATCGCATAGCCGATCATGCTGCACGTGAGAAACATGAGGCAGCCCATTTTCATGTCTTCAATGTCTATCGTTTAACTTTCATATTGTGCTCTAACGTTTATATCATTGTGTTGCAAAGCACACGCTTTGCTTTCGTCAGTGTACTCACCTCCATGCACACACCGCACCAGACTGTCAACACACCCCTTGCTTCTTTGAATCACACAAATCAGCTGGTGATTAGAGCAGCCTCAGCAGAGAGAAGTTACCTCCAGTCCTCCCGCCTACCGAGGCATTTGCATGCTGTTAAGTCCGTGTGTATTAAAGTCCCAGATTGACACGGTGCTACTGTGGTAGTCGGGGTAGTGCACGCGCACACACAGACAATTTCCACGCAAGCATTGATGTTCCCGCGGGCACTTTGAAGGAAGCGAAAGTGTGCGGCTGAGTATGTGGATGTGCGCTCCGTTCAGACGGACTTTCTTCCTTTCTTTGAACATCAGTTGAACATGTTCTAATCCCCTTCTTCCATGTGTGCGTATATGACCAACCAGTAAGTCATTATTATGTTAATATTCCTGTATTGCATTCCCTTTTGGTTTTAGATCGATCTACCTGCAATCATTGCAATAACGTTTGTTTAGGCGTGCACTTGCGGTTTGATTGTCTGTTGCGCTAATTAATGCCACTACTCAGATGGAGTTTAGCTGGTGTGTAGCTTGTGATTCTGTTGTTTCTCCCGTCATGTAACCCTGTCACCATTATGTAGATCGCACTCATAGTGCTGCTAATTATAACACTGTAACTCGGCCTCGATGGGAGGGTCGTTTTGATGTTCGTTCTATGCGGATCCCAATGTATGACGGTTATTGTGCATAACCCCGGTTCTATGAGTGGGAGCTCTTTGGCTTTAGTCATGGTTCAAGACTGGTGTTTAAGAGTAACTGACTTACAGTTTACCTAATTATCATTTATATATTATTAGTTGTTAATTATCACTATAATTGGCCTATATAACAGCAAGCTTGGTTACTGACCTGTTTGTATATTTTATTGCCTCCTTTTTCCAGACCACACACAATCCTACTATTCCTGTCATAATGCTGTAAAGAGCCTATACTGCTGTACTGTACTGAAGAGAACTGACAACTAAACGGTTGAACTCCCATCTGTCTCCTGCCTCGTGTTTTTACGGACACCCCAGGGCGTATATATATATATATCGGTGATCGGTAATCGGTAATCGGTGATCGGTCGATGATCGGTTGGGCAGATATTTCTCATAGGTGATCGGCAATCGGTGATCGGTGGCAAAAAAACGTGATCGGTGCACCCCTACTCGCCACACTATTTAGCATCCTGTGCGATTGTGGAGGGGGGCTAGAAAAGGGGAGTTTGATGCAGAAATGGATTAGATTATATTATTATTTACACTTATTTTAGATTTTCGCTCGCGTCTTGTGTCTTAGCAAATCACAGCTATAGACGACTTCATCGTGGGGAAAAGCTTTCAATTTGGGGCTCCCACTTGGAGGTGGAATTGCCAAATTGAATCTTATTGAAGACACACATCATCAGTTAACTACTCCGTGTCAAATTCTGCACGATTGTGTTAATACTATCGGATCCCCCAATTATTCTGCTTACAGGGCTTATTATCTTAATCTCCTGATTAGACAGAGCTCTGAGCTCTAGGTGCTGCTCTCATCAGACAACATTAGTCGCATTTGAAAAGGATCTGCACTGGTAACGAGCAGCACCATTTGTGTGTGTGTGTGTGTGTGTGTGTCTGTGTGTGTGTGTGTGTGTGTGTGTGTGTGTGTGTGTGTGTGAGAGAGAGAGTGTGAGAGTGTGAGAGTGACACAAAAGAAAGAAAGAAAGAAAGAAAGAAAGAAAGAAAGACCAATACAGTATGTTCAGAAGTGGCCAAAGGTGCTGTCCAAATCCAGCTCGCTGTTGCCATGGTAACAGCCCAACTAAAATCCTTTTCCCACACCAACCCCTCCGGCTTCGTCAAGAAGCAGTGACATGATGTCATGAAGTCTGTCTGCTGCTGTGATGACCTGTAGCCACTGGACCAGCTGTAGTGAACCCTGTAGCCACTGGACTAGGGATGTCAACGGTTAACCGTTAATCGATTAACCGTCGCTAACGTCGTTGTTCGGTTATTGCTGTCGGTCTATCAGTTAATATATATATATATATTTTTTTGTCTATTTACTCAATGAGCTCATGCCCAAACAAGGCGTGTCTATTTAGATGCTGAAATGTTAATGCTTTTTGTGTTAGAATTATGCCTTTATTTTTTGTTTGAGACAACAACAGATTGTTGTTGTTGTAATGTTTACATAAACAGGAAATAAAGCTCTCAAAAATATATTTCCTTGTCATCCATATAAGAGCCAGAATGATTTTGGAATGATTACCTGATCAAAATGTGGCAATAAACTTATAAATTTCAGCAAAGCCAACAAAAAATAAAGGCATAATTCTAACACAAAAAGCATTAACATTTCAGCATCTAAATAGACACGCCTTGTTTGGGCATGAGCTCTTTGAGTAAATAGACAATTTTTTTTTTTTTTTTTTTTTTTTAATATTAAAAAATTATGAATTAACCGATAGGTTAATCGATTATTAGCGTCGGTTAATCGAAAGTGAAATGAACCGAAAATTGAGATCCCTACACTGGACCAGCTGTAGTGAACCCTGTAGCCACTGGACCAGCTGTAGTGAACCCTGTAGCCACTGGACCAGCTGTAGTGAACCCTGTAGCCACTGGACCAGCTGTAGTGAACCCTGTAGCCACTGGACCAGCTGTAGTGAACCCTGTAGCCACTGGACCAGCTGTAGTGAACCCTGTAGCCACTGGACCAGCTGTAGTGAACCCTGTAGCCACTGGACCAGCTGTAGTGAACCCTGTAGCCACTGGACCAGCTGTCAGTGAACCCTGTAGCCACTGGACCAGCTGTAGTGAACCCTGTAGCCACTGGACCAGCTGTAGTGAACCCTGTAGCCACTGGACCAGCTGTCAGTGAACCCTGTAGCCACTGGACCAGCTGTCAGTGAACCCTGTAGCCACTGGACCAGCTGTCAGTGAACCCTGTAGCCACTGGACCAGCTGTAGTGAACCCTGTAGCCACTGGACCAGCTGTCAGTGAACCCTGTAGCCACTGGACCAGCTGTCAGTGAACCCTGTAGCCACTGGACCAGCTGTCAGTGAACCCTGTAGCCACTGGACCAGCTGTCAGTGAACCCTGTAGCCACTGGACCAGCTGTCAGTGAACCCTGTAGCCACTGGACCAGCTGTCAGTGAACCCTGTAGCCACTGGACCAGCTGTAGTGAACCCTGTAGCCACTGGACCAGCTGTCAGTGAACCCTGTAGCCACTGGACCAGCTGTCAGTGAACCCTGTAGCCACTGGACCAGCTGTCAGTGAACCCTGTAGCCACTGGACCAGCTGTCAGTGAACCCTGTAGCCACTGGACCAGCTGTCAGTGAACCCTGTAGCCACTGGACCAGCTGTCAGTGAACCCTGTAGCCACTGGACCAGCTGTCAGTGAACCCTGTAGCCACTGGACCAGCTGTCAGTGAACCCTGTAGCCACTGGACCAGCTGTCAGTGAACCCTGTAGCCACTGGACCAGCTGTAGTGAACCCTGTAGCCACTGGACCAGAGAATACGACTCTATCCTACCAGTACAATAACATTTATCATTCCAACGTCAGAGTCGATTATAGATGATGCAAACGCAGCACAATCCATGTTGTGCTCTGATACCTTGTGTCATATCACTGCCTCTTTCAATCAATGAAAGAATTCAGCAATGCGTTCATCTCCCATAGCGTATTGTCCGGGAGCGGAGAGCTTTCTTATCCTCCTGACACTGTACCATAGCAGGCTGGTGAGGTGACCTCCTGACACTGTACCGTAGCAGGCTGGTGAGGTGACCTCCTGACACTGTACCATAGCAGGCTGGTGAGGTGACAAGCAGATGATCTCGAGTGGGAGACTCTTATGATAAAAGACCCATAATTGCCTCAGATAACAACCCAATCTAAAGAGTCAGGGAGACACAGCCTTTAGGGATGAATCTGCAGCAAACTAATGTATCCGTCAATCTTCATCTCCTGCCCTGAGCTCGTTCACCTGGGAGCAGCCATTAAATCTCTTAACTTCAGCCACAGAGCTCTCCGGCCCTGATTGCCACTGATTGCTGGTAATAGCACTGTAATGGCTTTGAGAAATACTAGCTCGTGATACAGAGACCAAGAGACGAGACTTAGAAAGCCTACTAAACTGGGAAGTCCTGTTGGCTCAGTTTGCTAAGGCAGGCTCATACCAGACAACTCAACTGTACGTCCTGAATCAGGCATGTTGTCATCCCCCTTTCCTTTCTCAACCACACTTACACTAAAGAACCACACTACAACCAGCAAGAACCACACTACAACCAGCAAGAACCACACTACAACCAGCAAGAACCACACTACAACCAGCAAGAACCACACTACAACCAGCAATAACCACACTACAACCAGCAAGAACCACACTACAACCAGCAAGAACCACACTACAACCAGCAAGAACCACACTACAACCAGCAAGAACCACACTACAACCAGCAAGAACCACACTACAACCAGCAAGAACCACACTACAACCAGCAAGAACCACACTACAACCAGCAAGAACCACACTACAACCAGCAAGAACCACACTACAACCAGCAAGAACCACACTACAACCAGCAAGAACCACACTACAACCAGGAACGTTTGACCATTTATTCAAATCGATGAGCTCCGTCTCGGTGGAGTGAGAGATCCGTCACGGCGAATCAAGTGGTTTGGGGAGGTTTGGCGCGGTCCGGCCTACATCTGATCTCATGAGGGGTCCGGCCTACATCTGATCTCACGAGGGGTCCGGCCTACATCTGATCTCACGAGGGGTCCGGCCTACATCTGATCTCACGAGGGGTCCGGCCTACATCTGATCTCACGAGGGGTCCGGCCTACATCTGATCTCACGAGGGGTCCGGCCTACATCTGATCTCACGAGGGGTCCGGCCTACATCTGATCTCACGAGGAGTCCGGCCTACATCTGATCTCACGGGGGGTCCGGCCTACATCTGATCTCACGAGGGGTCCGGCCTACATCTGATCTCATGAGGGGTCCGGCCTACATCTGATCTCATGAGTGAGTCCGGCAGGCGAGCGGATTCGTCAGATCCCTTTGCTTCTAGGTACCCATGCAAGAGATAGAACGAGGAGGAGGTGGAGAAAGAGAGGAGAGAGAAGAGCATAAAAGGGTGGGGGGGGGGAGGGGTGCACGAACGAGAGCCAAGAAGAGACAGTGGGTTAGGTGAGGTTATATAGGCAGTTGAGTATACCTGGGGAGGCGTGGCTGTGAACACCTGATTGATTGTGTGGTTCCGCTCCTGAAACAAGCTTCCAGTAATGATACCAAGCAGGTTGAAAATTGGCAAAGCTTTAACTCAACTAAATTAATGCCTCTGCAAAATGCTTTAGTTTTCAGATATACACTACTATACCAAGCTAGGTGAAAATCAGCAGCATTTCTGTTTTATGACAGTGTCAGTAATTATGCAGATGGAAAGCCTTTACCTTGTCTTCATGTGTTCCCGCACAGGGACCTCCACAGTGTATTCCAGCACTCCATGTCCACAGTGGTGTAGGGGTGTACACACACACACACACACACACACACACACACACACACACACACACACACACACACACACACACACACACATATATATATATATACATATATATATATATATACATATATATATATATATATATATATATATATATATACATATATATATACTTATATACACACACATATTCAGTATATAAACATCGAACAAAAAGTTCGGACATTTTGTGATTGGTAGATTATTTCTCTGTTGTAACAATGCTTCTTGGCAATACATTTTATACCGTTGGAAAGCCTGTTTATTTATTTTTTAAATGCTGCCCCAGTTGTAAGGGACATGCATTTGTAGAATGAGCAGCAGAGCTGAGTATGTGGGTTGCGCTCATGAAAAATGTGACAAAATCTTCTCTGCCAATGCCAAACAGCTTATTCTGCTGTTGCTATTGACTCTTGTTTGGTGGATTGAAGTCTATCAGTAACAAGGAAGAAACAAGACATATTGGCAATTTTACAATGTATTCATTAACAAACAGTCAGGAGCCTCAGTAGTGGTTAGGGTTAGTAGGTAGTGTGGAAGAACCATACAGCCACGTGGAATGGAACATGAAAGGGACATTGTGATGCGTTTACTGCATAATTCTACGCTTAAAAGGCGTGGTTATAATGCTTAAGGCCGCGTGTAGCGCCAACACGAAAATAGGGACTGCACCAGTCTACGTCCACTAATATAGGCTGCGCCTGGCGCTATAAAGTGCTAATTTTTATTTATTTATTTCACCTTAATTTAACCAGGTAAAATCAGTTGAGAACAAATTCTCCTTTACAATGATGACCTGGCCAAGAGGCCACAGCAAGAGTAAACACAATAAAATAAACCAAGTCAACATAAAGCAACACAGTAGCCTACATAAAAAGCGGCAAGAGACAAGAATACAATTAAAATCAAGAATCAATAAACACTATAATGGCGCAAGAGAGACGTAATGGCAGGTACAGCAATCGGCTACGAGCTGTTTCAGAGTGTGTTTGAAGATCTTGAGAGATATGAGAGCTGTGAGTTTGAGTGTGTTTTGTAATCTGTTCCAATCCTTTGCTGCAGCAAAGCAGAAGGAGTTATGAGCGGAGACAGTACAGGCTTTTGGGATGGTGAGCATGATGAAATTGCTAGATCTTAGGCGGTAATTGCTGTTGGAAATGTTCAGAAGGGTTGAAAGGTAGCGAGGGCACTTTCCCACAATGCACTAGACTAGTTGAAGCCAGTGTTGAAGCCGCCTGAGGGAGGGCCATGTCAACACGTCTTCTTCTGTTCTACTTCCTGTCTCCGCATACCATGTGTAGATGTTATACTGCCACCTATAGGTAACACTTATCAGTACAGTATGAAGTGAGGGCCAGTCCACCAGTTTATAGAGATCACATTGGTCAGTAGTAAAAGGATAGCACTCCACCACTCTGCTATCCGCTATTCAAAAGGCAGCCTTACGTTTGAGGCCATTTTATAGATATTGTCACCGTAGTCTAACATAGGCAGAGTGCATCAGTGGTGTAAGGTAACAAAGTATTAATACTTAAAGTGATAATAGGGAAGATTTCCGTTTTGTTCTCTTGGGTGACACCTATTGGCGATGAGTGGTAATCCAAACAGTGTTATTATGTGACATTACTCAGTTTGTTCGGCCTTTAGTAACCACCTGTAATGCGAGCAGACCGGAAAAAGGTAACTTGTTATCCTATTTCACACAAGAGTTGTCGGGAACCTACAGTAACCTACAACTCAAAAACAAGCCTACAACAAATCCCTTGTTTTAAATAACATTCTGAATGGTCTAGATAGCCGACAGCACTGTGCAGCTCTCTTTGTTGATCTTTCCAAAGCGTTCGACACAGTAGACCATGCGATCTTACTAGATAAACTGTCCGCCACAGGTCTGGACGAACTCTCGGTCAGGTGGTTCTCCAGCTACCTGACCGAGAGGAAGCAGGTAGTGGTAGCCGATGGTGTTAGGTCCGACTCACTGTCCAACGGTAAAGGCGTGCCCCAAGGATCAATTTCTGGGCCTATTTTATTTACACTGTATATTAATAACATTTTTTCTCCCGCTGGACTTTGCAATGTCCATTATTACGCGGACGATACTATTTTATACTGTTTCGGAGCGACCCCAGCTCAGGCCGTTTCAACACTTCAGATGGCTTTTGACTCATTTCAACGGTCTCTATCTGACCTCAAGTTAGTCTTAAACTCTTCTAAAACAAAGTGGATGATGTTCACGAGATCTTTTTGCACCAATGTCAATCTTAGTATGCACACGCTCCAAGGCGAGCAAATTGAATCAGTAAATTCTTATAAGTACCTTGGTATCTGGTTAGACACCAGACTCTCCTTCCAGACTCATATTGAACATCTCACAAAGAAACTGAGGAGGAAGATCGGCTTTTTATATAGGAACAAATCTTGCTTTTCATTCAGTGCCAGAAAAACTGTTGTACAATCATTAATAATGTCGGTTTTTGATTATGGTGATGTTGTATACATGCATGCCTCATCTTCCATTTTGAAGTCCCTCGATGCTGTTTATCACAGTGCTCTGCGTTTTATCACAGGCGAGGCTTTTCTTACACACCATTGTACTTTGTACGAAAAGGTGGGCTGGTCCTCCCTAATGGCTCGTAGAGAAAAACACTGTCTTTTATTTATTTACAAAGCTTTAATTGGGAAACTCCCGGCATATTTGTCCTCACTTCTCATTCATAACAGTGGAGGTTATCAAACTCGCTCACAGTCCTGTATTAGACTATCTATCCCACGTGTGAGGACTGAACAAGGAAAGAGTGCTTTTGCTTTCTATGCCCCCAACAGTTGGAATAGACTTCAGGACACTTTGAAAATAGAAGCATTGATCCCTCTTGTTTCCTTTAAAACTCTTTTAGAAGGTCTCCCACATAATGGGTGCTCTTGTTTTACTTGAAAGTGGGCTTTTCACCTATTCTTAATGTTGTTTTGATTGTCTGTCTGTAACTTGAAACCTTGTGTATGTGTTCCTCTGTACCAGGGCTCTCTTGAAAATGAGAGCTTGCTCTCAAGAGATATCCCTGTATAAATAAAGGTGAAATAAAAAATAAATAAATAAAAATAAATAAGAGTGACGGGCCCTGCACACCAACATGGGCGATGAGCGATGTACTCGCTATTGCCCAGTCAGCCCTGCCCCGCTGATACAGCGTGGTTGGCTGCCTTGCTGTATTTCTGTCTTCAACTGGTCGATTTCAAAATGGCACCTCCTTCCCTCGCTGCCGTCTGTCGCTCACCACCTTGCAAAGCATGCTGGGATCCCTGGCGTCAGGACATCGCAAACGACAAGACGACAGGAGGGGCCAAAATGTAAAGACCAATTGAAGAGGGAAATACAGCAAGGCAGCCAACCAAGCTGCAGCAGCGGGGCAGGGCTTGACAGGGTGAGTGCAAGTATGCGAGTTGATCACGTTTGGTGAGAAGGGGCTCTGAGTCTATTGTGTTAGCTCCGCCCACCCTGTGTCACCACGGACACCAAGTTGATAAATGCTGCAATACTGAAAATGCAAAGGCTTCCATCAATGAGCCATAGGCTCAATCACCATTGTGTTAACTCACTATGAGATAGAAAGTGACTTAAAGAGACATTTATTTAGATGGAAATCTTCTGTATTATCACTTTAAGTACAGTGCTTATTAAGTCTTTTTTAAGTATCTGTAGTTTACTTGACTGAATATTTCAGTCAACTTTCACTTTTACTCCACTACATTTCCAAAATAAAATGGATACTTTTACTCCACTACATTTACCTCAAGCATCTTAGTTACAAAGTAAAATCAAAAGAAATTGGGTAGCCTGCAAGCAATCAGGTTTGGCGAATCAGTGCTCCTAGTTTGCAAGTTACGTTAATCACGATATACACTCCATTCCAGTTGATGGCTGTAATGCAACATAACGTTGTTTGCCAACTGCTATAAAACTCAAGCAGAAGAAGAAGAAGAAGACTTCCACTCAATGTATTTTGCTTGCTTTTTTAACAGCATTTACTTGTACTTTTACTTTCAATATTTACATTTAAAAGTAGTACATTTAATATCAGAAAATTACTTTTGATACTTAAGTCCAGAAAATATCAACTAGGCCACTTTAAGACTTTTACTCAATTCATATTCTAATGAGTGACTTTGACTTTTACCAAAGTATTTTTCTGCAAAGATATCTGTACTTTTACTCAAGTATGGCTTTCGAGTACTTTATACACCACTGGACTGTGTAAAGCAGGGATGTCCAAGGTCCGGCCCGGGGGCCAATTGCGGCCCGAGGACTGATTTTAAGCGCCCCATGGCTTGTCTCTCAAACAACAATTACCTCTATCTGAACGTAGAAAAAAACACAATTATTAATTGTGTTATATGTATTATATTATATTGTAGCCTATTATGTATTGTTATATTCATGAAACATGTACTGACTGAAAACAAATTTCCTGCGGGACAATAAAGCTATCTATTTATACTATATGTGGCCCTCCACACAGTATTGGTTAATCAAGCAAGTTCACTTTGCGTAGGAACAACGCAGGCAGAACAAATGTTTTCAGGTGGTATACAAAATCCCTATTGTATTGTATGTGTTTTTTTAAGTTTAAGTCTGGACGCCCCTGCTCACTGATAGCATCCAGTTCCTCTGCCTCTCGTGCATCTTGCCTTTAGGGCAAGGGAGATGAGCTCTCTCAATTTGGGCAGGAGGCCCTCCATCACCAGGTTAGACAGTATCTGTGACGGTATGTCACGTGTGATGTCCCAGGTGCTGTAGTGCCCATGAGCCTGGTGGTCACACTGCATTGGTGAAGGTCTGAACCAGGTATGGGCAACTTTGATGATAGAGAGGGCCACACAAAAAATGCCACGCTACCAGAGGGCCAGATTGTGACCGTGTACTTCTACCAGTAGCCTACTGTAACACCATCACTCCCATTTATAGCTACTAATTTGATGAAAAGGACTGGTAATCAAAGTTTATTATACCAACATTTATATTTTTCATATTCACATTTTATAATTCTTCCATTCAGATGATACCAACTTTGCTCTAGCTTTAAAACAGTCCGCTACAGCAATTTGATGGGGTACATCACCCAAATATGTCGTATTAATCAGAGTAGTAATGTTGCATGTGCAATGTGCATCCTGGATATAGTTTGTTACAATAGCGTGAGCTCAAATGCTATAAACAGTATGTGGATGGACAATGCTAACACCATTAGCCATGTTCTGGGATGTAAAATAATAACAGATTTGGGTGGTCTAACCTAACCTAATCAAAAGCATCCACCTTGTAAAAAAAAGTGAATTAACCCAGGGGCCACACTGAGTGAGGTCGGGGGCCGCATGCGGCCCATGGGCCTCCAGTTGCCCACCCCTGGTCTGAACCTTGTTGTCCTGTTACAAACCATTGTTGGCGTGGCTGACGTACATTTGAAAATCATGACCCATCCCTAATGTATGTGTTTATGTGTATACCTAGAGGCACTGTGTTATCCCACCGGTCACTATTGTTGCCGTCAACATGTTTACTCATTCTATGACCACACTCAACAAAGTTGAGTAATTGCAAATGCATATATCAACACCAGACACCTTCAAGACTATGTGTGCCAAAAGTTGTCCTATCCTTATGTTAACATACTTTAATAACTTTTTGTTTGGGAGCTTTGATGCAACCAAGCTCTTTGCCTGGTGCAAGCAGGAAGTAAACAGCTCTGGTCATGTGCCAATTTACACTAAACATGTGACACTGCACATATTTCATTAAGACCTTTTATTCTTTCAATATTTGCTGGAAATGGATTGTTACATCATCCAGGAACATTTTTAGAGCCTTATAAGTGAAAAAGATTTTTACGGTCACTATTGTGACCGGTGGGATTAAAAAATGTTGTTCATCAAAAGGGCCTTTCTGTGTGGAGTTTGCATGTTCTCCCCGTGCCCCCTGGGGGTTTCCTTCATATAGGAACCCCTTCACCAAAAACATGCAATATCCTGGTCGCTCAAGTGGTGCCTCCTCTGGTCGTTAAGGGCGCCTGTTCGGAGGGAGGGGAACTCATTGGAATAGCGTGATCCTCCCAGGTGCTATGTCCTACCGGTGAAGCTTCCTCTGTCCGGTGAAAAGAAGCGGCTGGCTACTGCCCACGTCTCGGAGGAAGCATGGAGCCAGTTTCGGCTCTCCCCAGATCGGCAGAGGGTGGAGCAGCAACCAGGATAAATAAATTCAAATTTGCACTAATGGGGGATAAAGATGGGTTAAAAATAAATAAAAAATGTGTTCATACAAGGACAAACGTTCAGACGAGGACAGCAAACAGACGTGTCATCTTGCTGGCAGCCATCTTGGAAATACAAAAAGATAAATGTTTTTGAAATCCAAAGCTGGCATTGTTGTTTTTTATTCTATTGCCTGTAGACTCATAACTTCTGAAAACAAAATCTCAACCTTCACCATTAGTCCAGTACAAATCAACACAAAACCTGGCTAACTGCTCACTTCCTGTGTAAACAAAACAAGAGTTAGGCTCAAAGTCTCATGGGAAGAGATCTTCTGGTACTCAAAGTGCTTTTTTGATTAATTTATTATGTCTTTTTTAACAATCCCATAAACAAGCCTGGCAGGTTTAGACATGTGCCATTAATATTAACTTACCATCTAGAGTTAGAGCTGCTACAAGGTCTCCTTTTCTCATAATGCTAGTTGACTTACTGTTTGCTAAAGCGTTAGCATGTCCACCAGAGATCTATATCCACTGGAGACCGAGACAATTTGGTGCCAGTCCTCCTGTCACATATTGGGTAAGATGACTGCACAACTGTAAAGTATAAGCTGGAAACTACGACACCAAGTCAAAATATACACTCACTCACCGAACACTTTATTAGGAACACCATCTGCTTATTCATGCAATTATCCATTCAGATGATCATGTGGAAGCAGTGCAAAGATCGTGCAGATAGAAGTCAGCAGCTTCAGTCAACGTTCACATCAAACATCAGACAAACATTGAATATTTCAGAAACTGCGGATCTCCTGGGATTTACACACTCAACAGTCTCTCAGGTTTACACACTCAACAGTCTCTCAGGTTTACACACTCAACAGTCTCTCAGGTTTACACAGAACGGTGAGAGAGAGAAAAAAAAAAAAAACGGTGCAAGGGGAAAAAAAAAATCCAGTGAGCAGCAGTTGTGCAAAAGAAAAGGCTTCAGTAACTCAGATAACCTCTTTACAACTGTGGTGAGCAGAAAAGCATCTCAGAATGCAACACGTCAAACTAGACTGAGGCCATTTACACCTGGCACTAACATGCATTTTCTGTGATCAGATTGCAATCGGATAGTGCTTCACCACAGTAGCCTGATTTCATTTACACCTGGCGTTAATATGCTTTTTTGGTGATCAGATTGCAATCTGATTGCAATCTGATCACGCAAAACGGGTGTCCTCTCAATCCTCATACAGTTGCTGTATGCGGATTGAGAGGACACATTACATTTACTCTTGTGTTCAAAGTGGTCACCATGCGTCGCTGACCACCTCCGGAGATGGTTTGGTCAATCAGATTGCAATCCGTCTTCAATGTGTCTTAAGGGCATTTACACCTGTATTTTCAAGTGATCCAGCACTATCCGATTGCAATCTCTGATCACAGAAAACGCATGTAGTGTCAGGTGTAAATGGCCTCCTGTCACTTTGGTAGCCAGTTGACACTGAGCTGAAAGCTGATACCTGCCCAGTATTAGTGAGGTGTTCCTAATAATAAAGTGCTCGTTGAGTGTATAAGACGATACAGCATGACATGCAGTCTTATGGGGATAACTGTGTGGAGAGCGAGTCTGTATCTGTTACAGAGGAGTGGGCCAGAGTGGGAGGACAGGCTCCTAATGATGAGTGTGGAGCTCCTCACACACCCACATACAGTACCTCCAGCACTTGCACACACCAGTGGATATCCTGACACTTTTTGGTTTCTACTAGCTCTCCTCCTGCTGCTGCCTTGGCTTCTCACAAATAACCATGATGTTGTTATGGGCATATTTATGTAACGCATCGTATAGATGATCATGCTTATGTTACGCCACTCTGAATAAGTATAGACCCCCCGCTGTACATTCCCATGTGTCTCTGAAACGACAAGATGTGTCAGAGGGGGAGCTCTTCTCTCCCCTCCCTTCCCTCTATCTTTAGTGCCATTCTATTCTTTTGTCTCTTGTGTGCCATGCCTCGCATCTCCTCTTCCCCTCCCTGCCTCTCCTCTTGCCCTCCCCCTCTCCCCTCTCCTCCCCTCCTCTTCCCCTCCCTGCCTCTCCTCTTGCCCTCCCTGCCTCTCCTCTTGCCCTCCCCCTCTCCCCACCTCTCCTCTTGCCCTCCCCCTCTCCCCACCTCTCCTCTTGCCCTCCCCCTCTCCCCACCTCTCCTCTTGCCCTCCCCCTCTCCCCACCTCTCCTCTTGCCCTCCCTCTCTCCCCACCTCTCCTCTTGCCCTCCCCCTCTCATCTTGCCCTCCCCCTCTCCCCTCCCCACCTCTCCTCTTGCCCTCCCTCTCTCTCCTCCCCTCCTCTTCCCCTCCCTGCCTCTCCCCTCCCTGCCTCTCCTCTTGCCCTCCCCCTCTCCCCTCTCCTCCCCTCCTCTCCCCTCCCCGCCTCTCCTCTTGCCCTCCCTCTCTCTCCTCCCCTCCTCTTCCCCTCCCTGCCTCTCCCCCTCCCTGCCTCTCCTCTTCCCCTCCCCTCCTCTCTCCTCATCTCCTCCCCTCCTATCTCTCCCCCCCCCTCTCATCTTTCATCTCCTCTCAGACTGATTAATCTCATCCTGGGCTTAAATTAACCACATTATCTATTATTCACAGGCAAAGCCAGCCTCACCATGCAGGACCATATAAATGGAGTCAAAGCCGCTGTATGGGTTTCCTTCAAACCATCACCTAAAAGTTTTACAATCACCATGAATTGCCATGCATTAGCACAGTGCAGCCCTGGAAAGGTCAATGGTTATCCATTTCATCATGTTCATTCTGAGTGAGCTTTGAAGCTCTCGTCCCTCTGGGCTCGCTGGCTGTAGCTACATGCAGGCCTCTGGGGCCTCTGGGGCCTCTGGGGCCTCTGGGGATTGGTTTGTCCACAATTGACTTGCTGAGCAGGTACAGCGCAAGAGCACAGCAAGCAGTGGAAGCACTGGGAAGGTTGTTCAACGATCACCTGTAGCCGACTCCACGCCTGTGCTGTATCTGTATCTGCTCCACCTGTAGCTGACTTCACGCCTCAGCATGCTGTATCTGTATCTGCTGGACTCTGTGGATCTGAAAGCCCCTTAGTGAAAGTGAAGACTGAGGGAGGCTGCGTGGCATCATGAAGGTGATCTCTTAATGATCTCAATGCAACAGGAGTCTCTTAGCTACAAACTGTCCTATCATCTTTTGGTTATAAAGTCACTGCTGGAAGGGCAAGTTGCAAGCCTCATTCCCACAGTAAACAGAGAGCCCACTGAGACAGTCCTACCGTCCCCTGGTGAATTTCAAACTCACTCAGGACAATTAGATTTACTGCATCTAATAGAACAGACAGTGCAGCATCACTGTCGTCAGTTAAAATACCATTCTTACATTGTTTTCACATTGCTGAAACTTTGTTGCAGCCTGTGAGTAAAAGCAGTAAAAGGGAGACAGACAGAGTGAGACAGACAGAGTGAGACAGACAGAGTGAGACAGACAGAGTGAGACAGAGAGAGGGAGACAGACATAGTGAGACAGACAGAGTGAGACAGACAGAGTGAGACAGACAGTGAGACAGACAGAGGGAGACAGACAGAGTGAGACAGACAGAGTGAGACAGACAGAGTGAGACAGAGAGAGGGAGACAGACATAGTGAGACAGACAGAGTGAGACAGACAGAGTGAGACAGACAGAGGGAGACAGACAGAGTGAGACAGACAGAGGGAGACCGACATAGTGAGACAGAGAGAGGGAGACAGACAGAGTGAGACAGACCGAGGGAGACAGACCGAGGGAGACAGACCGAGGGAGACAGACAGAGGGAGACAGACAGAGGGAGACAGACAGAGGGAGACAGACAGAGTGAGACAGACAGAGGGAGACACAGAGGGAGACAGACAGAGGGAGACATACAGAGGGAGACAGACCGAGGGAGACAGACAGACAGAGTGAGACAGACAGAGGGAGACAGACATAGTGAGACAGACAGAGGGAGACAGACAGAGTGAGACAGACAGAGTGAGACAGACAGAGGGAGACAGACAGAGGGAGACAGACCGAGGGAGACAGACCGAGGGAGACAGACAGAGGGAGACAGACAGAGGGAGACAGAAAGAGGGAGACAGACAGAGTGAGACAGACAGAGGGAGACACAGAGGGAGACAGACAGAGGGAGACATACAGAGGGAGACAGACCGAGGGAGACAGACAGACAGAGTGAGACAGACAGAGGGAGACAGACATAGTGAGACAGACAGAGTGAGACAGACAGAGGGAGACAGACAGAGGGAGACAGACAGAGTGAGACAGACAGAGGGAGACATACCGAGGGAGACAGACCGAGGGAGACAGACAGAGTGAGACAGACAGAGGGAGACAGACAGAGGGAGACAGACAGAGGGAGACAGACCGAGGGAGACAGACCGAGGGAGACAGACATAGTGAGACAGACAGAGGGAGACAGACAGAGGGAGACAGACAGAGGGAGACAGACAGAGTGAGACAGACAGAGTGAGACAGACAGAGTGAGACAGACAGAGTGAGACAGACAGAGTGAGACAGACAGAGGGAGACAGACCGAGGGAGACAGACCGAGGGAGACAGACAGAGTGAGACAGACAGAGGGAGACAGACAGAGGGAGACAGACAGAGGGAGACAGACAGAGGGAGACAGACCGAGGGAGACAGACATAGTGAGACAGACATAGTGAGACAGACAGAGGGAGACAGACAGAGTGAGACAGACAGAGGGAGACAGACAGAGTGAGACAGACAGAGTGAGACAGACAGAGGGAGACAGACAGAGGGAGACAGACAGAGGGAGACAGACAGAGGGAGACAGACAGAGGGAGACAGACAGAGGGAGACAGACAGAGTGAGACAGACAGAGTGAGACAGACAGAGGGAGACAGACATAGTGAGACAGACAGAGGGAGACAGACAGAGGGAGACAGACAGAGTGAGACAGACAGAGTGAGACAGACATAGTGAGACAGACAGAGGGTGACAGACAGAGTGAGACAGACAGAGTGAGACAGACAGAGTGAGACAGACAGAGTGAGACAGACAGAGTGAGACAGACAGAGAGAGACAGACAGACAGAGGGAGACAGACAGACAGAGGGAGACAGACAGAGTGAGACAGACAGAGGGAGACAGACAGACAGAGGGAGACAGACAGAGGGAGACAGACAGAGTGAGACAGACAGAGGGAGACAGACAGAGGGAGACAGACAGACAGAGTGAGACAGACAGAGGGAGACAGACAGAGTGAGACAGACAGGGAGGGGTGGAGGGCTTCATAGCAGGTGGTGTATAAACAACCCGCTCCTGCATCAAGAAGACTGATTGTGCCTCTAAGCTAAGTTAGCATCCATCTCACCTAAGAGAGGGTTAGGGTTACACAGCATCCATCTCACCTAAGAGAGGGTTAGGGTTACACAGCATCCATCTCACCTGATGGCTCAGCAGTGACTGGTGATGTCTGCCAGTTGGTTGGCATTAGCAGGATCAAGGCCAGGAGGCGGAGCCTGGTTCAGGTTCAGGCAAAGAAAACAGAGCTAAAATAAATAAATACGCTTCTCGCATGATCAACCGGTCTGTGCAAATCAAACATTGGACCTCAGTTTTGCATTTGGTTCCCAAGGTTCCTTTTGTTCTTCCCTCATCTGATGATTTCAGGTTATGATTAACTGTTTCTATGGAAATGAGTGCATTTCATTTGCCAACAGAGGAAAACAATATGCGTTAATACTGAAACTTTAATAGTAACATATACATTTATTTATTTATTTGTACAAAAGGAGCATTGTTTTTGTGGTTTACAACATGTCTAAAGACTTCCACATCAACCACTTATTAAAAAAAGATAACAGGCTTAAAAAGTCCTTCTCTGAACATTATAGAAGTACACTCAGAGATTAGATTATCACGTATCTAAATTTCTCCTTACATGGGTACAGTATACTGTAGAAGCCTAGTTTGTATATGAACATACAATATGAGCATGTCTGGTGTATAAGTATACCTAGACATATCTTAAACCTTCAGCATATTGGTATGGATCCCCTTACTGAAAGTACAAACAGTGTTCTCTCTCTCTTTCGCCTGTGTCAAAACATATGAATCAAGTCATACAATATTGTGACAATATTGATTTTTTTGGGGTCACTTGGTATCACGTAAAGAAAGACAAGTTGATCCATCCATCTTCAACTGCTTATCCGGGATCAGGTCGCGGAGGTAGCAGGTCCACCATGCAGGGGACCCCAAACTTCCCTTTAGCCACATTAGCCAGCTCTGACTGGTTTCTGACTGACCAGTTGATGTTTTACAAAATGATACTGCTGATGATGGCAAAACATTTGGTTGATCACAACTGGTTGACTTAACTCACATTAACAATAAGAATAATAATAATAATAATAGTAATAATAATAATATTAATAGTAATAACAATACAATAATAATCATAATTTCTTTGTCCGTTTCTCTTGTTGTAGGCCACCAGCTGTCATTTTTGTTTAAATGCTCTGTGTGTGTGTGTGTGTGTGTGTGTGTGTGTGTGTGTGTGTGTGTGTGTGTGTGTGTGTGTGTGTGTGTGTGTGTGTGTGTGTGTGTGTGTGTGCGCGCGTGTGTGCACGCGCGCGCGTGTGTGTGTGTGCACACGCGCGTGCATGCGTGTTCTCCGAATGTTTAGAACAGCCTGAGTGACACCTCCAGCTCCAGGTCCTTGCTTGTGTCTCAAATAGAGCAAAGTTAATGTTCCCAATTAGGGGATTAATCACCATGGAAACAACTGCCTTCAGTTTCCACAGTAACACAAAGCTAATTCACTGAATGCCTACAAATTTAAAGAGGCAGTTTATATAGAACATATGAGCTATCAGCCATGAATGTGATATCCATACTTTAAGTATGCTTGTTGATGTTTACAAATAACACAAGCTCAGCATGTTGCCTCCAAAATCATCCACTCCCCTACACCATGGGGCCTATCGTCGCACAAGCGGTAATTTAGCGCTTGTGCGTGTTTAGCGCCAAGCGCAGCGCAAATTGGGGACGTGCTCAAGCGCATTGGTATTCTCCCTGCCGTGCTCAATGTGATCAGTGTAAAGCTTCAAATGGGCATGTTTAACTCCAGAATTATTCACAGGTGTGGCCATGTGCTGGCTGGGTGTTATATCAATCAAACCAATCAGAGTCCCGTCTCGCATTCCCTTTAATACAGTTTGCGTGATGCATGCTGTAATTCTCTCTGTGTAATTTGGACAGCTCACAACAACCATCACATCATAATATATACCTGTTACAAACATCTGTGATTTGCAGCTTTTCATTGATGCAATTCGTGTTCTTTGGTTGACTGGAAAATAGAAAACAGGGACATTTGATTGAAGGCTACAATGTCCAAGTTTTCTCAATTCATTTCCCATTAACCTTTAACCCCTTTTGTAGTTTATTTGTTCCTGTTTATTTTTCCACAGAAAACCCGAGGGCGGGGGGGGGGGGGGGGGTGCGTTGGAGAGAGAGCGAGATGAGAGCTGACAGACAGCTGACAGATACTAGGCTACTCTAAGGGGGAAATAATTGTAGACTAATATTATAGTAGGCAATTAATTATATTGGTGATTAATTAATCTGTGCGATGCAGTATGGTGTGTGTGTGTATGCATGTGTGCGTGAGGTTTTGGAGAGAGAGAGGGAGAGAGAGAGAGGGCAGAAGCATGTTTGTGGCTGTTTACATGTGATAAAAGTTTTTCACTGAATAATAGTTGATTGCCTCACTGAATAATCTGCTGTTCCACAATTTTAGCAGCAGAATTTGATGTCCTGGGGTTTGCATTTTAATGGGACATCCGTGCATAATGACGTATCCGAGGATTTCCCCTACACTACGCTGGCAGCATGGAGAATCTCTCTCTCTCTCTCTCTCTCTGTCTGGCAAATAAAAAAGTAGATACTGACAATTCTCGAATGAATTGCTGGACGACACAGGTTGGGTTTGATGTAAATAAATCAATAGAAACAAATTTTAAAAAGCTGATAATGAAAATTTGTGCTGGGGCAACAAAATTCAATTTGAAAAACATCAAAGGCATCACTCCGGCTGCACATAATCATGCAGCAGCACAGAGATCAGGAGAGAGAAGAACATTTATGACAGTAACACACACACACACACACACACACACACACACACACACACACACACACACACACACACACACACACACACACACACACACACACACACAAAATAAAGATGCAAGGTTATTCTCTTCTACTTCCCTCTCCTCCCATTTCCCTCCTCCACTCCTCGCCTACTGTCCTCACAGGGATAGAACATGAGTACTGTGGTGTATTGTTTATTTGTTTATTTATTTATTTATTTTGCCTATTATTTTTTCTATTCCATTCTAAGCTATTCTATTCTCCCCTCCTCCTGCTTAAAGGAATTCAGTAGTTTGTGGGTTTGGTTGGGTTGGGTTAAATATTTTTGGACTGAAGAGTGGATTTGCGTGTGTCTTCTGCGCACCAAGGGAAGATACTGGTGCGCTCACGGCAGCGGGGCCTTCTTTAGCGCTAAGAGCTGCTTTTCAGAGCTCTTAGCACAAAAAATGTCACGCATGCTGACGATAGCAGAAGGCAAAGCATTTAGCAGGGACACGCCTGGTCTGGCTTGGGACATGCCCACACGCCCGCATTTGCGCACAGATCCCTGCGCAAAACTGGATGCCGGGAACTCAAATTGACACTTGTGCAAGGCGGACGATCGCATAAGAGGCAGGGAAAATAGCTTAAGGCACTAAGCACGCATTAAGGCACGCAAACTGGGGCTGAAGCGCAAAAAGCGGATAGCGCTTGTACGACGATCGGGCCCCCAATCTCTCATGAATGACAGAGCAACTCACAATAGTGAATGACACCGATCATCCCCTCAATCCATATTCCACACTACTGTCTGTAGGTAGGCTACAGGACTCTGAAATGGAGAGAGAGCACACTTTGGCACACGTTTTGTCCCTTATGCCATAGAATTGCCTTGTTGGCCTTGTATAGAGACTTACAGTATCTATGAACATGATATTATGTGCTGGGATACAGACGGTGGGTGGATGAATTGTATGTGTTTATGTATCTGTACATCTGTATGCTGTTGTTATCTATGTCTCTGTGCATGTAGCTACTGGCTGTGAAAACAAATTTCCTGCAGGACAATAAAGACATTCCTAATCTGGTGAAATTCATCAAAACACCCTCAGGTGCAGAACTGTAGCATTGGACAGTGTGAGAGAGCCTTGCACTGCTGTGTGAGTAGCGTTTTCTGCTCACATTAAAGCTGCATTCAGTGATGTTTTTGTGTTAAAATAAGTGTTAAATGACTCTACATTCTGACAGCAATCACTGAAATAGAGTGTTCGGTCAGTGACTTGAAACCCCCAACTGACAGGCAGGCAGACTGTCCTCTATCTCTCTCCTGTAGTCCTGCATGCAGGGCGGACGTATCTCCGCAACCGTAACTCGTAGAGACTCAGGGATGGCGGCGTTGGATTCGGGGTGAAAAAATACATGTACTCCATTATACGTATCGCGATCTGCCCTTCAGATGTCAACATTTCTCTGATTGGATAGTGGGAGGTCAACGCCAATTTTGATCCAATCAGAGAATAGGGAAACGGAAGGTCAGATCACGATGCCTATGAAGGACTATTATGTATTTTTTTCCAATGCCGCCATCCCAGAGTCTCTACGAGTTACGGTTACGGTTGCGGAGATACGTCCGCCCTGCATGCAGGACTACAGGAGAGAGATAGAGGACAGTGGGGAGTTGGGGGTTCCAAGTTACTGACCAAACACATTTCAGTGATTGCTGTCATTGCTGGTGTAACACTTATTTTAACACAAAAACATCGCTGAATGCAGCTTTAACTTGGAAATATACACATTTACCAAAACATATGATATTAGGAACCTTCATCTTCTCTGTGCTTCTGATCTAAACACAACATCTAAACATTCATGGACAGACCATGACAATAGAGCTCAACAGTGACTGCCCACGTTTTCTCAGCTCCCGTGCCGGAAGACAATTCCCCATTAATTTTCTCCATAGACATTTCGAAAAATCCTTATTTCACAAGTTTTAAGCCTGGAACCAAGCCAACCAGCCACCTACTGTACTGAATCAAGCCAACCAGCCACCTACTGAATCAAGCCAACCAGCCACCTACTGAATCAAGCCAACCAGCCACCTACTGAATCGTGACCATAAAACAATTCAGCTGGAGCAAAAACAAAAAGTAAAAAGCAGGGGGGAAATCAAATTTCTGATTTTCACAAGCAGAATCTGCACCCAGTCAGGTAGTGTGTACTCATCACAGTCAGGTAGTGTGTACTCATCACAGTCAGGTAGTGTGTACTCATCACAGTCAGGTAGTGTGTACTCATCACAGTCAGGTAGTGTGTACTCATCACAGTCAGGTAGTGTGTACTCATCACAGTCAGGTAGTGTGTACTCATCACAGTCAGGTAGTGTGTACTCATCACAGTCAGGTAGTGTGTACTCATCACAGTCAGGTAGTGTGTACTCATCACAGTCAGGTAGTGTGTACTCATCACAGTCAGGTAGTGTGTACTCATCAGTCAGGTAGTGTGTACTCATCAGTCAGGTAGTGTGTACTCATCACAGTCAGGTAGTGTGTACTCATCACAGTCAGGTAGTGTGTACTCATCACAGTCAGGTAGTGTGTACTCATCACAGTCAGGTAGTGTGTACTCATCACAGTCAGGTAGTGTGTACTCATCAGTCAGGTAGTGTGTACTCATCAGTCAGGTAGTGTGTACTCATCAGTCAGGTAGTGTGTACTCATCACAGTCAGGTAGTGTGTACTCATCAGTCAGGTAGTGTGTACTCATCACAGTCAGGTAGTGTGTACTCATCAGTCAGGTAGTGTGTACTCATCAGTCAGGTAGTGTGTACTCATCACAGTCAGGTAGTGTGTACTCATCACAGTCAGGTAGTGTGTACTCATCACAGTCAGGTAGTGTGTACTCATCACAGTCAGGTAGTGTGTACTCATCACAGTCAGGTAGTGTGTACTCATCACAGTCAGGTAGTGTGTACTCATCAGTCAGGTAGTGTGTACTCATCACAGTCAGGTAGTGTGTACTCATCAGTCAGGTAGTGTGTACTCATCACAGTCAGGTAGTGTGTACTCATCAGTCAGGTAGTGTGTACTCATCAGTCAGGTAGTGTGTACTCATCAGTCAGGTAGTGTGTACTCATCAGTCAGGTAGTGTGTACTCATCACAGTCAGGTAGTGTGTACTCATCAGTCAGGTAGTGTGTACTCATCACAGTCAGGTAGTGTGTACTCATCAGTCAGGTAGTGTGTACTCATCACAGTCAGGTAGTGTGTACTCATCAGTCAGGTAGTGTGTACTCATCAGTCAGGTAGTGTGTACTCATCAGTCAGGTAGTGTGTACTCATCAGTCAGGTAGTGTGTACTCATCAGTCAGGTAGTGTGTACTCATCACAGTCAGGTAGTGTGTACTCATCACAGTCAGGTAGTGTGTACTCATCACAGTCAGGTAGTGTGTACTCATCACAGTCAGGTAGTGTGTACTCATCAGTCAGGTAGTGTGTACTCATCACAGTCAGGTAGTGTGTACTCATCACAGTCAGGTAGTGTGTACTCATCAGTCAGGTAGTGTGTACTCATCAGTCAGGTAGTGTGTACTCATCACAGTCAGGTAGTGTGTACTCATCACAGTCAGGTAGTGTGTACTCATCAGTCAGGTAGTGTGTACTCATCAGTCAGGTAGTGTGTACTCATCACAGTCAGGTAGTGTGTACTCATCACAGTCAGGTAGTGTGTACTCATCAGTCAGGTAGTGTGTACTCATCACAGTCAGGTAGTGTGTACTCATCACAGTCAGGTAGTGTGTACTCATCACAGTCAGGTAGTGTGTACTCATCACAGTCAGGTAGTGTGTACTCATCACAGTCAGGTAGTGTGTACTCATCACAGTCAGGTAGTGTGTACTCATCAGTCAGGTAGTGTGTACTCATCACAGTCAGGTAGTGTGTACTCATCAGTCAGGTAGTGTGTACTCATCACAGTCAGGTAGTGTGTACTCATCAGTCAGGTAGTGTGTACTCATCAGTCAGGTAGTGTGTACTCATCAGTCAGGTAGTGTGTACTCATCACAGTCAGGTAGTGTGTACTCATCACAGTCAGGTAGTGTGTACTCATCACAGTCAGGTAGTGTGTACTCATCAGTCAGGTAGTGTGTACTCATCACAGTCAGGTAGTGTGTACTCATCAGTCAGGTAGTGTGTACTCATCACAGTCAGGTAGTGTGTACTCATCACAGTCAGGTAGTGTGTACTCATCACAGTCAGGTAGTGTGTACTCATCACAGTCAGGTAGTGTGTACTCATCACAGTCAGGTAGTGTGTACTCATCAGTCAGGTAGTGTGTACTCATCACAGTCAGGTAGTGTGTACTCATCACAGTCAGGTAGTGTGTACTCATCAGTCAGGTAGTGTGTACTCATCACAGTCAGGTAGTGTGTACTCATCAGTCAGGTAGTGTGTACTCATCACAGTCAGGTAGTGTGTACTCATCACAGTCAGGTAGTGTGTACTCATCACAGTCAGGTAGTGTGTACTCATCACAGTCAGGTAGTGTGTACTCATCACAGTCAGGTAGTGTGTACTCATCACAGTCAGGTAGTGTGTACTCATCACAGTCAGGTAGTGTGTACTCATCACAGTCAGGTAGTGTGTACTCATCAGTAGGGGTGGGAATCACCAGATGCCCACGATACGATACTGAAACGATACTTGAGTCACGATACGATAGTATTGCGATACTGTGATATTTTCGATATTGCGATATATCGATATTGCGATATATTGAATATTGCGATATTTCGATATATTGCGATTTCTTACTTTTTCAACTGCAAATGATGTCCCCAAAGGAAAACTTTGTCAACATCTGGTTTATATAAGAACAATTTTTCAGTCTGTACATCTGACTTCAACCATTTTATTGCAGCAACATTGTCAAGTAGACAGACCAACAACTTTCATAAAGTCATGTCATAGTTGCATGCACCTGACAAACTGAACTGTTTGTTACAGTCTACTTACAGTCCACCTTAACTGGATGTGTGTGTGGACTACTGTACTTATGTAGTTTTTGCAACTTCACTTCACTTACACAAAACATTTTGTGCAGCCCATTCAGTAACTGGGGAATTTGTAAATGACTGTTATGACAAAACTGTTACTGTTAAAACAAAATGAAAATATGCTACCGTTTGTTTACTGCTGGCCTTGGAACTAAAGTTTATAGTAGCCCGGTGGCCTGGCATGGCCTGCAAATTTTTTTTTTTTTTTTTTTTTTTGCAATATCGATATTTGGCGTCCAAATATCGATACGATATCGTCAGGCAAAATATCGCGATACTGTGGTGTATCGATTTTTTCCCCCACCCCATCAGTCAGGTAGTGTGTACTCATCACAGTCAGGTAGTGTGTACTCATCACAGTCAGGTAGTGTGTACTCATCAGTCAGGTAGTGTGTACTCATCACAGTCAGGTAGTGTGTACTCATCACAGTCAGGTAGTGTGTACTCATCACAGTCAGGTAGTGTGTACTCATCACAGTCAGGTAGTGTGTACTCATCACAGTCAGGTAGTGTGTACTCATCACAGTCAGGTAGTGTGTACTCATCACAGTCAGGTAGTGTGTACTCATCACAGTCAGGTAGTGTGTACTCATCACAGTCAGGTAGTGTGTACTCATCACAGTCAGGTAGTGTGTACTCATCACAGTCAGGTAGTGTGTACTCATCACAGTCAGGTAGTGTGTACTCATCAGTCAGGTAGTGTGTACTCATCAGTCAGGTAGTGTGTACTCATCACAGTCAGGTAGTGTGTACTCATCAGTCAGGTAGTGTGTATTCATCACAGTCAGGTAGTGTGTACTCATCACAGTCAGGTAGTGTGTACTCATCACAGTCAGGTAGTGTGTACTCATCACAGTCAGGTAGTGTGTACTCATCAGTCAGGTAGTGTGTACTCATCACAGTCAGGTAGTGTGTACTCATCACAGTCAGGTAGTGTGTACTCATCAGTCAGGTAGTGTGTACTCATCACAGTCAGGTAGTGTGTACTCATCAGTCAGGTAGTGTGTACTCATCAGTCAGGTAGTGTGTACTCATCAGTCAGGTAGTGTGTACTCATCAGTCAGGTAGTGTGTACTCATCAGTCAGGTAGTGTGTACTCATCACAGTCAGGTAGTGTGTACTCATCACAGTCAGGTAGTGTGTACTCATCACAGTCAGGTAGTGTGTACTCATCAGTCAGGTAGTGTGTACTCATCAACTACTCAAATGCGAATGGATCCCATCAATAGCCAATGAAAAACTGAAGCTATGCCATCACAAGCCAATCCAGTGTTTAGCTCACACCAAGGAGCCAATCACCAAGGAGCACCAACTCAACTAAAAACACCAAGGAGCAATCAACTAGTTACGTCTTCATACAATACATTTATAAATAGGCCTGCCAATCTTTCTGGTACCAAGGCACACAGGAAAAAAATACAGGGAGCGGTGAGTTCTCTGAGTGGTTTTAAAAACCTCCTGAAGAAATTCTTGCAGAGTAAGCTAGAATAGTTGGCGAGGCTCTTTTGTCCACGAAATTCTGTTCTTATATCTATTGTTTTTCTTCGTATTGTTTATCTCTTAATTGACTTGTAATGTGCATTATATGTTGGATGTACTGTATGTCCTGTTTTTAACAACAGGGACCATGTTGGAAATAAGTGATTGCACTTTCCCATGCTATCCCTTGGATTGTGTTGTATTTTCTATTTAGTTTTTCAGGGAACACCCAATTATTGATTCTACAAAACCTTGGCTGCTAGATGCCGATTTTAGACCGGAAAATCAGGTTTTCTCATTATTATTTACTGTATTAGCCTACACTAGTGCAGTGCCCGTGTCCCCCATGCACCACGCCGTGGGCGCTTCCTACCCCTGCACACTGCACTCCATCAGGTCCCCCTAAGCACACTCCCCAAGTTTGTCGATCCGACAAACGGTTCTCGAGATACCTGAAGGACAGCATAGAGACAGTCCTGGAATTATTGTATATACTGTATAGTGCAGTGCCCGTCCTCAGTTCAAACTCGATCGGACGCACAGTCCTGGAGCTATGTGAAAACCGTGATCTTATTGGTTGAATTGCACGAAATTCAACACTGGAATTTCTTGGCTCCCCAGCAGTGCACCCGTTTTTCAGTTTTTCAGTTTTCAGTTCATCGGATGAGCGGTTCTCGAGATAAACAACTTGTTGCCAGTACATGTAGGTGGCACTATGCCGAATTGCATGAAATTCTGCACCACATTATGTCGGGTTCCCACCAGCGCACTCCCCAAGTTTGAAGTCGATCGGACAAACGGTTCTCGAGATAAACAACTTTTTTGTTGCCAGTAGGTGGCGCTATACCGAATTGCACAAAAACAAGGCACTGCCCTCCGTCAGGTCCCCCTTAGCACACTCCCCAAGTTTGAAGTCGATCTGACCAACGGTTCTCGAGATACGCGAAGGACAGAGAGACAGAGAGAGAGACAGACACTGCTGGCATTATAGTGTAGATGTCCAGCTGGTAGTCCTGACCGGACAATAATGTAAATGAGCTTATCAGGTTTTGCAACATAAGGATCTGGCACCGCCAACATCGCCTACAAACATTCTCAGCTCCCAATAGATCGCTTTGTCTCTATTATGTAGCAACACGTATTTTATTGACATGTGCTACTCACTTCTCACTCCCTCTGCAGTATCAACTGACTTTCACACCTTTAAGGCTTTTTACACACCAAGAGCCAAGCCAATAAACAGCAGGAAATTGTGAGGCGAATTTTGATCCGCTTGACCATACACAGAAACAGATAAAAAAGAAGAAGCTGCAATATCGCTCAGCGAAACTTTGCCATTGGTATGTATAGGGGTGGGAATCACCAGATGCCCACGATACGATACTGAAACGATACTTGAGTCACGATACGATAGTATTGCGATACTGCGATATTTTCGATATTGCGATATATCGATATTGCGATATATTGAATATTGCGATATTTCGATATATTGCGATTTCTTACTTTTTCAACTGCAAATGATGTCCCCAAAGGAAAACTTTGTCAACATCTGGTTTATATAAGAACAATTTTTCAGTCTGTACATCTGACTTCAACCATTTTATTGCAGCAACATTGTCAAGTAGACAGACCAACAACTTTCATAAAGTCATGTCATAGTTGCATGCACCTGACAAACTGAACTGTTTGTTACAGTCTACTTACAGTCCACCTTAAAGGCCGGGTTTACCGTGGGGAACATGAATATATATTAATTCTTAAAAAATCTTAAATTTCGAATCCGTTGAAATTTTTGAAATTGCTTGTTCACAGCCAGAGAAAAAAAAAAATGAAAAAAAAAAAAAAAAAAAAAAAAAAAATTGGGCCAGGTGACGCGTTTCGCCTTTAACTGGATGTGTGTGTGGACTACTGTACTTATGTAGTTTTTGCAACTTCACTTCTTCACTTACACAAAACATTTTGTGCAGCCCATTCAGTAACTGGGGAATTTGTAAATGACTGTTATGACAAAACTGTTACTGTTAAAACAAAATGAAAATATGCTACCGTTTGTTTACTGCTGGCCTTGGAACTAAAGTTTATAGTAGCCCGGTGGCCTGGCATGGCCTGCAATTTTTTTTTTTTTTTTTTTTTTTTTTTTTTTTTTTGCAATATCGATATTTGGCGTCCAAATATCGATACGATATCGTCAGGCAAAATATCGCGATACTGTGGTGTATCGATTTTTTCCCCCACCCTAGTATGTATGTGTGTGATATATATATATATATATATATATATATATATATATATATATATATATATATATATATATATATATATATATGAAGAACAAGAAAACACCCCTTTATGCAAATGTTGGCATGTTCTATGTTCAATTCTATTTTCCTCCCTCTCTGCTTCTATCCTTCCTTGACTCTTTTCTGTCCAGGGTTTGTTCGTGCTGGAAGATGTGCACAGCTTATTCAGGTTGTAATCCCAAAATAGGCCTTTAACATTTTTGTTTTATTTTATTGTATTTCATTTTCTGTTTTACAAAGGAGAAAAGGAAAATCAGGTTCTTTGTCATTCTTGTATCTGCCGTTTTCTCACCAGGAAAACAGACAATGCATTGTATATTTTGGTTTTCCATTTTTGGATTTTGAAATGAAATTTAAATCATTCCTTTTCCATTTTTTATTTTCTGTTTCTGAAAAGAAAATAGAATTAAAATGCTGATGGTCTTTATCCCATGCAGATGGTGGTGCAACAACAGCAAACTCTAGTAGGCTACGCTACCCTTACAAATGTATAATGTGGATGGATTTATATCTATGCTGTATCCCTGTGTTTGATTTGCTACCGGCATATCATAGCGTACCAAGAGAGCTCGTGTTTTCATGCCAGTTTGGTGCGTTCAGTTTGGTTCAGTTGCGTAGTGGGTGACCCCTCATCTGGCGTAGTCATTAAGTGTGTGATCCCCAGTATTTCAGTCATAAAAGAAAATCTGCAGAAACCAGTCGGGTAGTTTATACGCCCGCTCTTTTAATCATAATAATCATTGATTGGATTTATAAAGCGCCTTTCTAGACACTCAAAGCGCTTCACATATCAGGGAGGGAGGGGGAGGGATCTCAACTCATCCACCACCGATGTGCAGCACCCACCTTTTCATCATCTATGATGTTATGTGGTGTATCCCCAGCCTCAGACAAGCTCTCACTTCCTGTGCCTCAGCCTTAGAAGAGCTCTCACTTCCTGTCCCTCAGCCTTAGACGAGCTCTCACTTCCTGTCCCTCAGCCTTAGACGAGCTCTCACTTCCTGTGCCTCAGCCTCAGACAAGCTCTCACTTCCTGTGCCTCAGCCTCAGACGAGCTCTCACTTCCTGTCCCTCAGCCTTAGACGAGCTCTCACTTCCTGTGCCTCAGCCTCAGACAAGCTCTCACTTCCTGTGCCTCAGCCTTAGACGAGCTCTCACTTCCTGTGCCTCAGCCTTAGACGAGCTTTCACTTCCTGTGCCTCGGCCTTAGACGAGCTCTCACTTCCTGTGCCTCAGCCTTAGACGAGCTCTCACTTCCTGTGCCTCAGCCTCAGACGAGCTCTCACTTCCTGTCCCTCAGCCTTAGACGAGCTCTCACTTCCTGTGCCTCGGCCTTAGACGAGCTCTCACTTCCTGTGCCTCGGCCTTAGACGAGCTCTCACTTCCTGTGCCTCAGCCTTAGACGAGCTCTCACTTCCTGTGCCTCAGCCTTAGACGAGCTCTCACTTCCTGTCCCTCAGCCTTAGACGAGCTCTCACTTCCTGTGCCTCGGCCTTAGACGAGCTCTCACTTCCTGTGCCTCGGCCTTAGACGAGCTCTCACTTCCTGTGCCTCAGCCTTAGACGAGCTCTCACTTCCTGTGCCTCAGCCTTAGAAGAGCTCTCACTTCCTGTGCCTCAGCCTCAGACGAGCTCTCACTTCCTGTCCCTCAGCCTTAGACGAGCTCTCACTTCCTGTGCCTCGGCCTTAGACGAGCTCTCGCTTCCTGTGCCTCGGCCTTAGACGAGCTCTCACTTCCTGTGCCTCGGCCTTAGACGAGCTCTCACTTCCTGTGCCTCGGCCTTAGACGAGCTCTCACTTCCTGTGCCTCGGCCTTAGACGAGCTCTCACTTCCTGTGCCTCAGCCTTAGACGAGCTCTCACTTCCTGTGCCTCAGCCTTAGACGAGCTCTCACTTCCTGTGCCTCAGCCTTAGACGAGCTCTCACTTCCTGTGCCTCAGCCTTAGACGAGCTCTCACTTCCTGTGCCTCAGCCTTAGACGAGCTCTCACTTCCTGTGCCTCAGCCTCAGACGAGCTCTCACTTCCTGTGCCTCAGCCTTAGATGACCTCTCACTTCCTGTGCCTCGGCCTTAGACGAGCTCTCACTTCCTGTGCCTCAGCCTTAGATGACCTCTCACTTCCTGTGCCTCAGCCTTAGATGACCTCTCACTTCCTGTGCCTCAGCCTTAGATGACCTCTCACTTCCTGTGCCTCAGCCTTAGATGACCTCTCACTTCCTGTGCCTCAGCCTCAGACGAGCTCTCACTTCCTGTGCCTCAGCCTTAGATGACCTCTCACTTCCTGTGCCTCAGCCTTAGATGACCTCTCACTTCCTGTGCCTCAGCCTTAGATGACCTCTCACTTCCTGTGCCTCAGCCTTAGATGACCTCTCACTTCCTGTGCCTCAGCCTTAGATGACCTCTCACTTCCTGTGCCTCAGCCTTAGATGACCTCTCACTTCCTGTGCCTCAGCCTTAGATGACCTCTCACTTCCTGTGCCTCGGGGCCGAATGACACAGAAGTAATCTCAGTTCTTTCGCAATGTTTTAACATCTCTGTTCAGCCACATAATTAAGCAGCACTATCCTAAAATGCCTCACAACTATCTGGGGGGTGTTTAAGATGGCCTAGATCAACCCGGATCTTAAGCCCCATTGAATCTGGTTAAGTGAGTGTGTTGTCTGGCAGGAAACATGGAAACAAACTTAGTTGAGAGGATAAACTTCTGTCTGTTGCTGTTCTTCCAGCTTCCATGTTGTACAGGTGCTCCTATTCAAACTTCCAGTTGTAGAATCCCAAACCCATCATTGCTGACAAAAGGACCCAAGTTTGGGTCTTTCTCGTAGACAAAGTAATATAGTAATAGTTTTATATAGTATATCATATAATATATAATAGTAATATAGTAATAGTTTTATATAGTATATAATATAATATATAATAGTATAGTAATAGTTTTATATAGTATATAATATAATATAATATATACTAGTAATATAGTAATAGTTTTATATAGTATATAATATAATATATAATAGTAATATAGTAATAGTTTTATATAGTATATCATATAATATATAATAGTAATATAGTAGACTATTTGTGTAGGGGTCCACACTGAGAAAGAGAGGCAGTCAGGAAGAGCGAGTGTGTGTGTGTCTGCCTCATTGAGTTATAATATGAATGGAGAGAGCGTCCGTATCTCCGCCCTGTATGTGTATTGAAGCCAAAATCCGGCCAGATCAGTGAACCAGAGCATGCGCACTAGCGCCTTTGATTGAGAACCTGCGAGAGCTCCACGCCTCTCTGAACTTTCTTAGGTAGAGCTGCTGTTTCTAGAATGCGCACAGTGTGTTGTGTATTTATATACAGTCTAGCTCTGTAAATATTACACTTTAAGTTGTAATATTTTTTGTCTCGCCAAAAGTAACCAGGAAGATTCCCACTATGAGATCAGTTTATCAAAATGACGCCTGTACGAAAATCTGATTTTGGTTGTCGGAGATTCAGACCTCCGGGCTGCTGCTGTGCTCTCAGCGCTCTCAGCGCGGGCCGGAAGTGGAGGCAGGCCAGCCTCACTGGGGGGATTGCTGTCTAGCCTAATGTTTTCGTGGCATTTTGATTAACTTTATGATTTAATTCCTTTTGGAGCAAATGTTGGTGTTACAAATCTAACCTTGACGCTTTACGCAACGTTGTTTGCTGGTGTTGTGGGTACTGCAGCCTGTAACGTTCTCCGTTGTCGGAGATTGAGTTGTACTGTCAATGGTTGTATCAGCCAGACAAGTCAGATCTCCGGGCTGCTCTCAGCCCGCAAGAGGAGCCAGGGCTGCTTGGCTCAGCCTCTCACTGGGGGAAATTCTCGGATGAACAGCTCTGTGTTGATTAGCCTAATGTTTCCGTGGCATTTTGATTAACTTAATGATTACATTTCTTTTGGTGCAAATGTTGGTTTAACACATGTAACCGTGAGGCTACTTGTTGTACCCGCGTTAGCCTAGACCTGAGCCAGGCTGCCTGGTCTATTGCCTGGTATATCGTTACTAAGAGAGGAGCTTGTGAACAACGAACATCCCCACAGTCAAAGCATTTCCCCCAGATATGCATATAAAAACGTTTGTTGCTTTAATAGCCTACAAGAAATAAAACGTCTGTTTGTATGTCATGCTAACCCGTTAGCGATGAGCTAATGGTGGTTGTGTACTACTAACTAGGCCGCCCTCATCTCATCTTATACCCGGGACGGGAGTTAACGTTATAAAACACATTTCCTGTCAGTTGGACAACCTGGTCAGTTCTGAAAATATATGTCTATTATTGTGTTATTTCAGCTATCGTTATCGGTTGTTAAGTTATAGTAATATGAAAACCAGCCGATTAGCAAGCAGCTAATGCTAGCTTGCATGTTAAAGCCATTGTGTGTCATGCTAACCCGTTAGCGATGAGCTAATGGTGGTTGTGTACTAGGCCGCCCTCATCTTATCTTATACCCGGGACGGGAGTTAACGTTATAAAACACATTTCCTGTCAGTTGGACAACCTGGTCAGTTCTGAAAATATGTGTCTATTATTGTGTTATTCCAGCTATCGTTATCGGTTGTTAAGTTATAGTAATATGAAAAACAGCCGACATGCAAGCAGCTAATGCTAGCTTGCATGTTAAAACCATTGTGTAGCCTACTTAAAACGTAGCTGGAGTAACTCATAAAACACATATTTTCTGAACTTACTTCAGTCCCCAACCAACGTTAATTCCTCGCGCACAAAACATTTGTTTTCATTCCTCAAAACAATGTTCTTTTTATTGGGGTCCATTGATGTCTGGTAGCCAGCACAGCCAACATGAGCCACCGACCTCCAGGCAGCGTTAGATAACATGAAGCCGTGTGTCTTGTCTGTGACGAATAGATCTATTATGTGCAGACCCTGTCCAGCCAATGACGGCTTGAGACTGGCTGCCACAGCTGTCAATCATCCATTTTTATCCCTTTTTATATGTCAAATAACTACTTAAAAACAAACTGATCAGAAAAATGACCACTTGCACAGGCATTAGCATGATAATGACTATCTAAAATGATACAAACCACCTTTGGAAAAAAATTATCTGACGTATACTGTGATTATTTCGGTTGTGATTTTCCCATCCACTAACATGGGGAGGCGGGCCTTGTGACCTAATACTGGATTCAGCCGTCAGGGCGGCGATCTAACATGCAGCGGCTTCACTGATGGGACCATGGAATTGCGTCCATCTTATATAGGTCGATGGTCTGCCTACATAGTGTGTGTGTGTGTGTGTCTGCCTACATAGTGTGTGTGTGTGTGTGTGTGTCTGCCTACATTAAGGGTCCAGAGAACCAAGAACAGCAGGACGGAGGACATGTCCTTTAGGCCTCTGTCATGTTAAATGAAATGATGTTCATCAGAAGGTGAAGGCGTAGACGACGCCCACCACCACAATGTTTCCAATGGTGGCAGTGATGGCGATCCACAGCCAGATGGCGTCGCTGGACATGGCCTGCTGCTCATCCTGTGGGCCCTGTCCCGAGGCAGCAGAGGCCGCGGCGTGCACGCTGGCCGAGGAGTTGAAGAGCGAGTGGTCGCCGCTGTAGTCATCGATGGGCGAGGAGTCCATGAAGGCGCCTGTCATCACAGGGATCTAGGATGGGTGGAGGAACAGAAAGGACAGAGGTTGAAATGTGTTCTCAATATCAGCGTCTCTGGTGAAGCTGTATTTGAGGGAGACAGCGAGAGTGGAGAGGGAGAGGAGACTGATAGTGCTTTAACGGTGAGAGTCTAACCTAACATAATCCTGCTCTCCTGAGTAGGACTCTTAACGGTGAGAGTCTAACCTAACATAATCCTGCTCTAACGGTGAGAGTCTAACCTAACATAATCCTGCTCTAACGGTGAGAGTCTAACCTAACATAATCCTGCTCTCCTGAGTAGGACTCTTAACGGTGAGAGTCTAACCTAACATAATCCTGCTCTAACGGTGAGAGTCTAACCTAACATAATCCTGCCCTCCTGAGTATGACTCCACCATGCACTAAGCACTAAGCAAGTTAAAGTGCTTTATTAACAGAAATGAGAGGTTACTGCATCACGGCATCTTTAGTGAATGGTTCCAGGGTTTCCCACATGCGCAATGGTCCTACTCCGTCTCTCTCTCTCTCTCTCTCTCTCTCTTTCTCTCTCTTTCTCTCTCTCTCACACACACACACACACACACACACACACACACACACACACACACACACACAGTTGTGCGTGCCTGCATGTGTGTGTATTCAGGAATATGGCTTGATTAACATGGAATGAATATTTCAGATGTGGCAAGTGAAAATGATGTATTGCTTGGGACAATTAGAACCCCATGAAGGTTGGTCATCAGAGCAGAAGCAACTGAATGCTCTTGTGTGTGGGTGCGTGTGTGCGTGTGCGTGTGCGTGTACGTGTGTAGCAGGGTATATGGCTGAGGAATGCTTGAGAGCACCTTACCACGCTCAGATTGGAAAACAGACTTGAGCGAAGATGTTGAAAAACAAAGCTAAAAATACTTCAGAAGGGATGTTGAGCAGCACTCTCACATACACAGAAACTCTCTCTTGCTTGCTCATTAACTCCCCTTCTCTCTCTCTCTCTCACACACACACACACACACACACACACACACACACACACACACACACACACACACACACACACACACACACACACACTTGCTTAGCCAAGTCTCCCCTCGCACAGGGGAAAACACCATTTAAAAAGCATTCTGCTGCTCTCTATCCATTGGCCCCTGGTGGTGAATAATGACATGACACATCCTGTGGAGCGCCTGCTGTTCACATGAACATGATGGGAGTGGACAGGCATGTAGTCCAGCAACCTGGGCCTCCCAGCCCCCCAACTCACTCATTATAATTGCTGATTCTTCCTGGCAGAACTATAGCTTTCATCCATTTTAATATTTATTTTTCTACATCAAAGCATAATCACTGTATCACCATAAACATCCTCATGAGAATGACTTTACAAGCTAGAGCATAAATAAAGATCTCATCTAACAAGGCCAGGTGGAAACCTGGCATAGGGCCGGTGCATGGTAGCCTATTGCCTATTACTTAGCCTACTGCATAGGCTAAAATACCCGCTAACGTTCACGTAGCATATTCATTAATTAATCGTTCGGGGAATAGCGTATTATATGCTGTAACGTTATGGACTGCTAACGTTCACGTAGCATATTAATTAATCGTTCGGGCAATTGGTTATTATACGCTATTATACGCTGTAACGTTATGGAGATTTCATTTAAATTACTGCCTGTCTATTGTGTTATGTTATACAACTGCTACGGACTCCACTCACCAGCACCCCCCTCCCCCCAGCTCTTTCTAAACAAAGACTCCTCATGTCTCCACTCCGCGAGTGCATATAGTGGAGACATACCTAGCAACAATGAGATGATAGCCTATTACTTAGCCTACTGCATAGGCTAAAGTACCTGCTAACGTTCACGTGGCATATTCATTACCCTTACTGTGGCATGTCAAGCTGCAGCGTCCTCCGTGTAACGAGCAAAAAAGTAGTGTGGAGCTGCAGCGTCCTCCGTGTCCGTGTAACGAGCTAGCCACAGTATACCTGGGCCGTTTCTCAATACCAAGAATGCATTCTTGTTCTTGTGTTCTTGGGGAGAACGTTCTTGCTAGTCGTTCTTGGAAGAATTAACTTGCTAGGTCACAAGCACACATGACGCTGTTGGCAGTTTGAGACGATGCGTTCTTGAGGGTATTGCGCAATACCAGCGCAGAGGCCGCCTGCAGTACTACACGAATAAAAAGCTCAGCTGATGTAGATGCAGCCAATTGTGCTCTGGAACTTTTCGCCATTTTTCGCCATAAATGTTCGTAAAGTGGCACTTATTGAAACCTACTACCCTGCTTGTAGGCATCAGAAATTAATTTAGTGATGAAATAAAACTTTAAATTGTAAAAAACTTTCCGGAGCTTATGGCGTCTTCTCTGCTGCGTTCTGCCTCTGTTTATGCCGAAATGCATGCTGGGAGTGTGGAAAGACATTTAGAACCTGAATCCGTGCTCAAATCTGGGCGACAGAGTCGAATGTAGGGGCCGTGCTGTGCATGCTGCACACCGGCCCCAAAAAGCTCCATGCCATTTAAATGTTAGCACCATGATAAAAAAAAGAATCTCCAGATCATGAAACTGAAGTCAGTAGGATGAATCAGCGTGACGTCACTGCCACCCAAAAATGCATAACCCCACAGCAGTTAACTAGTATGAGTTGTGCCAAACAAACGTTAATATCTCAAAAAGTATACATCACATCACTTATATTTTGACATTCTGAGTGAGAGCAGAATTAGCTCAACAGTTTGATGGATAATATATGCATGTCGTGTTAAAGTTGTGTGAACTGTCGCAGTTTTTAAATTGTAAACACGGTCAGTCGGCTAGAGTCAGATGCTCAGACTCAGGCTCCATAGGTGACATTCAGACCAAAAGCGTTTTTGGAGCTGCCAGCGTCTTTCTGCAATTCATTCTCTATGTAAGGATGCGCTAGACGTGCTCCTCTTTTAATGAACGCACCTGGCGTTTAGCGCTGGTGGCGTCTGTTGTTTTTGGAGGAGCGCTGTGGGCGTTAAAGCTGAAAAAAGTTGAACATTAGAGGAAAAGCGCCCTGATCGTCTTTTTCACTCTTCCTACCTTTTCTCCTACTGAGGGATTTTCAACCTTGGCTGCTGCCAGAATTGGCAATAATCTGGCTTTCATGTTGACAGTGAACAACATCAAACAGACAAAACCAGCTGGCTACCGTCCTTGGCTGCGTTTCCCAAAAGCTTCTTAGCGCTAAGAAGCTTCTTTAACCCTTCTTTTTTTTTTTTTTTTTATATATTTTATTTTACTTTTTCAGAACATAAAGAAAACAAAACAAGAACAGGAAAAAAGAAAAGAAAAAACATATATACATACATTCAACATTACAATGCTACAAAATGTCAAAATGTGCTTACAAATCGATAAAAAAAAAAATATATATATATATATATACTGTGCAAAGGATCCCAAAGAAACTCAAATACCGCTTTTAGCCTGATCAAAATAGGTCAGGAACGGGTCCCAAATAACGGAAAATTTCCTTAGAGAATTTGACCTCTGGAATCTGAGTCTCTCCATACGTATAACTGAGATCATGTCTGTCAGCCACAGCTGAAAAGAAGGTGGAGAGGAGGACTTCCATTCCTTCAAAATTAGTTTCTTGGCAACTGTCATTCCCTGTGTCAGAGATTGCTGCACGGCCGTTGGGAGGAGCAAAGAGGACTCCGAGCAGCCAAAGATGGCGAGTTCCGCCTCCAGTTGGAGGGTTATTTTGTAGGCCTTAGAGTACCAGTCAAATATTTTGGCCCAGAATCCTGATAGTGAAGGGCAAAACCAAAAAGCATGGGACAGTGTGCCCTCCGACACCCGACACCTATCACATAGTGGTGAGACCGAAGGATATATCTTGTGTAACCTATGCTTGGAGTAATGAAGACGGTGAGCAACTTTAAATTGGATAAGTTGATGTCTACTATTAATTGAACAGAGCTGGACCACAGACAGACTCCTGTCCCATATGATTTCAGACAGATCCACACCAAGTTCCTCCTGCCACGCCTCTTTGATCCTCTCAGTGGGGGCCTTAATGCAATCGTCGAACAAACACACAAACTTAGAAATAAGATGCCTGGAGTTGGGAGGGCTTAACAAAACCTCAAAAAAAACATGTTCGTCTGGGAGAATGTCAAAATTGCGAATCTTGGATCGGACATAATGTCTAACTTGTATATATCTATAAAGATGCGTTTGGGGCAACTCAAATGCTCTCTTCAGAAGATCAAAGGATGCAAATTGGCCATCAATATACAGGTCACTGATGGAGACCAGCCCCTTTTCACTCCAGGCATGGCAAATTCTATCTGACCATGAGGGCAAAAAAGAATGATTAAAACAGATTGGTGTGTGAACAGAAACATCTGGTACATTCAAAACTTTCTTAACCTGATTCAGAATTCTGACAGAGTTTTTCACAACAAAACTCAAACCTTTCAAAGTCCCAGGCTCCTCTAGCTTAGAAAACAACATGGCTGGCAATGAGGACCTGGCGATAGAGCCAGCCTCCATTTGTAGCCACAGAGGGGCCCCAGGAGTTAAATTGCCAGCAGTTCCTTGTCGCCAAAACATCAGAGCCCTAACATTGGCAGCCCAGTAATAGTGCTTAAACACTGGTAAGGCCAGCCCCCCTGCCGACTTAGGTTTTTGCAGATGAATTTTAGAAATTCTATGGTTCTTATAATTCCAAATATAGGACAGAATTATGGAGTCCAGCTCTTTGAAGAAAGCCGATGTAAGAAAAATGGGGAGGCTTTGACACAAATAAAGGAACCTGGGAAGTGAAACCATCTTAATTGAGTTTATACGACCAATCATGGATAAAGGGAGGATTTTCCAGCTTTCTATACATTGTTTAAGTTTTGAAACAAAATCCCTAAAATTCAACTTAAATATTAGCTTAGGATCTCTGGGTATGGTCAAGCCAAGATAGGTGAGGCGGCCCTTTGCTAATTTGAATGGGAGACTCTCCAGGAACCCAGGAGTAAAGAGATCAGAGAGAGGCATAAAGTCACTTTTTGTCCAATTAATTGTGTATCCAGACAGCTTACCGAAAGAAGTGATTAGTTCTAGGAGAGGGGGGATAGATTTTTCTGAATTATGCAGGTATATTATCACATCGTCGGCATACAAACTGATACGCGTCTCGACACCTCCGACCTCAAGGCCTGCAAGGCTTGCGTGACTACGTATTTTTAAGGCAAGGGGCTCAAGCGCGACGGCGAAGAGGGCCGGCGAGAGAGGGCAACCCTGCTGGACCGAACGAAATAATGGAAACCTGGTTGACTTATCGCCATTACTTATAACTGAGCATGCCGGACTCGCATATATAAGCTTTACCCAGGATATGAATGAACTGCCGAACCCGAATCTGTGCAGTGACTCAAACATATACGGCCACTCAACCTGATCAAACGCCTTCTGTGCATCAAGTGATAAAATCGCAGCACCACTGGTCTTACTGTGATCCGCGTACATGGTGTTAAGGAGACGTCTGACATTGGAGAAAGCAAACCTACTCGGGATAAACCCTGTCTGGTCAGGATGAATAATAGATGACAAATGTCTATTTAACCGGGTCGCCAGCATTTTAGTGATTACTTTTCTATCAAAATTTTGAAGCGCTATGGGTCTGTAGCTAGCCGGATCGGCTTCGTCCTTCCCCTTTTTTAAAATGAGGGAGATGTTAGCTTCATACAATGTTTTAGGCAAGATTTTGTCCTTCACTGAGCTAGATGCCATTCTGAGGAGGAGTGGAGCGAGAATGTTGCAAAATTTCTTGTAAAATTCAGCGCCAAATCCATCCGGGCCAGCTGCTTTGCCTGATGGGAATGACTTAATGGCAGAAGTTATTTCCTCCAATGTAAAATCAGAGTCTAAGTCCTTTCTGGCATCATCACTAAGTTTGGGCATTTCCAGAGGGTCGAAAAAGTCACTCAAATCCGACTGGCCGGCATCACACTTAGATGAGTAGAGTTCACTATAAAACTCCCTAAAGCGGTTATTTATCTCCTTAGGGTTAGTCAGCAGGGCGCCCCTTTTTGATTTAATGGAGAGGATTGATCTAGAAGCCTGAGCGCCCTTGAGCTGCCGCGCCAGGAGCCCCTCAGGCTTATCTCCCAATTCAAATTGTTTTTGTCTCAGTTTTAAAAGAAGAGTGTTTATTTGGCCACCTAAGATGCAGTTATATTCATATTTTAATCTTAATATCTTATTATAATCGTCAGAGCATTTTGAAGCCTGATATACCACCTCAAGGGCGGAAAGGGCATTTTCGATCTCCAATAGCCGCCTCCGTCTTTCTTTTTTGGCAGTAGATTCATATGCGATTATGTCCCCACGGATAACTGCCTTTAAAGTTTCCCATAGCGTGGAGTCTGAAACTTCACCATTATCGTTAAATTCCATAAACTGTTTTAATTTGGTGTCAATATGCTCTATGAATCTCTCTTCCGCGAGTAAGGTTGGATTAAAACGCCAAGAGTACGTTTGTTTAGGGAGAGAGAGATTCAGGGACATAGTCAGAGGGCCATGGTCAGAGATCAATATGTTGTGGTATTTGGTGTTGGTGACATGGGGAATTAGCTGAGAATCTATTAAAAAATAGTCTATCCTACTGTAAGATTTGTGGACATGGGAATAGAATGAGTAGTCTTTGTCTGTGGGGTGCTGAACCCTCCAGATATCCACTACATTCCTAGATTTAATCAAATTGTTCAATACCGTCACTGATGAGATTGTTGGGGGTGGTCGTGAAGACAGCCTATCTAAATATGGATCTAAGTAACAATTTAGGTCACCGCCAATTATTATATTTGAATTATTAGAGTCGGGGAGTAGATTGAAAACTTTCTTAAAAAAACTGGGGTCGTCTGTGTTTGGGCCATAAATATTGAGTAGGGTAATCGGAAATGAGTCGATGGTGCCAGAAACTAAGATGTACCTACCATGAGGGTCTGTTGTCATTGTAACAAGTTGAAATGGAATATTTTTCCTAAAAAGTATAGCTACACCCCGGGCGTGGGAAGAGAATGGGGATTGATAGACTTGTGAGATCCAACCGCGCCGCAGACTACGCTGCTGAGTCGCCTTAATATGAGTTTCTTGTAAAAAGATTATATCCGCTGATAAGGATCTTAGGTGACTAAAAACTTTTTCCCTTTTTACAACATGACCTAACCCCTTCACATTCCACGAGACCATTTTAATATCTCTGCCTCCCAGCTGTGTCCTATCCTGAAATCCAAGCATACATAAACAAAAAATAAACTTCTACAAATAAGCACAGATTTATACAGTAAGTTGAAGCGACTGGTAGCATAACAAACACAGAAAATACAAGAAAACAAAACAAAACATACCTGACTGAGGTAAGAACAAAACCCGTACAATCCCCCCCACAAAACAAAACATACCTAAGTAAGGTAAGAACAAAACCCGTATAATCCCCCCCACCCCCCCTCATGACCCGTTTCATTTTTGTTGTTCCGGTTTGGTCCATGCCTACAGTAGCTCAAATATGCCCTGGCAAGTGTCTCTTAACAGCGTGTCCCTGTTAAGTCTGGGAAAAACATCATACTACAATTTTGTTGTTTCACAACATACCATCCACTTTGCAGTTGTTAATTAACTTTTTTTTTTTTTTTTTTTTTTTTTCTCAATAAGTACCAAGTCATTTATATATATAAAAAAAAAAATATATATATATATATATATATATATATACAACATACACACATAATGCACCAAGCTGTATGTAACTGGTGTTTTATCTCACATTGTCCATTAGTGTGATGACTCAGTGTATTGAAAGTAACTATTGTCAAATACTATTATTCTTAATCTTTTACCCCCTTGTAGGCTATCACTCAGTCACAGAAATGTAGTTAAGAGCCCCCTCCAGTCAATACCCCTGCGTGCATCCATCCGCGGTCCAGTCATTAGATTAGATGGCGTATACAGCCACTCCGTGCCAAAGATCGTCTATATCAAAAAAACACCCACCGCAACATTGTGGGCGACTGCAGCGCTGCCATCGAAAAAGAAAGAGAGTCTCGCTCGCTCCTACAATACGATCTTCGTCTCCCTTCAGACAAACGTGACCGGAACAAAATGGCAGCTCTCTTCTCCACCGCAAATGTTAATTCAAAACAAAAGTCGTAACACCCTTTGAAAACTCCACAACCAGACAGTATCAAAGCCGGTGTGCTATGAAAAAAAAACGGGGGGAGGAGGAAGGAGCGATACCTACACTGGCCATCCGTTATTAGCTGCAGCGTTTTCAACCTGGCCACACACTGACTTACTGTAATGTACGTGGCTAACGACCAACTAGCGCCAGGTTATCCTATATCAAGACAGCCTTATTTACACACTGGAGTAGGGCTCCAACTAACGTTACTCAGACTAAGTCAAAGGGGGTATTACCTTGGTGTCGTGAAAGTCCAGCACTTTGTGAAGTCAAGCATTAATACACGATAACGTTACTTTCTCCTATAAGCGTCCAGCTTTTTCTGATACTCCGGTCGCGTTTCAGGAGTGTCCGCGGGATTTTGTCCTCCTCTCTGCCCTCGGACTGTGTGCCACATCGACGTTTTAATCTTCTCCAGCCGGCTCGTTGGGGGGATGTAGACCGTCACCGGGAGACCCCTCCTCGCCATGTCTTTGGTGGCCTCCGCTGCTGAGTGGTACAGGCACGTCTCCCCATCATAGAAAGCTCTGAGTTTAGCCGGGAAAGGTGTTTGAAAACGTATCTTGTTTTCTCTCAGCACACGCTTTGCTTCCTTGTATTCCTGACGCTTTCGGAGGACATCTGGGGCGTAATCATGGTCCACATTCACTCTCCTCTCCAGGTGTACAAACCCCTTCTTCTGCCAGGCCAGCTTTATGACTTCTTCTTTAGTTTTAAAGCTCGCAAACTTGACTATTATGGACCTCGGGGTGGCATCGGCTGCGGTCGGCTTCGGTCCCAGGGAACGGTGGGCTCTTTCAATCCTGAGTTCGTTTGACTCGGGGATTACCAGTTTCTCTCTTAGCATGTTTTCCACAAACACTGCCATTGTGAGGGAGTTGTCCTCCGCTCCTTCAGCTACACCGTGAAGTCTTATGTTGTCTCGTCTTGACCTGCCTTCCTGGTCAGTCAGCCTCCCCTCCAAATTCTCCTGTAACTTGAACAACTCCAGCATGGCTTCCTCCATCCCCTGCACTCTTTCTTCTGCTTCTAAGATACGACTTTCGGCTTTATCCACTCTGCTGTTCGTTGTCTTTATATCTTCTTTAATTTCTTTGAGGGTACTTGCGTTTTCTTGACGAAAGTCTCTCAATTCATTGAGAATAGTTTCCAAGTTAGCCATTTCGTTAGCCTCGTTAGCGACTAGCGGCTCCTCCGGTTCAGAATGACACTCGCTATTTTTATCGTCTGTAGTCTTCGCGTTTCTGCTTGGTTGAGTCCGTACTCTATTCTTGTTTTTCTTGCTTTTCCTCCCAGACATATTACTAACGCCTTGTTAATCTCACATCTTGTTTCTTATTAGTCTAAACCTATGAAAAACGGCATTTTTACAGCCAGGGTCATGGAGCTTTGTGGTTAGGCTGCTACCCGCATGGCCGCTCGACCGGAACTCTTCTTTAACCCTTCTTAAGGCTCCCGTAAGAAGCAAACGCGTTTCCCAATTGCTTCTTAGCCTAAAATGATCTTTCGTTAAGAAGGCATGTGTTTCCCAAAAGCTTCCTAGCGCTAAGAAGCTTATTTGACCCTTCTTAAGGCTCCCGTAAGAAGCCAACGAAGCCAACGTGTTTCCCGATTGCTTCTTAGCGCTAAGATGATCTTTCATTAAGAAGGTTTTGTAAGAAGGGTCTGGGGCATTCTTAACACCTTCTTAATGACGAAACACTCGCAGATCCAGCCGCGTCAGGCAAAAGGTGATAATAATATAGTGTCCACTGTTGTGTTTTTCCCTTTTTCCTTTCTTTCATGCACCCTTTAGTGTTTAAAATTGGGGAACACTTGAAAATCTCTCCTCTATGTAATATGGTTACTTGTGTTTTAAATGTTTTACCGTAGGCTATATTCCTCTAATCAGAATGGATTCCTTTTATAATAAGAATGTTGTGGATTTATATAGCACCTTTCACAGAACCCTTCTTAAGAGCCTTCTTTAGCGGTGTTAAGAAGGCTGTTAACACGTTCACTGCCAATGACGAGATATCTCGTCTTAAAAAAAAAAAAAAAAAATTGGAGGTGGGACGTGGATCAACGCCCCCCCACGTCTCCTATAAAAATATTGGAGCCACCGAACGTGTACAACCCATTCCACCGACCCACTAAGTGGCGACAGTGCTCTCCAGACTAGAAAAAGCTGAGCCAAAACTGCAGGGGAACGCGCGAGGAAACCATTCTCTCATACTGTAAAATGGATTGGCGAAAACGCTTTCGCTTTCGCGCATTATCGCGCTGGGAGCTGGCGGTGGGGGATTGCAAATTTGCATAATAGATTATGCGTGCAACACACTTTGAAACACCCGCAGAAAGCCCACAATCGCACGCAGCTTCATTGCAGCTGAGGTCACAACCGAAACGACTCATGCAGACTCGCCCAAAGAGCAGCCGCCAGCAGCCAGGCAGCACAGACAGGCAGAGCCTCGCTTGTGACAAACGCTGCAAAGCCACCAGAGACACACCCACGGAGGGAGGAGTTTGAAGGAGAGGGGGGTTTCCTGCTGCTATGGAGGAAATTACTGTTCAAAACTATTGTTTAGATGTCTGACGTCTTACGCCAAAAATAAATGGTTAAAGTGACTGTTCTATCGAATTTCACAAAAAGCCATTTATCTCAGAATAAATTTTCAGACGCTGAAACCATGCTGTATTCTACTGCTAATGCCTACATAACTACTAACTCTACAAACTAACTTTTTTAGACAGAGAAAGCACACATTCTATTAGTTCTTTTGAGATCATTTGTGTTCACAAAATCTTAGCAGAAAAGAATCCTCGGCTCTTGAAAGATGAGCCAGAATCCTCAAAAAAAACCTTGGCAGAACCTACCTACAGTATTGAAAAAACGGCTGGCAGTGAATGTGTTAAGAAGGCGTTTGGGAAACACTTCTTTGGAGCCTTCTTAACTCCTTCTTAACTCCTTAAGAAGCTTCTTTGTTGGGAAACGCAGTGTGGTCATTGTGTTCTGGTCTGTACTGCATGCGACTACAGGGGAAAACAAACGGAGCGCAAAGAAAACGCTCCGTGCGTATATATATATGCGTATATATATATATATATTCAAGATTCAATAGTTTATTGCCATAGCAATTAAAATTGATTGGAATTTGTCTTGGCATATGCTCAAACAGACAAAACAATCACAGTGACAGACTATGAAAGACAGACAACTACACATCTGTTGCAATGTATAAAAAGTAGAGGAACGTGCAATCAAGAATAACTGTAGAGTGCAAAACAGTATGCAGTACAGTGTGCAGTGCAGAGTAGGCACAGGCGGCTAGTGCAAAAAAAAAGTGCACGATGCATTAAAGTGTCTGGTGCATTAAAAGACTAGGGGGTCAAATTAAATTGGGGTAGTGAACTGAACTGAGGAGGAGTTAAGGGCCCTCACTGCTTCAGGGTATGAGCTGTTACGCAGACGGGTACGCAGAGTGGTTCGGCATTTGATGCTGCGTACCCGTCTTCCCGAAGGAAGGGGGGCAAAGAGAGCATTGGCTGGATGGGAGGGGTCCCTTATTATCTTCAGCTAGCTTCATATATATATATATATATATATTATAATTAACTATATAGATTAACTATAGTTAATCGCATCTTTGTATCGCATGTTTAAAATGCCATTATTTTTGCATTTCAAAGCATTTTTAATTGGATATTAATAATTCTTACCAGTGTGTCATGATTGGGAATCAAATGAATGCAAATAAATGTGCTTTGAGAGCTGGCATTTTAGATTAATTTTCAATTCAATAGAAGTGCAATGTAGACCAGGCCCGATTTTAGCCTGCTACATTAGGGTGGGCTGGTAGGGGGCAACTTTCGCAGTAGTTGCATTATATTCTAATGAGTTAAGTGTAATGGGTGCACCAAATTGTTCCAGTAGGAGTCAACCACCTACTTGTGACAGGTTGACAGATAAGATGTCATTATAATGTTTATGTTTACTATGGGGGACCAACAACTTATTTTATTTACCTATTATTATACCTTCTAAACTTTTGACAAGAAAGTAACCACATTAAATAAGTCGTGGGTGGAAATAATCATTAGGGCATGGATGTGCAAGTAAGTCAATTAATTTCAAGTTATCCGGGCCTTCTAGTAATGTGCAAATGGTCCACCAAGCAGCGCAATTGTTTTTGTATTTATGTTTCATGCTGCATAGCCTGTCATTTTTCCTAATAAAAACCGCGACCTTAAACTCCCACATTTTTAAACTGAATTTGGCCAGTAAATCCATGGCTGACAGCGAGCACATTTGTAAAGCGTGTGATCTTCATACCATATGAAAGTAGAAGAATTAAGGAATCAATTGGGACCAAGCATGTCAACCTAGCATGTCGGGAAGGGGGGGTAAATAACGCTCCAAAGTTGATGAATTGGAATGTAACTAAACGAGTATGTCAAGTCTCATACAAACACAGTGCAAGACAGCCATTATAAAGACATGTGGGCTGATTGAATGGACAACACCTGTCCTGTGAAAGCATATTACGTTTCCTGTAAACCGTAATATGGACTGAAGAACTCTATAAAGTGCACACTCTCCGGATGATTACAAATGGAATCAACTGTAAAACGTGGAATATTGCAGAATTTTCCATAATTTGTGAGAAATTGACAACAGTTAGGCCTAATTATCAAAATCAAAAGTAGAGTAAATGATTGTAGTAACCAAAATGATTTCATAATTGTAAAATGGAGCTAGAGAAATAATTTAGTTTTCGATTGGGATTGTGAAAGGGGGGTTGGTCTGGCGTGGGACCCTTACGTCACCTCACTGTGTGTGTGTGTGTGTGTGTGTGTGGGGGGGGGGGGGGGTTGGCGGACCTCACTGGCAACTTGGCTTTTTGAACACACAACTTAAACACACAAGCCTTAACTATTAATATTGATATTCCAAGCCTTCTTGCTTTTGAATAATGGGCCCACCAATGCCCACTACTACTGTATTAAGCAGAAAGCCAATTGAGGGTATAGCTGAGGAAGAGCAATGCAGCAAAGTTCCTGCCACTGTACGTGCCACGCCACCTGCTGGGCTTTCATGGTGTTGATGTATTTGTCCCAGCTGTTCCCAGCACTCTGCCATCCTACGCACATGATTACAGTCACTGTGAAATATAATTGACTGTAATTGCCTCCTGTGGGATGTTGAAACGAGTAAGTGCTCAGTGAAATGGCTTTGGAACGAACCAAAATAAATGCAGTTGGATAGCGGGGAAACCAAAACATATGCCCACAAAAGCACTACGGCTGTAAAGAGGAAAAGGAAATCAGACTGAACAAGTTGCTTGCCTGCACTCACACAGCATGAGGTGACTGTCAAATCTAAGAACGCCAAGGTGATGGTGTAGTTGTGTTCTTGTGGTGAACAATCTTCCAAACTTCTACTGGAGAGAACGAACTGTACTGGAGCAAACGAGCACAGAGAAGCTCTTGATATCGCACACACATTATTAGCTGTTCATTTGCTTTTACGTCTCTGTATGACTGACTAGAGTGCTGCTCTGTATTACTGACTAGAGTGCTGCTCTGTATTACTGCCTAGAGTGTTGCTCTTACTGACTAGAGTGCTGCTCTGTATGACTGACTAGAGTGCTGCTCTGTATGACTGACTAGAGTGCTGCTCTGTATGACTGACTAGTGTGCTGCTCTGTATGACTGACTAGAGTGTTGCTCTGCATTACTGACTAGAGTGCTGCTCTGTATTAATGACTAGAGTGCTGCTCTGTATGACTGACTAGAGTGCTGCTTGGACATGACTGCCATGGGCGAAGTTTGCATTGGTTCAGGGGGTACACTGCACCCTCTAGTGGCCGTGGCCGAACATCCATGTAGGGAATTAAATATCTATTTATTTATAACAGAAGTAATCTTGTATGCCTTGTAATGCCTTGCTCTAGATAAAGGGTAAAATAATTGTGTGCCTGATAGGGATGGGAATTTCGACTAATTTCCCGGCCGACTAGTCTCAAATTGTATTTGCGACTAGTCGACTAGTCTATAAGCAAGTAGGGGTGCACCGATCGATCGGCACGCAATCTGTATCGGCCGATTTTGACCTCAAATATGTGATCTGCTGCTGCAGATATTTCTTTATTGTCGCCGATCGCATAGCCGATCATGCTGCACGTGAGAAACATGAGGCAGCCCATTTTCATGTCTTCAATGTCCATCGTTTAACTTTCATATTGTGCTCTAACGTTTATATCATTGTGTTGCAAAGCACACGCTTTGCTTTCGTCAGCCGTACTTTCCGTACTATAAGGCGCACCTGAATATAAGCCGCAGCAGCTAAATTGAATGATTGTTATATATAAGCCGCACTGGACTATAAGCCGCAGGTGTTTTAATGTTTAAAACTGGTCAGGAGGAGGCGTAGCGCCTGCCTGTAACAGAGATCTCCGTGTCTTATCAGCGGAGACCGTTTTGAGTCCGATGAACAAATCAATCAAAAACACTTCACTACGTCCAACATAGGCTACAAGATTCGTTTCATTCCATTGAATTTGGCAGCGCGGACGAAACATGGGTGGAACGAAACATGCAAATTACATGTTTTGCATCCTCATCGTCGTAACACAGCCAGTTCTCCATCTTTTGAAGCATGATGTTAGATTACAACGAGCTAGTTGTGTGGCTTAGCCTTCCAAAATGTTGCCGTTAAGTTTTTAGAATGTAATACATAGAATTGGGAACGTTACATTCAATTTCATTCAGACTGTGTTTCTGGCTCAATCGCCGACATTTTTCTCCCGGAGCGAGGGAGGGTGAGGGGAGGGAGGGTGTTTGACAGTAGTGGCTGAGAGAGCGTAGTGGCACAGTGCTCCAATCAGGTCGCGAGGCACATTTTTTGCAACATCATCCAATCAGGGTCTCGCTCTCGTAATGTCTGTCTTACTCTCGTTCTGTCTCTCGTACCAAAATCCATAGATTTAGGAGGTCCCCTAGTGGCCGTTAGCTGTAAAAATCCATAGATAAGCCGCACCGTTATATAAGAAGCATTTTATATGTAAAATGGAAACTGTTCTATAATAGACTGCTATAGCTGCTTACAAAATAAATAAATAAATATATATATATATATATATATATATACATATATCGGTAATCGGTGATCGGTCGATGATCGGTTGGGCAGATATTTCTCATAGGTGATCGGCAATCGGTGATCGGTGGCAAAAAACGTGATCGGTGCACCCCTATAAGCAAGAAAACTCGCAATTTAATATACATATTAAATAAAAAGTTTAAAAGTTTAAAATGCAAATGTTTTGTGTATTTAGGAGCTATTTTAGCCCAAACATTCAGTACAAGCTGTTAATTTAAATTCTATTGATGTAACAACAACTGACTGAATAAAGGTGAACAAATTAAAGAGAAATAAATTTCTGATACGTTTGCCAATGCAATGCATGGCATTTATTATGAATAATGTTGTAGGACGGAGTTCCAGCGTGTCTTGCATGATTGTGTAAGCTAATTTTATGCCGAGCACTTTCTTGTAAAACATACCTGGACTCAACAAAGAAAGCTTCAGATAGTTTTCTCTCCTCCGAGTTGCGCTCGAGCCACTAACGTCAATAAGACCTGCAGACGGTAACGTAATTCCCTGGAATGCGAGACTTAACGAGCCAGTTACATGGCGTTGCATTCTTAGACATTGCCGTTTGCTTTTATTTGGTATGTTACATACAATTGGCTAAATTATTAGTTAATTCAGAGTTAGATGCTGCTCAGCCTGTTTACAACGAGGCGGAGGCGTGAAGAACAAGATGCAGCATTTAACCGACTAGTAAAATACTAAACGGTTAATAAATGAGTAGGCGGTTAAACGATTAAACGACTAGTTGCGCACATCCCTAGTGCTTGACTATTTTCAATGTTTATTATAAAACATAATATTATTCTGGTCTCATTTACACTGTGGTATGGCAGCAGGGGCGGTTTTAGACCCTTCCACCCTGAGATAGTCTCAAGTGGGGCCTATAGTCTCCACCCATCTCACGAGCCTTGGCTCCTTTGTGAAACCACATAATGCTAGCGGGTGAGCTACAGTAGCGGGCCCGCATAGCGGGTCAGCCTAGGAATCGTGCCTAGTAATGTTACATGTGACATCACTGATGATGTCATTGATTATGTCACTGATGTGACCGGAATTTGAATGTCTGGCCTCTCTAGATTTTTGTGACGTCAAAGTGGGGTCACAAGCCAAAAAAGGTTGGGAAGTTCAATGGGAACCCTTGATGTAGATTGAAAGTCAAAGCCCCACCTTCCCCCATCACCCTGACTCCCCAGTCAACACTGTGGAGTCCTTCCGCTTCCTGGGGACGATCATCAGCCAGGACCTAAAATGGGAGCTGAACATCAGAGCTCTCACCAAGAAGGCACAGCAGAGGATGTACTTTGTGCGGCAGCTGAAGAAATTCAAAGTGCCAAAGGCCACGATGGTGCACTTCTACACCTCCATCGTTGAGTCCATCCTCACCTCCTCCATCACTGTCTGATATGCTGCTGCCACTCTCAAAGACATCAACAGACTTCAGCGCATCATCTGCTGCGCTGAGAAGATAATTGGATGCAACCTGCCATCCCTCCAGGACCTGCATGCAGCCAGGACACTGAAGCGGTCTCGCAAGATCATGGCTGACCCCTCCCACCCTGGCCACAGACTCTTTAAGACACTCCCCCACGGCAAGAGACTGAGGTCTGCCAAGACCAGAACCACCCGCCACAAGACCAGCTTCTTCCCAACCGCCATCAGCCTCACCAACAAGGCCTGGAAACCCCTTCCACCAAGGACCTCACCAACAACCCCCCCCACACACACAAACTCACTACCTCCTCCTAAACTCAACTGAACTCCCCCCCCCATAAAACTGGAACTCATATCTAATTTAATGCCTGTCTAACTGGGACTGTAAATTCATGTAAATTCCCTGCACATTTAATGCCTATTTAACTTAGCCTGTAAATTTCATGTACATTCAATGTAAACTCTTATTTAACTCTGACTGTAAATTCATGTAAATCCACTGCCTATTTAACGTCTATTTAACTTAGTCTGTAAATCTCATGTAAATCCAACGTAAATTCATATTTATCATCCACAGAACACTTCACCACTCATGTACATATTGTATATATTGACTCGATTTGATTTGATTGCACTTGCAACTTTGTGATTGTCTTTAGTTATCGTCTTCTTATCTCTGTATATTGATGTGACCGCTACGCTGCATACAGACACTAAGACAAATTCCTCATTATGTAACTTGCATACTGTGGCAATAAAAGTGATTCTGATTCTGATTCTGATTCTGATTCTGATTCTGACATCAAACAAAGGGCCTTTTGCACCTGGTAGGATGTTGGGTATGATAAATTAAAAAAACCTTTACTGCATGAGGAGCACAACAGGACTAGGTCAAAATCTAACATGGTTGGAATGTGTTCCTGTTGAGCAATGGTGTAACTTCGTCATGTTCCAGCCGACCAATGGTGTAACTTAATCGCTCAGTCAGTGAATGACAGACATTCACCTTTATAGAGTGCCAAAGTCATGCCGTCTTCCGGGTTTTCTGCATGGGGCCTAAGAGATTTCATACACTATTAATTTTTCCATAGACGTTTCAGAAAATTGTTATTAAAAGAGACAAAGTGAACTGAATAAGTGCACTAGCTCTTTCTAGGTGCTTGAATGGTGTGTGTAGGTATCTCACACAGGGGTATGGGGCTCTGCACAGCCTAAACATGTGTGTAGGTATCTCACACAGGGGTATGGGGCTCTGCACAGCCTAAACATGTGTGTAGGTATCTCACACAGGGGTATGGGGCTCTGCACAGCCTAAACATGTGTGTAGGTATCTCACACAGGGGTATGGGGCTCTGCACAGCCTAAACAGTGCATTCCCTAGGTTGCGGTGCAAACTGTAAAAAGTGTTACTGCACAAACATAACAAACACATAGAGCTCGATTCCCACTATAGAGGTGTACGGTGCTCCTCTATACAGTATCTCATACAGTCAATAATTCGGCTACTCTTGGAGAACAAAAGACTATGTAAAAGGATAAGATAAAATCAGTTTTAATCGCCTAAATACTATTTCATTTTAGAGGAGAAACATTCTACAGCTCTTTCAGCTCAATAGTCATTATCAGTGTACAAAGTTGCATCAACCTCAACCTCAAATTTATCATAGGGAGAATATCAAATGATGTCACTTTTCAGGGAATGTTAGCCATTGCCTACTTGCAATTCAGGGCACAGGACAGGGAAATAAATACAAGGTACAAGATACAATATACTTTATTAATGCCACACAACAATGTTGGTGGTAATTGTTAGGTACAGCATGGTAGCTCAGCTTCAGTGCAAGAAGTAGACAAACAGACACAACACCATAAACATTACAGCAAGCACAGACAAACATACAGCAGCAGAGAAAAGTCAAAGTCTATATTGGGGGGGGGGGGGGGGGGCTAGCAGGGGGAGTTTAGAGTTCTGATTGCTGTTGGGAAGAAGCTGTTTTTAAACCGGGTGGTTTTGGTGGATATGGCCCTGTAGCGTCTTCCAGATGGAAGGAGTTGGAAGAGGTGGTGAGCTGGATGGGAGGGGTCTCTGATGATTTTGGCTGTCCGGTTGGAGGTGCGTGTTAATAGTGAGCTGATTGGGGGGAGGTCACGGGCAGCCGATGATTTTGGAGGCCTTGGTGATGATCCGGTCCGGTTTCTTTTTAAGTTAAGTTAAGTTATCCTTTATTTATCCCCTTGGGGAAATTCAGCCTCTGCATTTGAACCATCCTCTACTAGGAACCTTCCTAGAACTAGGAGCAGTGGGCAGCCAGTGGGCAGCCACTGTGCAGCGCCCGGGGCCCAACTCCAGTTATTTTGCCAGTACCTTGGACAGGGGCACTGACAGGAGTATTAACCCTAACATACATGTCTTTCTTTGATGGTGGGAGGAAACCCACACGGACACGGGGAGAACATGCAAACTCCACACAGAAAGGACCTGGAACGGACCGGGGTTCGAACCTGGGACCTTCTTGCTGTGAGGCAACAGTGTTAACCACTGTGCCACCGTGCCGTCCCTTTTGGTGTGGGTGTTTGAGTTCCCGTACCAGACAGTGAGAGAGGATGTGAGGATGCTTTGGATGATGGCTGTGTAGAAGTGGACCAGTAGCTGTTTAAGATAAGATTGCAGTGTAGAACAAATCAAACAAACAAATGGTTGCCTATAGTAGAACAAATCAGAGGACTATTTTCACCTCTCTTCTGTAAATCTGGTTACCTACTAGAACAAATCAGAGGGCTATTTTCACCTGATGGTCACCTGTTACCTAGTACATTGGTTCCCAAACGGTGGTCCGTGGACCACTGGTGGTCTGCGGGGCTCCGCCAGGGGTCCGCCAGAGAATTGCAAAAATAAAAATACAAAACAATTACAGAACAAAACAGTTTTTACATACACATTAACCCTGAGCAGTTGCCGGATTGGGCCGATTTTCAGAAATATCGCGATATTTGGGAAACATCACAATTTTGAATGTTTACTTTCAGAAGCTGCAGCAGGCTCAGTTTTAAAGCCAGAGTGAAGTTTCTGGTATCATATGAAACTAGAAGACTTAAAGTGTAACTTACCCCCAAAACACTTTTTTTCAGCTTTTAACCAATATATATGGCGTTTGGGGTGGTATTGTATGTGAAGGATTCTGGTCAAAATCTCCACATTTGAGACCAATCTTTACAATTTTCCAAACCCCTATCATTTCAGCAGCATAAGTGCCCTCTATGCCCTCTGCCCATAGAATAGATTTTAAAATACTGTTACTAGTCTACAAATCACTTAACGGCCTATAGCCCCAAAAATACATCGCTGAATTGCTCCCACGCTACAAACCGTCTAGCCCTCTCAGGTCAGCAGGGTCCGGCTTACTAACTGTCCCTAGGATCAAATCAAATCATGGGAAGGCCGCATTTACCCACTATGCTTCTGCTAGCTGGAACAAACTGCCTGAAGACCTCAGATCTGCCCCAACTTTACTTACTTTTAAAAATAGACCAAAGACTTTTATGTTTACCGTCGCTTTTAACTGCTGACAGCTGTTTTTTAGGAGATGTGTGTGGCCCATAAAGGTTCGAGTCCAACTATTATAAAGGTTATGGACATTTTTAACTGCTGCGCCTGTCGCTTAATGCACTTTTTATGCTCTTTGCTCTGTTGTGATGCTTTTAAATGTATATTTTATCCTCTTATTCTTTTATTTTCCTGTCAACCATTTTATGTGAAGCACTTTGAATTGCCTCTGTGTATGAAATGTGCTATACAAATAAACTTGACTTGACTTGACTCTATGGGTTCAACCCGGCTTTTTTTGTGCCCTCAAATGAATGGCCGATTTGGTACATTGTTACTGTACGTCAAGGTGGTATTTGCGCGTGCCTCACTCATGTGAAACAATTTTTCCCCCCCATGTGATTATTACTGTAGTTCACACGGCGCGAGCCCTTTAAGAGCAATGCATCATGTGTAATCGCCTACTGTGGCTAATGTTAGCGGCTATCTAGTTATGTTACATGGCAGTAAAACGCCACTGAATGACCAAATTGAAATAACTTTTAACCATTTCGAGTAACACTGTTTCCATACGGATCACCAGCATTAGTTTGTTGTTTAATGTGGCTGGCTATATTTCTAACGTTCTCTATCATCTCTGATACACTGAAAATACTGGGAGGCGGGCCATAGCGTCTCTGTCGATGATTTAATTCACTGGCGTTGGCCAATCCTGGCGTGTTCCACCCCAAATCGATTGTGTTCTGGCGCAAAAGAGTGGGTTCCAGGATGAAACATCCTCGAGCCAACTACGTTATCTTTAGAGCAGTGCAGTAAATACAATATTCCTGGAATGCGAGTTTAACTAAACAGTTACATGTCCTCTGCATTCTACAACAAATAAAGACATTACAATTTGTTTTGTATCTTACATAAATTATGCCATATTATTGGCCAAGTTATGATAGTTTATTCTGCCAGGGTGTTTTCAAATCAAGTAGAATACCGTTTTGCAATCCAAAGTTAGGCTAAATTTGGGCTTTTTTTCTAAAGGGGTCCTCTTTTTCACAGCCTAATGTTGGCATGTGTGTGTGTGTGTGTGTGTGTGTGTGTGTGTGTGTGTGTGTGTGTGTGTGTGTGTGTGTGTGTGTGTGTGAGAGTGTCTGTCTGTGTGTGTGTGTGTGTCCATTTTGAACCAGCTAGTAGCCTTATATTGTTATTTCGTTCATCTGCTGCTATTGTATGGTTAAATCATCTAATTTTATTTTATGGGGGGGGGGTATACGCAGTGGAAGTGGTCCCTGGGAAATTTGGTTTGGTACGTAGTGGTACTTGGTCTGAAAAGTTTGGGAACCTCTGACCTAGTAGAACAAATCAGACGGCTATTTTCATCTCTGTGCTGTAAATCTGGTTACCACTTTGGCACTTGTGCACTTCTCACTTGTATCATCTGTGTTCTTGCCTCTGTATTCAATGTCTCTAACTTTGTGTTGTTGTGCTGCTGCTGTCTGACCGGTCTCTCTTGAGAATGAGACCCCCTGTCTCAATGAGACGACCTGTCTAAATAAAGGTTAAATAACACAGGTTCAGGCAAGCAAAAAACAGAGAGTAGCCACCGCACTTCCACAACAATCGCAGGCACTTGAAGACAACAATAGATTTGGCATCTAGCATACAGAGCGTTTGGACCTATCGTCTTGTTGTAAATCTGCCCCACAGATTTACAGCTCTGCTTTCATTGATTTTCCTTCGTCTCAGCAGCCCAGCAGCATTTTAAATCTTCTAACTCAATAGAACAAGTATAGCCAGAGTGATCCGGCTACACACCTTGGTCAATCTGTCAGCTCAATGGGATTTCTACAGCACAGGGAAAAGTTCACTCATTTTCTCTAGCAATGTGAATGATAAGTGTATCAGCTTCACATTCCCCCCCCCCCCCCCCCATAGCTGATGTGTTATAGATAAATTTTCTACATCACTATAGTATGAATTATATGGAAGATAATGCTTTAAAAAACATTTATTTGAATCGTGACGCAACGGAAGTATGTAAATAATTCATGTTCACATCTGGGATTGCTACTCAATGATCTACACTAATTAGCACTACTAGCCGTTAGCGTGACGAGTAGAAATATGAGATCAAATTAAAGTAATTCGCTATGAAAGATTTAAATCCACGGATTTCTTATTCCTGCCAGATGAGGAGTGAGATGCGGTGCCAGACGAGCACCGCATCAGATCAGACGAATCAGATCAGACGAGCACACGAATCAGATCAGAATCAGGGAGTATTGTGTCTCTTTATTTATGTTTTGCATGATTTTTCTGTACATGTAGAGAAATAGAGACTCTGTGTGTGTGTGTGTGTGTGTGTGTGTGTGTGTGTGTGTGTGTGTGAGTGCGTGCATGCGTGAGTGTGCGTGAGTGTGCGTGTGTGTGAGTGTGTGTGTGCGAGTGCGTGTGCGTGTGTGTGTGTGAAGCTCCCGTTCCAGCGTGTGAGTCCTGACATGTGTAAGTAAGTGTGTCTAGGTGTAGTAAGTGTGTCTAGGTGTAGTAAGTGTGTCTAGGTGTAGTAAGTGTGTCTAGGTGTAGTAAGTGTGTTTAGGTGTAGTAAGTGTGTCTAGGTGTAGTAAGTGTGTCTAGGTGTAGTAAGTGTGTCTAGGTGTAGTAAGTGTGTCTAGGTGTAGTACGTGTGTCTAGGTGTAGTAAGTGTGTCTAGGTGTAGTAAGTGTGTTTAGGTGTAGTAAGTGTGTCTAGGTGTAGTAAGTGTGTCTAGGTGTAGTAAGTGTGTCTAGGTGTAGTAAGTGTGTCTAGGTGTAGTAAGTGTGTCTAGGTGTAGTAAGTGTGTCTAGGTGTAGTACGTGTGTCTAGGTGTAGTAAGTGTGTCTAGGTGTAGTAAGTGTGTCTAGGTGTAGTAAGTGTGTCTAGGTGTAGTAAGTGTGTTTAGGTGTAGTAAGTGTGTCTAGGTGTAGTAAGTGTGTCTAGGTGTAGTAAGTGTGTCTAGGTGTAGTAAGTGTGTCTAGGTGTAGTAAGTGTGTCTAGGTGTAGTAAGTGTGTCTAGGTGTAGTAAGTGTGTCTAGGTGTAGTAAGTGTGTCTAGGTGTAGTGGTCAGACTCTGTCAACACAGGAACAAAGGAACATCCTTATCACTAAAACCTCTCTAACACCACAAAGTGTTGGCAGCATTTAAAACACCGGACAGGCAGAGGATGAGGTATCAGGGGAATTGGAAGGTTTTAGGACTTTTAGGACTCATTTTCGACGATGACCCAGGATTTAATCTTTAATCTTGCAGAAAATGAGATCCCGGCGGTTCCCCAAATCCACAGGGATTTAAGAAGAAGACCCTACATCTACTCTCTGTCCTCCCCCCTCTCTCACATTCCCCCTGCTCTCCTTCCCCTGCTCTCCTTCCCCTGCACCTCTACTCTCTGTCCTCCCCCCTCTCTCACATTCCCCCTGCTCTCCTTCCCCTGCACCCTCCCACCTCTCCTTCTCTGTTCTCTCCTCCTCCACATTTCCCATTTTCTCCCCACCCTCGCCCTAATCCGGGCCCGTATCCTACTCCCTCCCTCCACCCTAGACCCTACCTCTACTCTACCTCCCCTGTACCCTTCCACCTCTCCTTCTCTGTTCTCTCCTCCTCTCTGTCCTCTCCCCTCTCTCACATTCTCACTGCTCTCCTTCCCCTGCGCCCTCCCACCTCTCCTTCTCTGTTCTCTCCTCCTCTCTGCCCTCTCCTCCCTCTCACATTCCCCCTGCTCTCCCTCCCCTGCATCCTCTCCTTCTCTGTTCTCTCCTCCTCCACATTTCCCATTTCTCCCCACCCTCGCTCTAATCCGGGCCCGTATCCTACTCCCTCCCCTCCCCCAACCCTAGACCCTACCCCTACCCTGGCTCTCCCTCCCCTGCACCCTCATCTCTCCTCCTCTGTTCTCTCCTCCTCCACATTTCCTATTTTCTCCTCACCTCCCCCCTCTCCTCCCTCCTCCCTCTCCCTCCCTCCTCCACTCTCCTGCTTTCTTCAAATGTTCAAATGTTATCTTTATTCTGTATATTCCTGTTACTGTGTGTTAGCTAGAATCAGCTAGACATACTTTCTGTGAAGCCCTCTGAGACATGCTTGTGAATTAGGGCTATATAAATAAACTTGACTTGACTTGACTTGACATTTCACCAGGTGTGTAACACATTGTGTAACACACTAATGTGTACAGGTGTGTAACACATTGTGTAACGCACTAATGTGTACAGGTGTGTAACACATTGTGTAACACACTAATGTGTACAGGTGTGTAACACATTGTGTAACACACTAATGTGTACAGGTGTGTAACACATTGTGTAACACAGAATGTGTACAGGTGTGTAACACATTGTGTAACACACTAATGTGTACAGGTGTGTAACACATTGTGTAACACACTAATGTGTACAGGTGTGTAACACATTGTGTAACACAGAATGTGTACAGGTGTGTAACACATTGTGTAACACAGAATGTGTACAGGTGTGTAACACATTGTGTAACACACTAATGTGTACAGGTGTGTAACACATTGTGTAACACACTAATGTGTACAGGTGTGTAACACATTGTGTAACACACTAATGTGTACAGGTGTGTAACACATTGTGTAACACAGAATGTGTACAGGTGTGTAACACATTGTGTAACACAGAATGTGTACAGGTGTGTAACACATTGTGTAACACACTAATGTGTACAGGTGTGTAACACATTGTGTAACACACTAATGTGGTACAGGTGTGTAACACATTGTGTAACACAGAATGTGTACAGGTGTGTAACACACTGTGTAACACACTAATGTGTACAGGTGTGTAACATATTGTGTAACACAGAATGTGTACAGGTGTGTAACACATTGTGTAACACACTAATGTGGTACAGGTGTGTAACACACTGTGTAACACACTAATGTGGTACAGGTGTGTAACACATTGTGTAACACAGAATGTGTACAGGTGTGTAACACATTGTGTAACACAGAATGTGTACAGGTGTGTAACACATTGTGTAACACACTAATGTGGTACAGGTGTGTAACACATTGTGTAACACAGAATGTGTACAGGTGTGTAACACACTGTGTAACACACTAATGTGTACAGGTGTGTAACACACTAATGTGTACAGGTGTGTAACACATTGTGTAACACACTAATGTGGTACAGGTGTGTAACACATTGTGTAACACAGAATGTGTACAGGTGTGTAACACATTGGAAGTCAAAGGAGCCTATTTGACTTCCCGGCCCATCTAGATTATTATTATGGTGAAAAAGGCAGTTCTAAAGCAGTTTCTAAACGTTTTTTTCTTCTTCAAAAAAGATGACATTATTCATCTGCTCATTGGCCTCAGGCACAGCCGGTCGTGCCTGTATGGACACCCTCAGGCACAGCTGGTCGTGCCTGTATGGACACCCTCAGGCACAGCTGGTCGTGCCTGTATGGACACCCTCAGGCACAGCTGGTCGTGCCTGTATGGACACCCTCAGGCACAGCTGGTCGTGCCTGTATGGACACCCTCAGGCACAGCTGGTCGTGCCTGTATGGACGCCCTCAGGCACAGCCGGTCATGCCTGTATGGACGCCCTCAGGCACAGCCGGTCGTGCCTGTATGGACGCCCGACCAAGCCGGAGGTAACGCGTGCATACGAACCTGCAACCCTCGTGTTGGTAGGCGGGGAATCTTATTATTGTCAGATAACCATCAACCCTAATCCTTTTTCAACCTCTGATTTATCTTTATAGATACCAAATCATCTGCATATAGAAAAAGATCACATGCGCAAGGTCACATTATTAATATATAGCTAAAAGAACAATGGACCTTGAACAGTGGATGAAAAATTAGGTGGAATTGGATTGTCGAGCACTTTCTATTCTTTACGTTTATATGCAGCTAGTTTGAGTTCCGGTGTGTTTGCGCTGGATAATAACTTGTGTTTTAAACATCTTTGTATCCACTGAGTCTTGAAAAGTTTCGCCTCTGGCAATGTTTTCCTTTTGGAATCTCATGAATTGTAACGATGGGTTATCAGACTGAATTGTGGGTTTAATCATGATCATCATCTTCTCCCTGTTACTGTGATTGTGTTTGCTGTGAGTACATAACCAGGGACTAATAAGAGTGCTAACTAGCCACTTTTTTCTTCTTTCTTTGCTCATTTTTGAGAAACTGGTAACATGCTAGCCCCGTTAGAACTCTTTGGGCTAGCTATGCTACCCTAGAAAGAGTTCCGTCTCCCTACATAGACTTGCATGCGACTTTGGCTCTCAAGCTGTCTAAATCAGCGATACACACATATTAACAAGTGTCACAGAAACATTTCAAAGCCACCTACTAGAGCAGAAGGGTTCATAGCTTCTCGACGTCGGGGTTAGAAAGCTTGACGCTGCTCATAAATGCCTCTTTTCATCTGAAGTCTGTGCTGGTGATATTATTTTTTTACCGAGCTTTGGACCAGAGTGGTGCTGTTGAGCGCTGTGACGGCTGGGCTCTAACCCGGAAAAATCATATCACCAGCACAGACTTTGGATGCAAGTCTATGTAGGGAGACGGGACTCTTTCTAGGGTAGCATAGCTAGCCCAAAGAGGTCTAACGGGGCTAGTAACATGCTGGACTAATGCCAGCACTTGTTTAACTGTGCTGCTAAAATCTTTGACTTGTTGTCAAGGCACAAACATTTGTCCTATATCAATAGGATACCAACTCAATACAGGTACTGTATATAAATAAGCATTGGGTCAGGGATATGATACAAACTGTAACATACCAACTCAATACAGGTACTGTATATAAATAAGCATTGTGTCAGGGATATGATACAAACTGTAACATACCAACTCAATACAGGTACTGTATATAAATAAGCATTGTGTCAGGGATATGATACAAACTGTAACATACCAACTCAATACAGGTACTGTATATAAATAAGCATTGGGTCAGGGATATGATACAAACTGTAACATATTCCCTTTGGGGGCCTAATTTGTATATGAAACTATACTGTAACTGAACTGATCAATGAATCATGAAGATGCTCCTCTGTCATGCAACAATACATGACAGTTCTATTTTGGTACAGTTTCAACTCTCATTAACTGTTCGCATATTCATCATAAGCTTTCGAAAGTTACAGAAAAAGGCTTCTCCACCACAACCGGGGACCATTAATTATTCATAGGAGCACATATTTTAATTGTGTATAAATTGGATTAAATGTGCAGCATGTGTTTTAAGGTATAGTTTACACCCACCAACACGTCATACTAAAGCCGCTAAGGTGGTTTCTCACTGTGCAATGTGACACACTCGCCTGGGAACCTGACCAATCTCCCAGCTAGCACACATTTGCAATTTGACACACTACTTGCAAGTTTCTATCTTGCTCATGTATTTTACATTGTGAGCCATTTCAAGTAAAACACACCCGGTGGAATCACATGATGTCACCTTTTTCACGTTCACCATAAAAAACACCATAAGTGACATTCTTCTGCTATACGAGGGAGGGATCAGCCGAGCAGCATTTTGGTAAACAAACCGTGTCACTGGGTGGCAACGGCAATGGAACCCTATGGAGCTTAAGTGGAGCGAGGCTTGAGTGTCTGACTCTAGCCAGTTAACTCTGTTTACATTTTAAAAACTGCGACAGTTCACACAACTTTAAAATGACATGCGTATATTAGTGAAGAAAATTAAAAACCTAAAATTGAACATGAGACAAAAATACTAAACAGATCATTATAAATCGTTTTTTTTTAGTACATGACTTGAATACATTGTTTTTGTTTTGATTACTATAATCAGCATACAACTGAAACCAATCCAGTTTGTTTTGCTGTGCCTCTTGTCCCCCATGACAATCCAGGGAGCAAATGACAGAGCCATGCTTGACACTCCAGGGCCTAGCTGGGATTGTACCTGGATTGGATGTTGCAGGGCAGGATATCAGATTGCTGTGTACCAACATGCATCTTATGACAGCCACATGATCAGCACTGAACAACCATCCCCCACTGAACTCTGCTGCTGTACTGCATGATGCATACGCTATATCAGTATCTGGGGAGCTTTTCCCTAGCTGCGTGTATATATTAAGAAGAGAAAATAATCATCACTAAACAGTAGGCACTGTATCTATTGCTGGCATCAGCCACCCCTATAGCTCCCTCCATGCCTGCTCATTCAGAGGGCAATAGAGAGAAATTCCAGGCTTGGAGACAGAGTCCTTAATTTAATCTCCACTCCAGTAAGACTTGCTGGGGTGAGGAGACGCACCCAGTCTAAACATACAGAGCAAGCAGAAAGACACAGGCCACTATGATCCCTGGTCTAAACATATAGAGCAAACAGAAAGACACAGGCCACTATGATCCCTGGTCTAAACATACAGAGCAAACAGAAAGACACAGGCCACTATGATCCCTGGTCTAAACATACAGAGCAAACAGAAAGACACAGGCCACTATGATCCCTGGTCTAAACATATAGAGCAAGCAGAAAGACACAGGCCACTATGATCCCTGGTCTAAACATACAGAGCAAACAGAAAGACACAGGCCACTATGATCCCTGGTCTAAACATACAGAGCAAACAGAAAGACACAGGCCACTATGATCCCTGGTCTAAACATACAGAGCAAACAGAAAGACACAGGCCACTATGATCCCTGGTCTAAACATACAGAGCAAACAGAAAGACACAGGCCACTATGATCCCTGGTCTAAACATATAGAGCAAGCAGAAAGACACAGGCCACTATGATCCCTGGTCTAAACATACAGAGCAAGCAGAAAGACACAGGCCACTATGATCCCTGGTCTAAACATACAGAGCAAGCAGAAAGACACAGGCCACTATGATCCCTGGTCTAAACATATAGAGCAAGCAGAAAGACACAGGCCACTATGATCCCTGGTCTAAACATACAGAGCAAACAGAAAGACACAGGCCACTATGATCCCTGGTCTAAACATACAGAGCAAACACAAAGACACAGGCCACTATGATCCCTGGTCTAAACATAGAGCAAGCAGAAAGACACAGGACACTATGATCCCTGGTCTAAACATACAGAGCAAACAGAAAGACACAGGCCACTATGATCCCTGGTCTAAACATACAGAGCAAGCAGAAAGACACAGGCCACTATGATCCCTGGTCTAAACATACAGAGCAAGCAGAAAGACACAGGCCACTATGATCCCTGGTCTAAACATATAGAGCAAGCAGAAAGACACAGGCCACTATGATCCCTGGTCTAAACATATAGAGCAAGCAGAAAGACACAGGCCACTATGATCCCTGGTCTAAACATACAGAGCAAGCAGAAAGACACAGGCCACTATGATCCCTGGTCTAAACATACAGAGCAAACAGAAAGACACAGGCCACTATGATCCCTGGTCTAAACATATAGAGCAAACAGAAAGACACAGGCCACTATGATCCCTGGTCTAAACATATAGAGCAAACAGAAAGACACAGGCCACTATGATCCCTGGTCTAAACATACAGAGCAAACAGAAAGACACAGGCCACTATGATCCCTGGTCTAAACATATAGAGCAAGCAGAAAGACACAGGCCACTATGATCCCTGGTCTAAACATACAGAGCAAGCAGAAAGACACAGGCCACTATGATCCCTGGTCTAAACATACAGAGCAAACAGAAAGACACAGGCCACTATGATCCCTGGTCTAAACATATAGAGCAAGCAGAAAGACACAGGCCACTATGATCCCTGGTCTAAACATACAGAACAAGTAGAAAGACACAGGCCACTATGATCCCTGGTCTAAACATACAGAGCAAACAGAAAGACACAGGCCACTATGATCCCTGGTCTAAACATACAGAGCAAACAGAAAGACACAGGCCACTATGATCCCTGGTCTAAACATACAGAACAAGTAGAAAGACACAGGCCACTATGATCCCTGGTCTAAACATACAGAGCAAACAGAAAGACACAGGCCACTATGATCCCTGGTCTAAACATACAGAGCAAACAGAAAGACACAGGCCACTATGATCCCTGGTCTAAACATACAGAACAAGTAGAAAGACACAGGCCACTATGATCCCTGGTCTAAACATACAGAGCAAACAGAAAGACACAGGCCACTATGATCCCTGGTCTAAACATACAGAACAAGTAGAAAGACACAGGCCACTATGATCCCTGGTGAGCTGCAAAGCAGACGGTGATAACATGATGAAGAAACATCTCTGCCACTCTGGTGATGCTGACGAATAGCCTTTCCTCAGGGCCACTCTGTAGCTCTGATTCATGGTGCCACTCTGTCCTGCTCACAAATTTACAAATTCCACTATATGGCGAAGGCATAGCCTGCCCTACTCTGCCCTACTCTGCCTCTGATTGGCTTATCCTGATATTTGACCCTTACCAGGGCCGGAATGGGACCAGAATTCGGCCCTGGCATTTGTAGTTTAGTTTAGTCTATTAGGATCCCCATTAGCCGGATGCTACAGCTATTCTTCCTGGGGTCTTCACCCAGGGGGGGGGGGGGGGGGGGGTCTTCACCAAAACGTGTGGTGATGATGTATCTCTCCACTGCCTTCTGGCATTTATTCTAAGGGACTTCAGGCCAAAACAAGGTGACGTATACTGCTTAGTTCAGAGTTCCTACTGTTCTCTCCTCAGTATGTTGTCTCATTAATGTCTGTCCTCCAGGGCCTCACATAGCATCATAATACTGTGGGTTAACTCTGTCCTCCAGGGCCTCACATAGCATCATAATACTGTGGGTTAACTCTGTCCTCCAGGGCCTCACATAGCATCATAATACTGTGGGTTAACTCTGTCCTCCAGGGCCTCACATAGCATCATAATACTGTGGGTTAACTCTGTCCTCCAGGGCCTCACATAGCATCATAATACTGTGGGTTAACTCTGTCCTCCAGGGCCTCACATAGCATCATAATACTGTGGGTTAACTCTGTCCTCCAGGGCCTCACATAGCATCATAATACTGTGGGTTAACTCTGTCCTCCAGGGCCTCACATAGCATCATAATACTGTGGGTTAACTCTGTCCTCCAGGGCATCACATAGCATCATAATACTGTGGGTTAACTCTGTCCTCCAGGGCATCACATAGCATCATAATACTGTGGGTTAACTCTGTCCTCCAGGGCCTCACATAGCATCATAATACTGTGGGTTAACTCTGTCCTCCAGGGCCTCACATAGCATCATAATACTGTGGGTTAACTCTGTCCTCCAGGGCCTCACATAGCATCATAATACTGTGGGTTAACTCTGTCCTCCAGGGCCTCACATAGCATCATAATACTGTGGGTTAACTCTGTCCTCCAGGGCATCACATAGCATCATAATACTGTGGGTTAACTCTGTCCTCCAGGGCCTCACATAGCATCATAATACTGTGGGTTAACTCTGTCCTCCAGGGCCTCACATAGCATCATAATACTGTGGGTTAACTCTGTCCTCCAGGGCCTCACATAGCATCATAATACTGTGGGTTAACTCTGTCCTCCAGGGCCTCACATAGCATCATAATACTGTGGGTTAACTCTGTCCTCCAGGGCCTCACATAGCATCATAATACTGTGGGTTAACTCTGTCCTCCAGGGCCTCACATAGCATCATAATACTGTGGGTTAACTCTGTCCTCCAGGGCCTCACATAGCATCATAATACTGTGGGTTAACTCTGTCCTCCAGGGCCTCACATAGCATCATAATACTGTGGGTTAACTCTGTCCTCCAGGGCCTCACATAGCATCATAATACTGTGGGTTAACTCTGTCCTCCAGGGCCTCACATAGCATCATAATACTGTGGGTTAACTCTGTCCTCCAGGGCCTCACATAGCATCATAATACTGTGGGTTAACTCTGTCCTCCAGGGCCTCACATAGCATCATAATACTGTGGGTTAACTCTGTCCTCCAGGGCCTCACATAGCATCATAATACTGTGGGTTAACTCTGTCCTCCAGGGCCTCACATAGCATCATAATACTGTGGGTTAACTCTGTCCTCCAGGGCCTCACATAGCATCATAATACTGTGGGTTAACTCTGTCCTCCAGGGCCTCACATAGCATCATAATACTGTGGGTTAACTCTACTGAGACCGAAAAGGTAGCAGGAGTTATTCAGAAAAGAGCCAGATGGAAGAAATATCTCTCTTACTCGCTTAAGTTGCACATGTATGTACAAGTACTCCTCAGGGCTTAAAATTCACTTTGCAAACTGGGGGGGGGGATAACCTGATGCTGCCAGATGGACGGTATAGCTCCACATAGTTTCACTAAACCAGTCGATCTGGGAATGAAGTCACCAGACCCGCTGACGGAGGCGGGCACTTTTTCCAAGCTACTTGGCAGTAGGGATGCAGCGGTTTCCGGTTTGAAGGTATACCTCGGTTTCAAAAAGTCACGGTATCAAAACCACTAAGTTTTGCCGTCATACCTTCCCCACGGTATCACCTGTTTCCCCCTGAGAGAGAAAGTGCCCAGACAGAGTGCAGTAACGCAGCCCCTCCCCCCAGCTGCCCAGTCTCAGCAATCAGTGTAGCTGTGATCGTCAAGAAGTCATCAAGTCAATCGTTTACTCCCGTGCGTAGCCTATTGTAATTCAACGTGATAATGGCTGCTGAAGGAGAATCCCCAGAACGTTCCCCCAGGCGGTGGGCCGCGGCCCCGTCGAAAAAGACAAACTCCGCGGTGTGTGGGAATATTTCAGTAAAAGCAGGGACGGCCAGGGAGGATTAGAGGGGGAAATACCTCAAACATGAATCAGCACATCTGCAGGAACAACACCCGTCCTTCCTTATTTGCCAAATTCAAGGTACGTTAAACGTCTTGCGTCATCATACATCGTGTCGGACATAAACCATTTCCACCGGCAGGAGGATGAACGTAAAATAAACACTGTCATAGGCTAACGTTATCGATAACATAACATGGCTAATTAGCACTCAGCTGTCTTTGGTCTAACTAACGATAACGTTACTTGACTGAGCGAACGTCTTATGCCGGCGTATTGCACTGAAGAGAAGTAACAACAGTCATTAAATAAGAGGCAGAGGTGTGTGTGTGTGTGTGTGTGTGTGTGTGTGACGCACAGAGAGGCAGAAGTGTGTGTGTGTTTACATTATGTCTGCTTGGATCCATTATAAGCTAGCAATGCGCTACACTATTTCTCCTGTGCTTACAGCACAGTGTCTGCACTGCTACTTTCTTCCAAAATATCTGGATCTCTAATATTTGCCCTACAGTACTTTTGGATACAAATAAAAGTGTGTGTGTGTGTGGTGTGTGTGTGTGTGCACATTAACATTGAAACATTTATGTCCAGTGTCCAATCCGATTTGACAAAAGATAAGCATGTGTGTTTTAGTTTTACATACGTTAATTAGATTAAATAAATAGTTCAATAACAAACAAAAAAATTTAGGCTATTTTTTTGTTGCCAGATTTCACAATAACACATAAAGGTCCGCGATACCGTGATACCGTGAAACCGTGGTATTTTTGTCCAAGGTTATCATACCGTCAAAAACTCATACCGCTGCATCTCTACTTGGCAGGTGATTGGATGACCCATCTGTCTATCACCGCTGGTGGGTGTTAACTTCAACCAATCAGATCGCCAAAGGTGCCTGTGCCTGATGGTATGCCTGTGCCTCCGTGGTATTCATTGATTGAGTCCTCACGGTCGTAAAGTCACCTTCGAAGCATTTAGTTAGATTATAACAAACTAGTTGTGTGGCTTAGCCTTCCCAATGTTGAGGGTCGTTTTTTAGAATATAATACATAGAATTGGGAACGTTACATTCAATTTCATTCAGACTGCCTGTCTCTTCCGCGGCGGCAGCCATGTTGACGAGTGAAAAGAACTACAAAGACCATGTACCCACTACTTGCCCAGATGAGCCTGAGCCCGCCTACGGCTGCCGCTGATTGGTCGGGCCGGCATGGTTCGACCAATCATCTTAACTGCCTGTGCATGACAAGATGGTTACGTCGAGAGAATCTCTTTTGATCTCGTGAGGTTATCCATCTTGCAAGCAAGGTTAGGGGGGGGGGATTCCCCCCTTATGTTCTTCAGATAGGGGCGATTTATAGACTTTGGGGGGGGATCCACCTGATTAAAGAAAATACATTATGTGATGTTGACTGATGTTTTTATGTAACATAAAATATTACTTTCTTTAATCAGGGGGAAGCATTTTTCAATCAAAGGTGAAAGGACAGATATTATGGTTTATAGCAGGGGTGGGCAACTATTTTTCATGGGGGGCCACATGAGAAACCCAGATTGTTGCCGGGGGCCGAACAAATATTGTCATGCCGTAACCCATGGATGGGCAACTTTGATGATAGAGAGGGCCACAAAAAAATGTCCTCGCTACCAGATTTTGCTGAGGGCTGAACGGCGCCAGCACGAAAAAGTTGGGGCATTTGAAGCCAGGTTTAGAGGAATAACTCATTTTAAATTAACAATTGTGATGTCATTATTCAGTCTTAACCACCAATATTTGATCATTTTCCTCACTCACTCCTATGTCACCACCTGCTTTTCCTGCAGGGCTTGAAATTAACTTTTTTCACCACCTGCCAATATGGCTGCTAGATTTTAAAGTTACCAGCCAATTAGAATTTCCACTAGCCGAAATGTTTTTCTTGAAATAAACCAGAATATGAGTGGGTTAATTTAAGCATAAGTATCAGTAAGTGGCCCGGGATTCTCAAAGCCTGTGTTGAGGGTCACACAAGAACAAAAATGCACTCTTGAAGCTAAATAAATCCAAAACCAACAAGTTAATTATTGAAATTTCTACTTCAATGTAGAACAGTCATTTCTTACACATGAGATTACTTTAAGCCTTTTAGTCATAACTATTATTGAAAGATATTCCATATTTCAGACTGAAATGCTATAACAGAAGAGTATTGCCCAGAATGACATGAACATTTGGACACTTATTCAGCAGGTATATTGCATGTTGCGTTCAAGTGCACTGTAAAAAAAAAAAAAAAAAAAAAAAAAAAATTGCAATTCCATCGCGGGCCACACAGGGGGCGCCCGCGGGCCGCATACGGCCCGCGGGCCGTATGTTGCCCATGTATGGTTTATAGGGACTTACCCTGCAATTTAACGTTAGCTCCGGTTAGCCACCGGTTAGCCGGCTGTTTATGGAGCCACCGACCGACACAAAACCTGGCCGTTTCATTTTGGGTAAAACATGAGGGGTTTTTATATGGACTATGAACTATGAACTATGAACTATGAACTATGAACTATGAACTATGAAGTTCTTTGAATGCAAGGATATTTGGTCACAAGAAGTGGATTGCTGCTTGCAGAATTAAGGTTCAGCAAAACAGTCATCCGTATTCAGCAACGTTGGTTCCGCACCATCAGCTTAACATTATAGACATGCCGCACAAACAATTGCGAGACTTCTCCCGCATTATAAATTACAAATCTGCGGGAATTGACAAAATATGCGTGATTCTCGCTATCCCATGCCAAATTTTAACACATTCACTGCCAGCCGTTTTTTTTTTACTGTAGGTAGGTTCTGCCAGAGGGTTTTTTTGAGGATTCTGGCTCATCTTTCAAGACCTGAGGATTCTTTTCTGCTAAGATTTTGTGAACACACAATATCTCAAAAGAACTAATAGAATGTGTGCTTTCTCTGTCTAAAAGAGTTAGTTTGTAGAGTTAGTACGGTAGTTATGTAAGCATTAGCAGTTGAATACAGCATGGTTTCAGCGTCTGAAAAATTATTTTGAGATAAACGGCTTTTTGTGAAATTCGATAGAACAGTCACTTTAACCCATACATGGGCAACATACGGCCCGCGGGCCGTATGCGGCCCGCGGGCGCCCCCTGTGTGGCCCGCGATGGAATTGCAATTTTTTTTTTTTTTTTTTTTTTTTTTTTACAGTGCACTTGAACGCAACATGCAATATACCTGCTGAATAAGTGTCCAAATGTTCATGTCATTCTGGGCAATACTCTTCTGTTATAGCATTTCAGTCTGAAATATGGAATATCTTTCAATAATAGTTATGACTAAAAGGCTTAAAGTAATCTCATGTGTAAGAAATGACTGTTCTACATTGAAGTAGAAATTTCAATAATTAACTTGTTGGTTTTGGATTTATTTAGCTTCAAGAGTGCATTTTTGTTCTTGTGTGACCCTCAACACAGGCTTTGAGAATCCCGGGCCACTTACTGATACTTATGCTTAAATTAACCCACTCATATTCTGGTTTATTTCAAGAAAAACATTTCGGCTAGTGGAAATTCTAATTGGCTGGTAACTTTAAAATCTAGCAGCCATATTGGCAGGTGGTGAAAAAAGTTAATTTCAAGCCCTGCAGGAAAAGCAGGTGGTGACATAGGAGTGAGTGAGGAAAATGATCAAATATTGGTGGTTAAGACTGAATAATGACATCACAATTGTTAATTTAAAATGAGTTATTCCTCTAAACCTGGCTTCAAATGCCCCAACTTTTTCGTGCTGGCGCCGTTCAGCCCTCAGCAAAATCTGGTAGCGAGGACATTTTTTTGTGGCCCTCTCTATCATCAAAGTTGCCCATCCATGGGTTACGGCATGACAATATTTGTTCGGCCCCCGGCAACAATCTGGGTTTCTCATGTGGCCCCCCATGAAAAATAGTTGCCCACCCCTGCTTTAACCATTCATTTTTGGCATCAGTAAGACGTCAGACATCTAAACAATAGTTTTGAACAGTAATTTCCTCCATAACAGCAGGAAACCCCCCTCTGCTTCCAACTCCTCCCTCCGTGGGCGTTCTCCTCCGCCCTCCTTGGCTCTGCAGCGGGTCTGTGACAAACGAGTTGCTGCTGCCTGTCTGCTGGCGGCCGCTGTGCAAGTCTGGATATGGGCTCGCTCGTTTCTTGGGGTTTGTGTTGAGAGCTTTGATGAAGCTTTTGCGATTCTGGTCTTATTTATGCTGCGTGTTTCAAAGTGTGTTCCACCCGTAATCTATTATGCAAATTTGCAATCCCGCACCGCCAGCAATCAGCGCGAAAACGAAAGCGTTTTCGCCAATCCATTTTCAACAGAATGGCTTCCTCACACTGCTTTTTGCTTGCCTTCCTCTAGTCTGGGAGAGCACTGTCGCCACTTAGTGGGTCGGTGGAATGGGTTGTACATGTTCGGTGGCTCCAATAATTATATAAGAGATGTAAAAGGGTTAGATGCACATCCCACGGTCAATTTTTTTTTTTTAATTTTTTTGACGTAAAAACACGTCATTGGCAGTCAACCGTTGGATTTTTTTTGACGTAAAAACACGTCATTGGCAGTGAACGTGTTAAGCCCTGGCTCCTGCACACAAGAACACAGGCACACATACTGTATGCAAACATAATCAGGTGCTTGCTGTTCCAATGCACAGTATTTGTAATCGTAATAGAGATCGTTTGCAGCTTTTTCAAGAAGTGATTAGAAGCCTCTGAGTAGAATATACTTAAAGGGGGACTAACCCCCCAGATATGTATCAGAACAGTGATTTGAAAATACCTATGGAAAAAACCAAGAAATGACATATGCTCTTGTCTATACTAAACTCTTTGGCTGTGTTCAAGTCAAGATTTTTTTTCGGAAATGGACGCCATTACAGTTTGCCTACCGCCTCAAAAATAATTTATTTGAGAGGGGCAATATCTTTTATAAATATCAACAACTAGCCAACGCTGGTGGTCTGTATGGAAAGAGTGTTGCTCAAAATGGTTGAAAGTGATATCAATTTGGCCATTCAGTGGCGAACTAGAAATTTAATTATTTTTGTCCCATTTTGTCCCATGTGTGTGTGCGTGGCTTGTCTAAACTTACGTTAAAAGAGCCTCGCTGCTCACAGCACACAGCACAGTGAGGACAAACGCCCCGCTCTCAGCTTATGTAATCACAAAGCGAGATTTCTCCATTTCTCCATTCCCTCGTCCCATTTGCCATAAATCGCGCCATCAAATCCGTTTTTAATTTTCGTTTCTCCCTTTTCCATGATTCTTTGCAAAAGTTTTCCTCTCAGCTGCGTTCTCCCCCGCCTCCCTCCTGCCAGACCCCGGCTGGCGAAACAGCCTCCTCCTCCTGCATGGGGCGCTCTGTAACCTCACGGAGCAACAAACAAACACAGAGAAATAGCTGGTGTGCGATTTTTCTGCTCAATACAGTCTGAGATTGGGTACAGGATTGAGGGAATCCCGCATCTGTTTGCGAATGTGCGACTGGACAGGACGCTTTTCACAGTAGCTGAGTAGCCTGCTATAGTCGGAGCGAGGTGAGTGTCTCAGGCACAGCTGCAGATCTCTCCTCCTCCCCCCATTCAGTCTACTGCTGCGCGCCCCCGCGGGTGCATGAGAGCAGACTCTCCCGTTTGACTGGCCGAGAGAAAGTGCTTCCAAGTCGGACTGATAATATAAACAACATAATTAGAGCTTATCCAGGTAAGATATTAATAATGTAATGACACATTCAGCGGGAAACTAACTATAATTAAGACATGTGCCAACTTTGACGACGTTTGGTTCAGTATTTTAAGAGCAAACTTCAATAGGAATAGGCTTGGAGTTCTGAGGAGCCGAAAGGGTACAGGGGGGGTAGGGGAGTAATGATCTTGAAATCCCATAGTCTTTGGTTCACCGTGACGTCACGACGTGTCAAATATCCCATTCATTTGAGAAAAAAAAAAGCAGTGTTCCACCCTTAGAGGGCGCTTATGCCAGATATGCTGCTGAAAAATGATACAAATGGTAAAATGGCAACAGTTTGGTGTCAAATGTGGAAATTCTGACCAGAATTCTTCACACATCACCCCCAAAGTCATACAGTATATATTGGTTAACACATTCACTGCCAGCCTTTTTTTTTTTACTGTAGGTAGGTTCTGCCAGAGGGTTTTTTTGAGGATTCTGGCTCATTTTACAAGAGCCGAGGATTATTTTCTGCTTTGACTTTGTGAACACAAAGTTCACAAAAGTACTAATAGAATGTGTGCTTTCTCTGTCTAAAAGAGTTAGTTTGTAGAGTTAGTAGTTATGTAGATATTAGCCGTTGAGTACAGCATAGTTTCATCGTCTGAGACTGAAAGCTGAGATAATCGCAGTTTTGTGAAATTCAATCAAACAGGCAGAACAGTCACTTTAACCATTTATTTTTGGCATCAGTGAGAGATCAGACATCTAAACAATATAGTTCTGAACGCCCTCTCCTTCAAACTCCTCCCTCCGTGGGCGTGTCTGATGGCTTTCAGCAGCGTTTGTGACAAGCGAGTGTTCTGCTGCTGCTGCTGCTGCTGCGAGTTTGAGCAGCCTCCCTCCCTGGCAGCGAGTGTGGATAGGGCTCACTCGTGTCTTGGGTTTGAGAGCTTTGATGAAGCTTTGTGCAATTCTAGGCTTTATGCTGCGTGTTTCAAAGTGTGTTTTCCACCCAGTCTATTTTTGGAATCCCCCACCGCCAGCTCCCAGCGCGATAATGCGCGAAAGTGAAAGCGTTTTCGCCAATCCATTTTACAGTAGAGAATGGTTTCCTCGCGCGTTCCCCTACAGTTTTGGCTCTGCTTTTGCTAGTGTGGAGAGCACTGTCGCCACTTAGTGGGTCCGTGGAATGGGTTGTACATGTTCGCCGGCTCCAATATTTTTATAGGAGACGTGGGGGGCATTGATCCACGTAGCACCGTCAAAATTTTTTTTTTTTTTTTTTGACGTCTCAACTCGTCATTGGCAGTGAACGGTTGGATTGTGTTTGACGAGTCAACTCGCCATTGGCAGTGAACGTGTTAAAAGCTGAAAAAAAGTGTTTTGGGGGTTAGTTACACTTTAAATAAATGAATACATTATTTAATTAATTAGCTACAGAATAAGGCTTGATTTAGAGTATCAACAAGGTTGCAGATTTCTCCTAGAGATGCCGTACCAGCGAAGTCGCTCAACTAACATCTCTATAAATTGGTATGATTGTGCATATTGTGTGTGTTGTGTTATGTGTTATGTGTTGTGTTGTGTTGTGTGTTATGTGGTAGCCTACATGTGTTATGTGGTAGCCTACATGTGTTATGTGGTAGCCTACATGTGTTATGTGGTAGCCTACATGTGTTATGTGGTAGCCTACATGTGTTATGCGTTAGCCTACATCTGTTGTCTCATAGAGGCAGACAAGTGATTATCCCCCTGAAGGAGGTCGCTGTGTGTCTTTAGCTTCTGAAACTCATCAAAATGAAAGTCTGCTATTTGTTAAATGTCACAGCTGGGGGGAAATAGCCTCTTCTGAAATGATGCCCCCAATGTGATAGCTCGTAACTCTGTTCGTGAATGTGAAGTCTCAAACCTGCATTCTTTCGAATGGCCTGTAGGGGGGCGACTACACTGGCTGCAGCAGTCTGATTGTATGGAAGTCAATGGATAAATTACCCTACTTTTTTCTTTTGCAATTAGGGCTGTCCCAAACGATTATTTTCTTATCGATTAATCTAACGATTATTTTTTCGATTAGTCGATTAATCTAACGATTATTTTTTGTTTAATTTTGTATTATATAACAATACATTTAGGGCTGCACGATATTGGAAAAAACAGACATTGCAATATATTTGGTTTCTGCGATATATATTGCGATATGAAAGAATACAGGAATTTTCACCAAATGACTTGATTAGCTCATCAAGCCTTGTCCCTTTAAGAAGGTAGTGGGTAACCTGCGTGGGTGACATAGTAGCAAGTGTTTTTAGCTGCAGCCAGAGTGATTGGCAGGATGCTAGTGTGCTAATGCTGAGCTGAGTATCAACCAGCAAAAGAGTTATAGCATGACATGTTTGAGTTACTTTACCTTATCCTATGACATTGCGCGTTCTGCGATGTGAGTATTGCGCATGCGCACATTGCGATGACGATGCTGAAATATTGTGCAGCTCTAAATACATTTATCCAAAACAAATAAATAACCAAAAACTTCTCAATTTCAGTATTTTATTTAACCATCTCATTCTCATTAACAGTCCAACATAAAATCTCTCTAATAAAATTAAAGCAAGAGCTTGTCCTCAAATAAAATGAATATAGTGCAATTCAAAATAAAATAGTAGAATAAATAAAA